>NW_019154093.1:12185816-12755801 GCF_002288905.1 Enhydra lutris kenyoni
CCAAGGAGTCAGCAATGTGGGTCTCAGAAGAGCTTCAACATCAGCCAGAATCTCATGAATCATGGCTCTGGAAGGTGGTGAGTACTTGACCAAAGCTGAGGCCCCAGCACTACCAAAAGAGGAAGATGCTCTCTTTTCATTAGTTTCTCCTCTCCATGGACTTCCAGCCCAAATGACCCAGAGACAGAGTTTTCCTCTGATCCTCTCGTAACGTCATGGGTTAAAAAACTCTTCCGTGAGTCTGACTTAAGTCCGCCACAAGACAATTCAGCCTATCTCCATACTTCCCTCAACCGAGGAAGTGAAGCACAGAGGGAGGTCATCTTCTGGATATCACCGTGGTGAAGTTCTCGAACTTTTCCACTAAAGCAACCAAAAGGGGGGAGGACTTTGAAAGGTTTCCCTCAGGGAGGTCCAGGGACATCACCCAAAGCAGTCCCCACAAGCCCAAATGCCTTAGTCTCCTATTTTATCTTGAAAATCTATGCCCACATAAAATTCTATTCTGCCGTCTATACATGCATCTATCCACAGGATAAAATACACCTATTTTCACTTCTTCAGTTGGAAGACGAGTCAGACCTATGCTGTGGGGCCCCAAGGCTTCTGGTACTCTGCACGGACATGGACACACATTCGAGAGGCAGAGAGCAGAAGAAACCCCTGGCCTAGGGTTCCAACCATAGCTAGTTGTGGACATGCTAGGTGTCCTTCCTCAAACACAGGGAGGGGCCGCTGTGGCCCTTGGTCCCACCGTGCTGGGCAGCTCAGGTCTCAGGAGACACCAGTGAAGGGCAGGACAGTGCAGGTAGCCAAAAGCCTGAACTGGACTGGGTGTGCAGGCCCGGAGATATGGGAAGAATATTCTGGCCAGAGACTCTCCCCTCTTCACTGGAAGGAATGCAACAAACTCCCCATGAAGGAAGATGTGGCAACTGTCACAGGCCTCCTAGCCAGGGCTTTAACAGGGTCTTGGGTGCCTAGCAAAGTGAGTGGCACATAATAATTCTCCATCACTAATATCTCCATCACAGTACGTTGCACATAATAATTCTCATCACTTATGTTGGATGCATAGAAGAATGAACAGTGATGAAGTGGTCAGAGAAGTCACCAAGAACTAGGGAATGCCCCCCACCTAGATGATTGTAAGGCCCTTTCTGGCCCTCAATAGCATATTTGAGGTGACCACACCACCCATTCTGCTCCCATTCTAAAGAAATAAGTTGCTGCAGTGACTGCTGGCTCCATGGTTTCTCTCTGTGGTGAGTGCAGTAAAAAGAGCCATAGATTATAAACCACTAATTGCATTTAGACAAAAATTATCTCCCATAAAAACAACAGTAATAATGAGTACCAAATGCCTAGGCCTCTGCTAATCACCTCGCATCCATTATCCATTTACTTCTCACGCCAACTTTCCATCAACCCTGTACTCAGATTAGAAACCAGGGACCTCGCATGGTGACATATTTGCTAAGGAAATGGCCCCAGGACAGTGGCTTTTAAGTCTTCACTCTGTTCTCTGCTGGGCTGTGGGAGGTGAGGGCAATGGGACTCGTTCTCCTTCCCATCCCGACCTCCCTGTCCCCCTCCTCCCAATAAAAAGAGTCAGAAGGACTTAGTGTTATGTCCGTGTACAAGGTGGTAGGTCCCACCTGGTCTGCGGGGGTTCCTGACTCAGGGCATCTGTTCCTAGGATGGTGTGACTCACGAATGGTCTCTGGTGGGGAGCCACCTCCCATGGGGGTGATGGCACTTAGCTAAGGCAACTCAGCCAGTGCCCTGCCCAGCCATCCATCCCCTTGTTGTAACATGCCAGCTTAACCCTCAGAGCCAGCACTGCATCTCAAAGCCTGGCACTCATGGTCTGAGTACAGAGAGGGCTGGATGTGTCCATCCAGGGGCCAGGCCCCACTAACAGCTGATGGATGCAGGGCATTTATACACAGACCTTCAGACCAGGGAATGAAAAAGTCAGTCAGGGCCAGCATACACGGGCCAGGGGAGCCAGGGGTCAAGGAGCACACTAAACACTAAATTATGCCTCGACTCTACAAAATGGGCACATGACCCCCATTTTACAGATGAAGAAACTGAGGACTGCAGCCTGTTAGCAGCAGCAACAGGCTGGGAGCTCAGGTCTGTCTGCTTTAAAGGCCCAATGCTTGAGGAAGAGAAGGGAAGGGAATACAGAAGTAGCTAGACTGGTTTGCAGACTGCAGGTTAGATAGAGGAGATGGGAGGAGAAGAAGGATGAGGAAGCTCTTCTCCCACTCCTGAGCGGCCAGCCCTGCTCATGAGAACCAGAGCCAAAGAAGGCACAGGGGGACCAGGCCAGCAAGACTTCTGATCTGAAGCATGTGCTGGGCCAATCAGAGCTGAGAGGCACTGAGGCAGAACACTCCCACCCCCGGACCTGGGGGTTACTGCCAGCCTTCACCGTGCACCAGGTTGCCTCCGGGTGCCCAGGATGCGGTCTGACAACTGCCCAGTTCCAAGGCTAGTGGCAATCCACCCACATTTCTGGCAGGGGAATGAGGAAGGCATGGATGTTTTTTCTGATTATAAAGATAGTGCCTATTGTGAATATTTCAGAAAGCATAAAAAGAAAGAAAATTTCCATTGCTCACACATGTTGTCCTCCCTAAAAGACCCTTTTCTATGCACATATGCAATTTGGTTTTATATTACATGTCTATTAGATGTACAACATTTTTCATTTATCCATATATTATCAGTGCCTTTTCGAGTCATCGAATGTCCACATGTGTCACCACGTTTCATAGCCCCATTGCACTGCATGGTGTAAACTGACCACATTTTGTATAAACCATCCTTACTGATAGACCAGTTGGGGAAACAGGAAACAATGCTGGAGTGAACATCTTTAAGATGGTACCTTTTTTTCTTAAGATTTATTTATTTATTTCAGAGATCAAGAATGTGAGTGCGGATGGGGGCAGAGAGAGAGGATCCTCCAAGCAGACTCCCCACCAAATGTGGAGCCTGATGTGGAGCTTGATTCCAGGACCCTGAGATCATGACCTGAGCTGAAATCAAGGGCCAACTCCTTCACCAACTGAGCCACCTAGGTGCCCCTAAGATGGTATCTTTCTAAGGGCCAACTAAGAACATGGACCAAAAGTCTTAACAAGGTACCATTTCCTCTGTTCCAGTGATTCCACCCAGAAGCATTTGCTCATCCTAAGGAAGTAATCAGATGAAAGAAGGCCACTGGTGAGGAGGACACAGAGGAGGCGGAGGACCCGGAAGACCAGGCATGTTATCAGCACAGAGACTAAGGCAATGATGGAAGGATGTTCCATTGTTGAGGTTGGGGCCAGGGCAGGAGCATGGCCTCTATGCATGTATTATTTATCTTTCTGTCCCGTGTGCCTGGCATGGGGTTGGCTAAATGCAGAAGGAAGGGAGAGGTGGTCTCAAATGCAAGGTGGGAATCAAGTTAGAAGTCAGAATCTTTGCAAAAGCTGGCTGGAAGCTAAGACCCCAGCCTTACATTCCCCTGGGGACGCCAAGTGGTTCTCAGTTTCAGGGAGAGCAAATGAAGAAACCCGGGGCCAGGCAGGAGACCAGAAGTCCTGGCTTTATGGAAAAACAACACGCCAAAACCAATGCATCTCTGCTTTGTCCCTAATCATGACCATTCCCCCTCTCTCTGCCTCACTTCCTGCAGCTGTTGAATGGGAAATCACCCCCCGCCCCCCCGGCAAAAAAAACGATAAGGAAGGTAACGTTTGAATATAGACTTTAACACCAGCAGGAGCAGCTGTCCCACGACAACCGTGATAAAGATAGTTAACATTTACCGAGCATTTGTTACCTGCCAGGTCCTATCCCAAGTGCTTCAGTTATGTTAATCTTCATACTAGATCTGTGGCATGGATGCTGTCATAATCGTCACCATATGACAGAGACATGAAGCAGAGAGGTGGTCATGCAGCTGGTCCCATGGCTGGCCTGCTACATTGTTGGGGTCCAGTAGCTTCCTATGGAGCTGAGGCTCCTAATCCAAATGCCACGTGACCTCCTCCCCTACCTGCTGGGTCCTTTGGGCTGCTGGTTTAGCTTCTCTGAGACTTGCATTTCCATATCTATAAAATGGGGATCCTGCCAGCCAAGGACCCTCTGGAGCCTGATGCACACAGGGGCATCTGAGAGCCTGCCACCCAGCCTCCAGCCCAGTTCAGAGCATGGCGGTTCTTCCCTTCACAGAGAACCCAAGACAGGAGCAATCCACAAGGGCTGATGCTGTCTACAAGGTGATGTGCCCTTCTCTTCCCTACTGAGGCCACAGGCAGAAGGAGGAGTCTCTCTTTTCAGCCACAACATGGACTCCTCCCTACCTCCCATCAAGTTCTAGACAGTGAATGTCACCCACTGGAAAATGTGGGTGTAAAATGAGGTTTGTTGAAATGTGTGACTTCCCATTCAGCCCTCCCAGGCATGCTGGGCCACCTCCATTATCCGCGGATAGCCATGGACCCAACACCTATCTGAGCCCTTCCCTCTTCCACCTGGCATGTTGCAGCAAAGATGAAAACTCAGAGAAGGATCCTGATCCGAAAGTTTCAGGTTTCTTCTGGGCTCTGGTGCCTTTTTGAACTCTATGCAACCATGTGACACAGCATGTGTGTCTGTCTGTGTGTGTGAGAGAGAGAGAGACAGAGACACAGAGACAGAGACAAATAAGAATGATTTTGGAGAGAATGCCTGTAGCCGTCAATGCAATGCAATGATGCAGTGATTTCCCCATGGAATGTCATTACAGAAGTCAGTAGAGGGGCGCCTGGGTGGCTCAGTCAGTTAGGTGTCTGCCTTCGGCTCAGGTCATGATCCCATGATCGGGCTGCCTGCTCAGTGGGAAGCCTGCTTCTACCTCTATCCCTCCGCCCTGCTTGTGATTTCTCTCTCTCTCAGATAAATACATTTTTTAAAAAATCTTGAAAAAAAATTGATAGAAGTTAGTCACATGCTCTCAGGGATGGAATGGCCCCGAGGGGGGAACAGAGCTCACCTTTGGCCTACGCAGCCCTAACCCACTCTGTGTTCATTAGCTACGTGATCTTGGACAAGGCATCTCATCTCTCTGGGTCCTGTTCCCTAGCTACAAAGTGAAGAAGTTGTGAGTGGCTTTCAGCCTGTGCCTGGGGCACAGTCCCTGGGGCTCCAGAGGGCACAGGGAAGTGTGGTGACCGGGGATGGGGCAAGGGTGACATTTCCATCCAACCAGAGCAGCTCTGGCTCTCGTAGAACCTACAAGAGGTCTTCTTTGAGTCAATGTCTCTGCAGCTTAACACCAAAATTAAAGCAAAGCCCTGGCACAGCTAATTGCTCAAGTCCTTTCTAGTGTAGAGTCTGGGCTCTGGCCCTCACCAAGGTGCTCTGGTTTGTCTTTAATCCTTGGAGGTGGCTGAGCCTTCTGGTTGAGAGCCAGTGTCTGGGGGGATACTGGCTCTGCCACTTACAAAGCACAATAACCTTAAGTACGTTGCCTAAAGCCTCCTGCTCCCCCATCTATAAACTACATATACCTACCCTATGGGGCCACTGCAATCATTAAACAAACTAACACAAGAAATAACAAGTGCTGGTGAGGATATAGAAAAAAGGGAACCCTTCTGCACTGTTGGTGAGAATGTAAGCTGGTGCAACCACTATGGAAAATAGTATGGCAGTCCCTCAAAAAATTTAAAATGGAACTACCCTATGATCTAGCGATTCTACTCTTGGGTATTTATCTGCAAAAAATGAAAACACTAACTCAAAAAGATCTATGCACCCTGATGCTTGGTGCAGTCTTATTTACAATAACCAAGACATGGGAGCCACTGTCCCTCAGTGGATGAATGGATAAATACGTGGGCTATGTTTATATGGTGAAATATTATTTAGCCATTTAAAAAGAAGGAAATGTTGCTATTCAATGATACGGTTGGACCTTGAGGGCATTGTGGGAAGTGAAATAAGTCAGAGAGAGAAAGACAAATACCATACAATCTCACTTATATGTGGAATCTACACAAAATAAAACACAAACACTGAACTCATAGATAACAGAGAACAGACTGGTGGTTACCAAAGGCAGGGGTTGGACAAACTGGGTGAAGGTGGTCAAAAGGTACTAGTTATAACACAATAAGTCCTAGGTATGTAATGTACAGCATAGTGACAATAGTTAATAATACCGTGTTGCGGGGGGTGCCTGGGTGGCTCAGTGGGTTAAAGCCTCCACCTTCAGCTTGGGTCATGATCCCAGGGTCCTGGGATCGAGCCCCACATTGGGCTCTCTGCTCAGCAGGGAGCCTGCTTCCCCCCAGCCCCCACCTGCCTCTCTGCCTACTTGTGATCTCTGCATGTTGGATAAATAAAATATTTAAAAAAGAGGAAAAAAAGAAAGTTGCTAAGAGGATAGATCTTAAGATCTCATAGATCTCAACAGATCTCATCACAAGAAAAAAAGTGGTAGCCATATGCGGTGATGAAAGCTAACTAGACTTACTGTGCAATCGTTTCACAATACACACCAGTATTGAATCATGATGTTGTACACCTGTAACTAATATAATGCTATAGGTCACTTGTATCTCAGTTAATAACAAACCAAGAAATCTAAGCCATCTTGCTAGACACACAAGTGCTTATCAATGTGAGAGCCATTTTCTGTCTCAGATTTGAGCATGAGTCCTCAATTGCGGAAGTCAATCCATAAATGCCAGTTGAATAAATGAGGGAGTAAAAGAACAAATGTCTGGAGTCCAAAATTCCATGAATTGACTAAGTGAGCACCGCTCTCCATATTAGTCCAGTGCTTTGCAAGCTTAAATTTGCACACGAGTCACCAGGGAACCTTATTAAAATATGGAATCTGATTCAGCGGGTCTCAGATGATGCTGGGTCTCCTCATTCCTGGGTTCCCAGATGAGGCCAGGGCTACAAGGCTGCGGCCACCCTTTGAGTTTCAAGCCTTGGGTTCCTCGTGGGTCACAGTCTTTTGGGTGCAGGCTTTTTATCTTCAGTTCACAATCTGCTCAGGACTCTGGGTAGTCTGACCGCTATTTATTGGCCACAGGGCTACCAAGCCCTGAGCACTGTTGTGCTAGGTTCTCAGGAACTGATATGGGAGTCAGTGTGAAACCCTGAGCTTATGTCTGGGCTCTAGCCCCAGATGATGCTGGGCAAGTCCCTCAGCCTCTCTGGGGCTTAGCGCCTTCATTTGTAAAGTGAGTTCAGCAACACCCTCCATGCCAGCTCTCAGAACAGCTGCAGGGGTAAAAAGTGACAACCGATGGGACCTTCCAGGGGTGAGGGATTGTGATGAACTGGGGGGCTTCACATCCAAGTTCTCCTCTCCCCCTCCCAAGTCTTCCTCGGAGGGAAACTGACAAGCATTGTTGTTTGCATAATGATCCTGTAAGGGGCCAGGAGAGGAAGTAAGGTCGCTAAATTTAGCAGGTGCTTACGCCCCCTCACCCAAGGCTCAGCCCACGCATTTCACCATGAGTAGGTGCCTTTCTATATTTAACTTCAGCCTGCACCTTCCACTTGAGCTCTGACTCTGAAAACCCCAGGAGGATGTGGTGAGGAGGGAAGGGAAGTTCACAAAATGTGATCAGGGGCTGACATCACGTGAAGTACCATCTGCACCTTCAGGTGTGTGTCCTTCCTGGAAGAACCAGAAAGGTTCTTCAGCTTCTCCCCCTTCCTCCCTCTGGGAGTGTAAGACTCATCTAGCCAGAGGGTGGCCAGAGACCACACTGCCTTTTGGAACAACAGCACTGAATAGGGGGTCAGGGGACTGCTCGGAAGCCCAGCAGGAGTCACAAAAGGCAGGGGATGTCAGATGCCCTTCACGTGCCAGGCACGGTGCTAGGCCCATTCCCATGGGGGACCTAGTTCAACCCACATAGCAGCATGGCTCCACGACTTCATACACAGGCTATGGGCAAAGGGAGGTGTTGGAAGCCTGAGAGAGTGGAGCACCCAGGCCACTTGCCAGGTCCCTGTCCTGGGTCCACGTGATACCCGTCTTGTCCCTCTGTCTCCCGTACAGGAGGCTGTCAGGGGCCCAAGGGTTCAAGTCTCACCCTCATCATCAGTCAGGGGAGTGATCTCGAGTTAGTCACTCCTCTTCTTGGGGTCTCAATTCCTTGACTATAAAACAAACCTCCTGGCCTGTCTCATTACTGAATGTCTTCTTAATGACCTCAGACTCTGATGGTCAGAGGAAGTGACAGTTAGTCCTGGGATAAGCTCCAACTTTCAAGCCGTGGGGTGACCTCTGCCCTTTGCTTATGTGCTAGTCAGTACACATGAGTCTGAAACAGGGCCCGGGGGAGGTCACTCACCTCTCCTCTTCCTTCTGGGGAACTTTCATGGAAGTCCTCTATGCCAAGCAGTCCAATACACCCTAAAGGGACTGAGATGAAATGCGGTCCCCATACTGGAGTCCACCTCCAAATTGGGGTGAAAGCCACAGGAAAAGATTGCAGTGTCACAATGTGGCCAGTGCCATCATGGAGCCCACATGGGACACGGAGGCTGGGGCCTAACCCAGCCTAAAGGGGTTGGGGGAAAGAACCAATGGGAAGAAGACAAAATTAACACCCATTGTCTAGGCCAGCAGTTCTAAGTGTGGTTCCCTCCTCGGCATCATCTGAGAACTTGTTAAAAATGCACACCTGGGGTCCCCACCATCCTAGACCTACTGGCGCATAGGTGTGTATGTGTTAATAGGCCCTGCGGGTGATCTGGAGACCCTCTGAGTTTGAGAGCCATCGGTTTTGGGGGCACAAGGGGGTTTAGAAGATAGCAAAAGCTTGAACTGTTGGCTCTCTAGGTCCTATTCAGAGCTTGGCTGGGAAAAGTACCAGTTCCGGGAAGTGATATAAAACATACATCCTCCATTCTCTCCACTAGACAACCTAAATGCCCCCTTAATGGGGGGGCTGTATTAGACTTCTGGAAAGCTCTGTATCTGGACATCTAGCCTCCTCACTGGTGCTTACGTATCTGGCCTCTGCCCTGGGCTCTGATCAAGGATGGTGACAAGAAACACGCATAGGAAGACCATGTCTGGACTGCTCTAGAAGGGTTGGTTTTGATCCAGTTACATCAATCTCCTTCCATAAAACTCACATTGAGAAGATAGTGGCAAGTAACAATTTGGCAAAGACTTTCTAAAAATGGCAACACCTGGTGTTGGTGAGTGTGTGGGGAAAAGACACACGCACATGTTTCTGGTAAGCATGGAAATTGATACTGCCTTTCTGGAGGGCTAACTGCCAGAAACTTTGAAAGATGTACATCCCCCTGACCCAGCCACTCAATTGTAGAAATTAATCCTAAGGAGACAATCATACCTGTGCTTGAGCATTTCACTTTAAGAATATTCACATTAGTATTGTTTGTTATGAAAACTGGAAACAACCTAAATGTTTAAAATAAGGAGTTGATTATGAGGTGGCCATTCATTCATTCATTCATTCACTCATTCACTCATCAGATATTTACTGAGTACTCCTTATATGCCAGGCAGTGTATTAATCCTAGTGATAGAGCAGTAGGTAAGTAAAGGAACAAAATCTTTGTTCTTCTAAGAGGGACGTTACCAAATGAACTTTGTTCTTTGTTAATTTCTTCTAGGAGGGAAGTTAACAATTAACAAAAAAGCAAGTACAACACACACAGTGTGTCTGCCTATGGGTACCATGAGGAAACAGGGCCATGACGGCAATGCTGGGGTGGGTGTTCCAATTTGGAACAGGTAGAGGTGAAGGAACTAGCTGGGTGGATGTCTGGGGACCCACAGCAGGCAGAGGGAACTGTCTTTCAAACAGATGAAAACAGCAAAAGAGACCAAGGTCATGGTCCTTTCTGGGTGTGTTTGAGGAAGGGCAGGGATGCCACAGGGCTAAGGCAGAGACAGCAGACATGATGGGGATGTGGGCATGGGGACCATGCAAGCCACTCAGAACTGTGGCTTTGACTCTGGGTGAGAAGGGAGGATATGAAGTGTAAAAGAGACTCTGACTTATGCATCAGACAACACTGTGGCTTCTGGCTTGAGAACAGATCCCAGGGGACCAGCAGAGAAGCTGGGACACTGTTAGAAGGCTATCGAGATAATCCACACAGGAGACAGCATCACGCAAATAAGTGCTAGTGACGATGGTGACACGTGGTCAACTTCTGAATGTGTTTTGAAGGTCCATCTGGGCTTTACTGTGGAGGGATGTCTGTTGCCTGGAGATGACGTATGGCAGGCTGAACAGATGACTTCATCTCCAGGAGCCAAGAACGAGAACAAGCGAGGAAGAGGAGTCATCACTGGATGCACACAAGCCTGTCTGCTGTCTCTGTTGGGCATTTCTGAAACCTGAGATGCGAAGCTTCATGCCATGAGGCTACCAAACTTTTATACCTAACATCTGAGAGCCCTGGCTGCCTGCCTAGATTTTTAAAGGCAGCCAAAGAAATGCAATTTACAATCAGGATGTGATATAATTCTTCAGTTATCAGATAGGCAAAGATAGAACAAGAATGATAAGAGCCAGGGCTGGTGTGGGTGTGTGGAAACAGCACCCCCCCCCTTCCCTGCTAGCGGAAGCTGACATTAGTGCCTCCTTTGGGGGATACATGGGTACCATAGCATCAAAGGTCTCTCAAAAGTTCATGCCAAAGGAACTAGAATGGCTAAGATGATTTTGAAAAAGGAAAATAAAGTGAGAGGAGTCACGCTACCTGATTTGGAGGCTGATCGTATAATGAGAGTAATCAAGGCTCGGAGTATTGGCTGAACGATGTACCCATACAGTAGACTGAACAGCCAATCCAGAAGTGACTGCACAACAACAGATTTGACAAAGAAGAAGGAAAGGCAGTCTTTTCAACAAGCGGTGCTGGAACAACTTGATTAGCCACAGGCAAAACCAGCGAGGCTCAACCCAAACCATATACAGTTCTTCATACAGGATTTAACTCAAAATGGGTCAGAGATTGAAACATAAAATGTAAAACTACAAAATTTAGACATAACAGAAGAAAACACTCCAGACCCAGAGCTCAGTGAAAAGTTCCAGACATGACATCAAAAGTGTCACCCAGAAAAGAAAAAAAAAAATCAGTAAAGTGGACCTCATCACAACAAAAACCTTTTGATCTGCAAAAGACCCTAGGAAGGGGATGAAAAGACTAGCTGCAGACTGGGAGGAAATATTTGCAAACTACATTATCTGACATTTCAAAACATACAAAGAACATACAAAGAACTCTCAAAACCCAATGGAGAAAATAATAATCCAACTAGAAAATGGGCAAAAGACATGAACAAACACTTCCCCAAAGAGGATATGCAGAAGACAAATGAGCTCATGAACAAATATGCAATATCATTAGGCATTAGCCAAATGCAAAGGAAAACCAAACACAAAAAAATCATGACACAGGCATTAAAACAGCTAAAGTTAAAAGTAGTGACAAAACCAAATGCTGGCAAGGATGTAGAGAAACTGGTCTTTCATACATTGCTGGTGGGAATGTGAAATGGGTCATCTACTCTGAAAGAGAGTTTGGCATTCTCTTAAAAAACTGAATGTACACTTAGCATACGATCTAACAATAGATACAAACTTTTACCCACACAACCTGTACACAAGTATTCACAGCAGCCTAACTGATAAAAAGCCAACCCTGCACTTCGAAAGGTGAATAGTTAAACTGTGGTTACATAAAATACTATTAAGCAATTAAAAAAAAAAAGGAATAGACTATTGATATATGCAACCATCCAGATAAATCTCAAGGACAATTATGCTGAGTTTAAAAAAAAAAAAAAGACTCACAAAGGTCAGATAATGTACGATTCAGTTTACATAACATTCTCAAAATGACTGAATTGTAGAGATGGAGAACAGATTAGTGGTTGCCAGCAGCTGGAAATGATTGGAGGGAGAGGGGTGGCTATGACTAGGAAGAGTTAGCACGGGGGAGAACTTTGGAGTGGTGGAATAGTTCTGTATCTTGATTTGGGCGGCAATTCCATGAGTGATGAATGTGTGATAAAATGATGCAGAGCCATAGACACACATTACAATAATGTCAATTCCTGGTTTCGCTGTTGTACTATAGTCATACAAGATGCAACCATGGGGGAAAACTGGGTGCAAGGTATGTGGGACCTCTGGGTCCCATCTTTGCAACTTCCTGTGAATCCATATTTACATTTCAAAAAAAAAAAGTGTTCTTGAAAAAAAGAAACAGGAACTATCCCCAAAACAGTAAAGGAAGCATATGCCTTTTGACCTCAAACTCCACTCCTATGGATTTATCCTAAGCCAATACCAAAAAGGCATCAAAGACCAGTGGATAAAGCTGATCATGTCAACCTTGTTTAGTAGTGAAAAATTATACTAAACCACTTTATGCCAGAGTTGGCTAAACAGATTACTATAAACATACCCAGTGGAAAAGTACACAGCTTTTAAAATGATGATGTAGATGTACATTCATTGATATGGAGAGACATTCACAATATACTATTAAGGGGAAAAGAATGCTTGAAAAAAGTACACAGTTTTTGAGGGTTGGGTTTTTTTTTCAAAGTTTATGCAAATACATCAGTTGCAATCCCATAAGGGCAGGGGCTTTTGTCTGCACCATTAACTCCAGGATTCCTAGCTCCCAGGAAAGCTCACAAAACCTGTCCATTCTGGACAGAGTAGGCATTCAATAAATACTTGTCAAATAAACACATAAGACACACATATTTGCACAGGAAAAAGTCTAGAAAGTGCTACAACATGTTGTTAGTAACAGTTACCTCAGAGGAGAGGGATTTGGGTTAATTAGTTACATTCCCTCCAGCTGATTAGTATTTTCTACTCTTTAATGATGATAAGCGTGATATTATTCATGAACTCTCTCTCTCTCTCTCTCTCTCTCTCTCTCTATATATATATATATATATATATATATATATTTTAAAGATTTCATTTACTTATTTGACAGACAGAGATCACAAGTAGGCAGAGAGGCAGGCAGAGAGGGTGGGGGGGAAGCAGGTTCCCTGCCGAGCAAGGAGCCCGATGTGGGGCTCGATCCCAGGACCCTGAGATCATGACCTGAGCCGAAGGCAGAGGCTTTAACCCATTGAGCCACCCAGGTGCCCCATAGAATATATTTTTTAAAAGGCAACGATCACAAAGTGTAGAATGTTCTGTGGTGCCCTCCAGTCTGAACTGGACAAATCTGGGGTGGATATGGTTGGGCCACACTCGACCAAGGCTACCTACCCCAGAATGGACAGGTTTTGTGAGGCCCCCCACCCCATCCGCAAGGACTCGGTTTCTAGGACTTTGGTTTGAAAGACAACATGTTGGAAGTGAGAAGTCTTGTAAGAGATTTGGACAACAGTGAGGAACCCCCAAGATCCAGAGAGTTGACGGGCTGACATTTAGAGCAGGAGCAGTTCTGGGTGTAGGGTCCATGGGAACGGGTGGTAAAGTGTCAGCTATGGGGCAGATCTGCTCTAGACACAAGCTGAGGGCAGGCGCAGGATGGAAATCTGCAAATGCGTCTATGCACCAGAGTCTCATGCATGGCCTTCAACACCGCAGTGGGCCAGGCCGTGGTCCCCAAAGACTCATCTGAAGAAAGACCACATCACAACTTCCAGGAAACTTTGCAACCTCAGCTGAACCCGAGTCTCTGGCAACGAGGCCCAGGAATGTGTCATTTTACAAAACTTCCTGAGGAGCTGTGACGTACGGAAGAGTGGGGAGACTCCCGGCTGGAGGCAGAAATCCAAAACAGTATCATTCTGGATGGAAAGACTAGTTGTTGCTTTGCTGCTTTTGCCGAAGTGACATAGACCTGATGATTATTGCTTTGTAGGAAGCCTCTTCTCCAAAGAGTTCACGGCATTTTAGGGACATTCCTGGAGTCTTAGACACCTCCCCTTTAAAAGAACCAGGGGTACGGTCCCCCAGTGCTTCCCATTAGAGTACTGTGACCCTCTGCTTTCCCCAAAAGAAGTCACTTCCCCAAGGACCCCTCACTCCGTCTGTGTCTGCTGTGGTACAATACACATGACATACAAGTTTTAACCATTTTGGGGAGCCTGGGTGGCTCAGTGGGTTAAGCCGCTGCCTTCGGCTCAGGTCATGATCTCAGGTCCTTGGGATCGAGTCCCGCATCCGGCTCTCTGCTCAGCAGGGAGCCTGCTTCCCTCTCTCTCTCTCTCTCTGCCTGCCTCTCCATCTACTTGTGATCTCTCTCTGTCAAATAAATAAATAAAATCTTTAAAAAAAAAAGTTTTAACCATTTTAAGGGGAAAACTCAGTGCTATTAATTAAGTACACACACAGAGTCATGCAACCATCCCTATGATGTGGTTCCAGAACTTCTTCATCGCCCCAAATGGAAATGCTGTAATCGTTAACAGTAACTCTCTACCTTCCCTCTTCCCCCTGCCCCTGGCAACCACCAGTCTGCCTTCTGTCTCTAAGGATTTGCCCATCCTGGGTATTCTGTGTAATGGGAATCATACAACATGGGATCTCGTGTCTGGCTTCTTCCGCTTAGCATGTCTTCAAGGTTCATCTGTGTGGTAGCTTGTGAAGAATCTCACCCCTTTTAGGGCTGACTACTCTTCCATTGGATGAATACACTATATTTTGTTCATCTGCTCATCTGTTGATGGATATTTGGGGTTTTCCCACCTTTTGGCTACTGTAAATAGCTCTGCTATGAACATCGATGCACAAGTTTTGTCTTGAACACCTGTTTTCCAATCTTTGGGGTACATACCCAGGAAGCAACTTGCCAGGTCACATGGTAAGTTTAACTTACTCAGGAACCTCCAAACTGTTTGCTACCCTCTCTTACTCTTACAAGGCACCCAGCATCCCAGCCTGTGCGCTGGCATCTTGGGAGATGATCTGGGGGTCAAGAGACTAGGTTACAGGTGTGACCATGACCCCTACAAGCTGTGAAGCCATGTGCTGGCCATTTATGGCTTTGTGCCTTGGTTTCCCTGTAAGGATCTCATGGGAGGTCCTGACTCTTGAGCTGGACGTCAACCAAGATTAAGGATAAGAACAGCAGAGTAGTGGGGGCAAGGGTTCTGCCCGGCCCCATCACTCAGTGATCACAATCCCTGGGCAGTTGCAAAGCCCCTTGTAGCCTCAATCTTATCATCTATGCAATGGGGTGAATAAGAGGGCCTGACACCTGGGAGTACCATATTGCATTAGTCAATTCATATAAAACAATAGCTGCAAAGCCATCCCAACTTAGCTACTGCTCTGAAATGTTGCCACCTATTAGCAGTCCTGGTGGCAAGGGGCATATGCTTACTTTCTCAGTTTCCACCCTATTCATGCCACTCCGCCTCACTTTCTCTGCTTCTCTCTCTAGGCTTCTCTGATGGGACCCTTCTCTCTCATGTGGGCAGGTCGATACATGACTGACCTCTGGGTTAGTCCTCCCTCTGTGCTCCATGCCCTCTTGTACAAAATTTATTACCTTCGACTTGAGGGTAGACTCTAGCTTGTTCTTTCTTGTGTGCATCTTCTTCAGGACCTATTTATACAGTAGGTACTCAATAAATGCTCATTGGCTGAGTCAATGAGAGAAGGAATTTCCTTTCCCCTGGGGCATTAGGCCTGGAGCTGGTTGTGGCATAGGGACCTGGGCCTTTGGGGTTCTCTCCCATCACTGGAGCAAGAAAGTGCTGGAATCCTCCCACAATGCTTCTCCCCAGCCCAGCCATCTAGCAAGAAGTACAGTCAGAGGTCATGCCAGGATCCAGGAGAGAGCAGAGCTTCAACAAGGCCTAGCCAGCTGGTCCCTCCAACCTTCCTCCACTCTCTTGTGTCCCAAAAGGTGGTGAAGAGCAGACACAGGCCCTCCTGACCTGGCCTTCAACCTTGACCCATCTGTCCCCCACTCATCTCAAGGGCTCTGTGTTGAAAATCAAAGATTCTCTGGGAGAAAGTTTGTGTGGCCAGACATGGAGGCACTGAGTAGGCTATTCTGGTAGGGCAGGTGATGGGGACACTTGGAGAAAACACTGCTGGTGAAGGCATCCTAACAGAGAGAGGTCCTGCCTGGTGTGTGTATGTGCACGTGTGCATGCACGTGTGTGTGTGTGTGTGTGTATGTGTGTGTGTGTGTGTTTAGTGGAAGCTCCCTCTCCTTCCCAGAGCCCAGCCAGCTCAGTCTTGCAGAGCAGCCTAGTCTGGGTAGTGGGGGCTACACTCACCAGTGGTGACAGTATGCCAGAGAACATGAACTCGAACGCGCTAACTGGAGGTCAAGTTCAAGGACAGCTCACACATCAACAGTGCCGCAGTCACCACGGGCACCTTCCCTTGGGCTTTAGTTTCCTGTCTGTCAGTCTCCTGGGAGTCAGGGGCCTTCTCTTTCACACTGCTTTCTCATCTCTGCTCTGAGTTGCCACTGTCTGCTGAGACGCATGCTCAGAGGACACACTGCTGACAGCCTGAACCATCCTGATGCCTCTGTTCCCAAGGACATGGCCTGGAACACTGGAGCAGCTGTCCTGCCCAGCTGCTGCTCCCCTTCTGCTTGGGGGTCCTGGGAATCTTTCCTCTAACCGCCACACTCAGTCCACCTTGCTGGGCCCCTCCCAGGGAGCGCTCCTCCTCTCCCACACCTGCTTGGCCCTGCCACCTGCTTCCATTTCCATCTGGATGCCCCACCCCCCACGAGCAGCCCCAACTCTGTGGCCCCTCCAGCCTGAGCATCCATCACTCATTAGACCCGTGGTTTCCAAGTGTGGCATACAAAACCATTCTTGTGGGCACAGAACGAAAACGCCAGGCCTGCCATTCCCATTGTTTTCATCACATCCTTCCGTAATTCCTAGTTTTTACATGTTTCAGTAGGGATAAAATGTATTAGCGCAGTAGTTCATTTTATAAATAAATAGCAAACGTAAATGCTGGTGTGTGGTCTCAAAAAACACTTTTCTGGAGGAGTGTGAAATCAATAAAGTTTGGAGACCATTCTAGGGGAGGTAAGACACATTCAGTGATAACTACAAATCCGTTTGGTGACAAATGCCAGGATAAGGGTGAAGGTTCGGAGAGGCAAGTCCAGAAAGCATGTGATTGTCACCAACAGAAGGTGGGAGGAGAATCAGAGACGTCTTCCCAGAAAGGGTGGCTTAGGGGCTGGCTGAGTGCTGAAGGACAGGATGTGGCCTGTGGCCATGGGAGGGAAGGGCTTGCCTCCCCAGCGGAAGAACCTACAGGAGCAAAGGCGCTGGGGCTGGGAATGGGAAGCACATGGCAGGCACCAGGCCTGGGGTCCTCAGTGTCAGGCTTACGTGCCTGCAGGAAAAGCAGGAAGGGATGGGCTAGGAAGGGCAAGTCGGGAGCAGATGAATATGCAGAATTTCAGAAGGAGCTCTGAATATGCAAAGGGTGTTCAGGGAATGCACAGGAGAAAGGGAAAACAAGGGCTAGACAGCTCTGAGTGGGAAGGAGATGCAGCCCAACTGGGTTTAGGAATCTGAACGTCAGAGGGAAGTATGGGACTGGTTGGGGGGACAACATGGCCAGTTGGAAGATGGAAGGTGATGATCACACCCAGCCCAGAGGCCCTGAACTTTGAACAGAAGGAGGGAAAAAGGAAAGGAGGAGGCAGGTGTTGGGAACACCAGAGAACGATATAAATTCTGGAAAGGCAGGGGTAAGCTGAGGACAGGAGGGGCAAGGCAGGATCACCATTCAATGCCCAGCCACCTGAAGGACGGCAGCAAGTGGGGTCCGGGAAAGGGAATACTGTTGTCTAGAACAACAATCTGAAGGTTAGAGGGTCTAGGTTGCTGGGTTGGTGGTTTGTATTTAAAAAAAAAAAAAAAAGATGAATTTTCCAAGGGCTAAAGCTTTTGGTCAGAACCTTTTTGATGAAAATTGGTCTCCATCTTCATCCTACAAATATTTTTGCATCCCTTCAATGGGAAAAACATCACGCCAGACCCTGGAGACCTAGGGAGGGAGCAGAAATTCTGCCTCTGTCCTCAGGGGTCCCACATCTAATAGAGAGATGGCCCCACGGACAAGATTCTGACAATGCCAGCTGATAGCTCCGACAGGAGTCCAAAAAAGGCTTCACAGAGGTGACATTTTACACTTGTCCCTGGCTCAGTCAACAGAGCTGTGTCCCGAGGGCAAAGCCAACCTTTCTTCATGACTCAAGGTCATGGTAAAAATCAGCTCTTAGGCCATCATCACAGTGTGGGTGGCATGGTACAGTGACCAAATTGGCACGGGTGCTGGGTGCCTGTGGCCTCACATTTTCAGGAAAACCAGGGCACCAACTGTGTTGCCCTCTGCCAAGCAAGCCAACCTCAGATTGTGGCAACCGCTCCCACTCTTGTCTCTCAGGCTACTTGCATGTCCATCCATGAATTTCTGGATTTGGGACGCTCCCAGAAATTTGTGGGGAGAAGGGATCCAGCCTTCTGAGCACTGGAAAAGCCTAACCCTGCAGTCTGACTTATTTTAATTGATTTTCCCCCTCCCTGGTCCCATCAGCCTTGTTCCTTTTTCTGTCTTTCTCATCCCCCCAACTATTTATAAACCCTCTTCCCTCAGTCTACAACCCTGTTCCTTTCTCGCTCTTTGAGTTCTTCTTTGTAAGGTCTCCCCAGGGAGGGAGGTCCCCACCATCCAGCCCCAGACTCATCTCCTGTTGCTTAACCATGACATATTTGGAAACTTAGCCCAGTGAAAATGGCATAAGCTTTCCAGTCAGACAGATGTCAGTCAGCACTTGGCACCTACATTCACTAGCTGGGTATCTTTGGGAAGATCTCTGAGCCTTGTACCCTTAAGACCAATATGGTTTGCCACCATATTCTTTGTTTACAAGTTAACCTTTACGGTTCATTCATTTTATAATCTATGTCACAAATAATATGTTGGTAAAATTAAGGCAAGAAGCAAACTGAAATTAGACTTTTAGCTCTAGACCTAACTAAGCAAGGCTCTTGCTGGACACCCTATGTACAATCATGATCCCACACCTTCTCAGTCCCCTTTTTCCACCTTCCCCATGGCACTTACCATGTATGACAAGCTATACATTGATTTCATTGTCTCCCATGTACCGTCAGTCTATACCCCTAGAATGTAAGCTCCACGAGGGCAGGGATTTTTCTGTTTTGTTCCCTGCTATATTCTCAGAACCTTGGACAGTTCTTTATGCATCACAAACATTCGGAAAGTATTTACTGGTGACGGACTAAATGAAGGACCATCATGGGGCTTGTAAGTGCCTGGTACAAAGCGTGGCATCCAGTGGGTACTCAGTAATGCCAATCCCCTTCCACCTTCCCATCCCTTTGCTTTTCTCCCCCTGTTTGGCCATAAGGACTTCAGGCACTGGCATCTCCTTTGGGGAAGCGCCCTTTCCTAGACAATGCCTACTCCTTCTTTCTTCCCAAGTGTCCCTCTAAGCCTGCCCAGACCCATGCTGGCTGAGATACTCCTCCTGGACTGGTGACAGTTTGCTCCTGCCCTCATCTCTCACTGGGCTTAGTCTGGTGTGTTTTAGGAACCCAAAAATAACCAGGAGTATGGACTCTTGGAGCTGGCAGCACTTTTGGTCATCTGGCCTCAACTTTTCCGTCCTTGGTGGCATCTCCTTCCATTAGATTACATTAGTCAGGAGATGAACAGGATGAGTTTGCTCAGGATTCATGATTACCTTATTTTTCTTAGCTCTGTTTATCCTTTCATCTCATGAAGGTATTTGGAGAAGAAAATAGCAAACATCATTCACTGTCACTTTACAGATGGAGAAACTGAGGTCGAAAGACTAAAAAACTTGCCTCCCAGGCCTGGCTCTGAGCCATGCTGCTCTCCGTTCCCTCAGGCGAACTTGTAAACTCTCATGTAAACTTCCCATGGAAACCAGTCGGGCACTTCTACCAATCTGCAAATTTGCAGAATTAGAAAACACGGTGCTGGAATTGATCTTAACAGGCAAGGCAGCCAGCTCCTTGGATGTACAGACCCATGCTAATCAGCTTCCTTCTGGCAAAGCAAAAGCTGCCTTCTTGGGGATGAGAGGAACTCCTTTTGTGAGCCAGGAGGAAACCCACCAGTCCAGAAGAATGAATTGCCTTTGTCTCATCTACACTGAGAGCTGCTGCTTCCGGGAGTTGCAGAGGGGAAGCTGAGGGGTTTTGACCTAGGCTATTCCAAATGTAATTTCAATAGTTGACTAGAAGTCTGAAACCTGCCCTGTTGGCTTTTCTGAGGCCAACTAGAAAGGTTCCAGTGAAATCTGATCTCTGAGCTCAGGGCTTTTCCTCAGGGCCCTGGGCCAGTGTTGTGCTCAGGCATCCAGCTGGTCTCCCCACAGACTCCCCATTGCAGCCGTTACAGGAAAGAACAGCCTTGTGATGGTAGGAAGTCCCTTTGACCTCATGTCCATTCTGCTGCAGAAGCACTTGGCCAAGGTGTCGCAATGCAAGTCCTTTCTAACCAGTCTCCCTCACCATCACAGCCCCAGGAGGCTGAAAATAACCTACTAAATGGTTCTTTTTTGCAGCAAGAACGATTTCTTCCACTCTTTAACTTTCAGAGACCTCAGGCCCTGAAACAACAGAGTATCCAAAGTGGGCCACAGGGATCAGCCCTTGCACGAAAGCATGTCCACTTTCTAAAGCATTTCACGTGCCTCAGCCCATCTGGCCAACCCTCTGAGGGGGCGGTGACTTGAGGCTACTATCAAATTGAACAAGGGGCCACATCACAGACAATTAAAAAGCAACTTCATTTTTGCCTGCCCCTGGCCCATTAAGCCCGTGCTGAAGAGTTGGTTCTCCTCTGCCCTTTGGAAGAAGTCTAGTGCACGTCCCATGACTTTCCTGGTCACTCTTGGGTAATTAAAAGTTTCTAAGAACCTTGGAGAAATGGCTGATTCTAACACTGGGGCACAGAGAATTACAAGTTGAGCTTGGAGCATCTTGTAGTGTCAGAAAGTAAGAAAGTGTTTTAAAAAGAAGGGAGGGAGGGAGGGAGGGAGAGAGCGAGGGAGGGAGGAAGAACAAAATGGAGGCATGTCAGAAGGACACAGGAGCCAACCAGAAAAAGCTTCCCATGACCAAAAGTGGAACAATTTGGGGAACAAAACAAATAACAGTAGTATTATATTATAATGCAAAGAATAAAATAAATATCCACAAGTCTATAATAACTTACTGAATAAAGAAATAAATGGAGAGAGGGGATAGCTCTTTCTTAGAGAAGAATTCCAAATAGTACCTAGGCAACTGAAAATACAAAATTACTATTAGACACCACAGTAACAATGGCTATAAGCAATATCCACGGATGCATGCTGAATTTGGGGGGTAAAACTTAAAGGAGAAACAGGATATTTGCATAGCCTCAAAGTATCTCTCCTCAAATTCTTTGTAATTACTGTGATGAGTTTTGTTTTTTTTTTAAGATTTTATTTATTATTTATTTGAGAGAGAGAGTGAGCAAGAGAGAGAAAGAGCACAGGAGCAGGGGCAGAGGGAGAGAGAGAAGCAGGCTCTCCGCTGAACAGGTAGCCCGATGCGGGACTCAATCCCAAGGCCCTGGGATCCTGACCTGAGCTGAAGGCAGACGCTCAACTGACTGAGCCACCCAGGTGCCCCTACTGTGGTGACTTTAACAGGGGTCCACAAATTCCTTGTTATTTCTCTCTCCCAGAGGTGGGGTTTAGTGTCCCCTACCTCATGCGTGGGCCGGATGTGACTGGCTTCTAATTCACAAGAGTATGGAAAGGGGAACAGCAAAACTGCACCGTGGGGACAGCTGGTAGACACCACCTGACCGAGGGATCAAAGCAGTAAGTTATGTCAAGGCGGTGTACCCCTGAGATGACACAATCAGAAGGGGACAGCACCT
Organism: Enhydra lutris kenyoni; assembly: GCF_002288905.1. NCBI lineage: Eukaryota > Metazoa > Chordata > Mammalia > Carnivora > Mustelidae > Enhydra > Enhydra lutris. Next base: position 12,207,776 of record NW_019154093.1, read on the forward strand.
CTATGGTATTTTCCACTAAAATTCAGATTCTCAGTCTAGTCATGAGAGGCTTTGGACAACCCCAAAATGAGAAACATTCTACAACAGACCAGACTGGCATGTTTCAAAAGCATCAGGGTCATGAAGGACGAGAAAAGCCTGAGAAACTGTCTCAGAAAGAAGGCACCCAAGAAGGCATGACAAGTAAATGCCATGGGGGACCCTGGGTGGGACCCTGGCACGGGAAAAGGACACTGGTGGGAAAACTGGAGATGTCAGAACACATGGTCTGTAGTTTAGCTCATGGTTTCATGCCGATGTTCACTTCTCCGGTTTGACAAACATGCCACAGCCACGCGAGATGCTAACAGCAGGGGAAGCTGGGCCCAGGGTGTTCCAGAACTCTCTAGAGCACGCACAGTCGACCAGGTGTTACCTTACCCCCAAGGGGTAAATGTTGGTAGTCGGGTGGAAAAAAAAAATCTTAGTTATGGCAATGGTTCACAGCCACAGGACATAAGTACATATAAAGCATATCTGTGGTATTAAAATTTCACGGGGGATCAGTTATAGAAATGAGCCTTGAAAAAGGCTCCTGAGGTGGGGGTGGGGCAGTAAGGAGAAAGGAGGTTGAGACCTGCGGTTCTAGAGGGAGAGCAGCCCTGCGCGGCTCTTCTGTGAAGGTAAGAGTACGCAAATAAATAAGTAAAATGCTCCGGCCGCTTCTCATAAAATAGTTCCACTTAAGTCATGAATAAGGCCAACCTGGAATAATAATAATAATAGGGGGGCGGGGAGTGAAGCTTTAACCAAATTAGAGCTTCTCTCCTTGGCAACTCGGGCTGGCCCAGGCCCTGGGAGAGCAGGGTGGCTCTCATCTTGTCTCCCCACTGGCCGTGTGTCCACCTGTCCTTTGGGGCTGCCCCTGGCTCCTTCATGGTTCTGGTGGGGGTGACTGGACGAGGGAAGGGGCAGGAAAGGTGGCATCTGTCTGATGCTCTTGGGATTGGACGGTGTCTTTCGCGGGGCTTGGCAGCTCTACAAGCTGACTCTTCCTGTCTTGGGCCGGTGTGGGTTCTTCAGAGACTCCCGCCGGTCACTAGGGGACCCTTCCTGATGTCCCCCCGAATGAGTGATGCCATCTCAGGCAGGTCGAGTGTGACCTCACGGTCCTCAGGGCCCGCGCCTCCAGACTGCCCTCTTGGGGGAAGCTACTGAAACCGACTCGGGCGTGTGCTTTCTCTCTCTGCCAGTGTCTATCCATGCTTCGGCATGAGCAAGAAAACATTTAGCCCCAGTGGCTAAAGGGCATCCTCTCACTTTAATTACAAGGGCAATCCTGCCAAGGGGAGGGGTGGGGGGATGGAACTGCTCCCCGACTCCTTCTGGGTGGCAGTCCTTGCAACTGGGCCAGTGGCTTAGGCGCCTCAGTGGGGGGGTCTCTGCTACTTGCAGTCAAACACATCCTGGCTCTCCAAGCCAATCCCCTGAAGTGCAGGAGAGGTCGAAAGGAAGGAAGCAAATGAAGAACAGAAAATGAAGGAAATAAAGAAGAGCCAAGAAGATGATGGCCGTCGGAAGTGACAGAGAAGGAGGGCAGAGGCACCAGTGGGCTGGTCTCAGCAAAGCAGTGCAGAGATGAGTGGCAACAAAGGATCCAGGGAAATTGTCATTGTGTCCTCACCACATACCGGCACCGCTCGGACCACCTCATACGCATCACGTACTTGTCCCGGAGAGCAACCCACCTTACGAAGTTTCTAGGAAACATGTTCATGGAATTAGAATGTGATAGAATAGAGGACCCGAATTCAGGCCAAGATACAATCAGGTTCAGACGCAGATTCAGGAAATAGCTACTGGCAAGCCAGACGCGGGGCAGGGGGCTTTCCTCCCATCACCCCGTTTTCTCCCAATGCCAGCTCTGTAAGGCAGAGGTGGCTTCCTGCATCCCACGGGGAGAAAACTGGGGCACAGAAGGATGAAGTGACTGGCCAAGTGACCAGTAGCACTGAGCCTAGAACTCATGTCTTGGGATTTTTAGCTAAATAATCTTCCTGCTTGGCAACTCTGCTTTTTTTCATCTGCAGGAATAAAAAAAAAAAAAAAGACAAAAAACAAAAAACAAAAAACCAACAACACACAGGGCCAATGCGTAGCTGAGAACACTGAAATGCTGCATGGGTCAGTAAACTGCTGACTCCCAGCCCCGTACCAGTCGGTACCCAGCCACGGGTCAAAGCATCCTCAAATGCCACTCGGCCTCATCCTGTCCAGACACCTGCAGCAAGCCAGCATCTAAAGAGGGACCCGGGCCTCCAAGATGCAGCTCTGGTGCCACAGCCTCAATCAGCCTTGGTCAGTTGTTCATCACTTGCCATGCAGTCTCTAACCAACATATATGTCTTTGGTGCCTCCTCTTTCCTAAATACTCATGTGCCCATTACCTCTGACGCACACAGATGAGAACACTGAGGCCCCGAGTAGACTGCATGGCTAGTTAAGATCTGGGCCAAGCCTGAGCCTGAGTCCTCGGACTTACAGTCATGTTCTTTTTGCTTTACATACCTTTCATCACTCATAGAAAATGTTATACTATGTACCACGAAGAGCTTTGAAACAGATCAAATTCGAGAGTACTGCAGAGCAGGGATGAGTCTTTATGAAAGACGACTGCTAGTTAGAAACAAATTCAGTGCTATTCACAAAGATTCAGTAGGCCTGAGATTTAACCAAAACACCAAGAATGTATTAAACGTGTGGTGGGTTGAATTAATATCTCTCGCTATTTACTCCCTCTTTGCAGTTGGGTTCGACATCCCTACTCCCTGGCATGTCACCTGCCTGAGTGTCGTGGGATCATAGGTTTCTGCCCCACTGGCTTTAGGCTTGGTCCTGTGACATGCTTTCTCAATGAGATGCTTGGGGATCATGTTTGCCAGGTCTGAGCAGAAGCTCTTTAGTTGATTGTCAAGTTCACCTTGGCCTCTCTTGAGCATAGCCCCCTCAGGAAGAAAACAGCATGTCTCAGGTTGCACTGCTCCTTCAGCTTGGGTTCCAGAATAGAAGATACATGGAAGCCTTCACGGCCCAGGGATGCCACCATCCTCATGTAAAGTGAGCATGAAATAAATGTTTATTCTCATAAGTCATTAATACATTGGGTTGTTTGTCCCTGCAGCATAAGTGGACTGATAGACTGGGAGCAAAGGATGCTTTGAAAATTTTAAGAATGAAAATGAATTGAGTGTTAGATTTTAAAAGTCTGCTCCTTCTAAATAAGAATCTTTTTTGAGACAGAACCCAGGTAGCTAATGAGCATGTGCTTAGTAGATATTTGGATTTTCCAAAAATAATTTTACACAACCTTTTCAAAAGGGCTTGTAATCAACAAACAATGAATGGTATGTATTATGGAACTCCCAGGGTTTCTAGATAGATTATTCAGAAACAGAAAAAAATCACATCTTGCCCAATACAAGGAACTGACTCAGAAGATGATTAAATAACACATGTAGAGCACGGACTATTAGGAGCATCATATTCAACTCAGACCATGCGTGGATTTTCACTTAAGTTTCACAACTACTATTTTTGGTAATAAAATATCTAAATTAAAATCTGTTTGGGGGTTGAAGTATGAAATATTTGAAACAAACTCATTCGTTCACTCATTCCATTTCCCTCTTTCTATCCATCCACCCTTCCAACCATCTACCTAGCCAACCACTCATCTATCCATCCATCCATCTACTCATCCAACCAACCCTCCATCCATCCATCCATCTATCCATCCACCTATCCAACCAACCATCCATCCATCCATCCATCCATCCATCCATCCATCCATCCATCCACCTATCCAACCAACCATCCATCCATCCATCCATCCACCCATCCAACCAACCATCCACCTATCCACCATCCACCCATCCAACCAACCATCCACCTATCTACCATCCATCCAACTAACATCCATCAATCCATCCATCCATCCATCCACCTACCCACACATCCATCCATCCTTCATGTTCTTGATATAAGACAAACATCAAAGGCCTCCCTTTTAGTAGTCATTATGGAATAGGAAATTTCTGTGGAGCATATAAAGTTGAATCAAAATAGATTCCTTTAAGAGAAGCTTCAGACCCTACACTGTTCTTTCTGCTAGTTGTTGTCTTCATAATCGAAAACGAAAGCCTCAACTTACCCAAACAAGTATGGTATTCTTTCAGATCACCTCAAGGCTCTAGGAGGGTGGCAGGAGTGGTTTTAAATACTTGAGCTTCCAACATGGAGATTTCATGATTTTTATGGATTCACGGTGTGGCAAAATAAGCCATATTGCTCCTGACATCAAACCACCAGAAGGATCAGCAGGTTGCTCTGTGGATCATCTGATGCCCCACGGTTCTGCTTGCTCAGCTACGGAGAGTTCCTGGAACTGTCCCAGAAGTTAAATGTGGACACAGTCATATGCCCCTGTACCCAATTTCTATGTCTTCACTGTCAGTGATGAATAGATCACAGAAGATCTAGCGCAAGGGGAAATCTACAAATGTTTGGGCTTCCTGCCACTGAAATAACAATAATGACCAAAGAATGAGCTCCTTGGCATTTAAACAAAGCCCTCAGTCAGATTGTGGACACAAGGAAAGAGGCTGCCTGATCGGGCCCTGCCCATATAGTCCACAAAAGAAAATCTAATGGACTCCAGAGTTTTACAAAGGCAAGAAACCTGTTCTTGTCATTGAGGCCGGGGCCCCAGAACTTAAACACCTGCTACATATCCATGGAGAAAACTGAGAGAGGCTTTTCTTGAAGGAGGTGGTGAGCTCAGCAACAAAGACATCTCCTGAGCATGACTTTTGTACCAGAGGCCACTGGGCCATGTCTGCCCCTGAGCCAGTGTTTAGATCAGTGGCATGCAAGTGTGGGAGTGTGAGCGTGCTCCGGGGGACAGAGTCGGGTGGACTTGGCACCTGAGGGAGCCTCCTTCCACTGCTGGCTCTGGGGAACCTGGGACTGTTTGTGGCTCAGTCCACCTGTCTGCTGATGAAAGGGAGCCCTCTCCTTAAGCCGGTGAAGACGAGCTCACAGATGAGTCCGTGATGTCCTTTGGGGAGTGCTGGCTTTCAGGTATGCCCTTCCCATTACCCACACCTCATTGTTTGCTGACAGTCTTCAGGGTTGGGGCATGAGGTTGTGGCTACCATCTGCTTCCAGGAAAGAAGGTAGGGGATACCTGCTGTTTCCCACCCCCCTCCTTTCTGGCACCGTCTTCACCGTATGTAGCAAATACACTAGGTGGCAGACAGAGAACTAAGTTCTTCCTCTGAGCTCCGTGGCAGTTTTGTGAGGGGACAAGAGGGCAGGAGGAAGGTGACACGATCAAGGCCACACAGCCATTGAGCAGCAGCATGGGGTCTAGCCAGGGACTCGGGCTCCTGGTTCGGGTTCAGTTAACCCAGGGCACTCCTGGAGCGGGCAGGAGGGCTGCGGGAACGGAGAGGCCCCAGCGCGGGCTGGCAGCCCTGGATGCTGGTGGCCTGCCAGCATCAGTGCCAAGCCCCATCCAGGGCTCTCCCAGCGGCTCTCCTTGGCCAGCAAGCAGGAAGCTCTGAATCCTGGGCTGTGGCCCAAAGGGAAAGGAAAGGGGCTTCTCTGTGTTTCTGACTGACCCCATGACCATCCAGCAACAAAGCAGGGCCTCATGCTACCTCCTGCCACCAGCCTCCACCCAGCTGTTCTGGCCGCGCGGCCCCATCTCCCTGGCCTGTCTGCGGGAACACTGGGCATCTGTCAGCTTTCAGAATCGCGGCTGTGTGCCGAGGGCTCCAGGCCCAGTGGGGAGGGCCCACAGAGCCACAGGCCCTCCTGCAGATCTCCTAACCCATCAGCCAGGAAAGCCAAATCCACGGTCCCCGATATTTAACCATGATGTGGCCTAACACCCCACTGGGGACGTCACTGCCTTCCGCAATCTGATTGAATGAGTTCAAGCGACAGATTACAGTACAAATGCAGGCGCTTACTAGGTGTGCGGAGGAAATGGCTCCAGGCTAAAGGGCAAGGTAAGTCATTTGCTAGACCTCGCCATGGCTCCGTGTCGTCATGTGCCAAAGAGGACCAGGAGCAAGACATTGGAGGATCTAATATCTGCTGTGGGCTGCTCTGGGTCAGGCACACAAGGCTGGTATCATCCTCACAACAGACCCCCACGGGGCTGCCCCCTGCCCTCTGTGAAGACCCCGGGGGATGACGGGCATGGGATCACTGGGAAGGATATAATGTGGCCCCATGACAGCAGTGGGCACACACCTTCAACAAGCCCATCATCCCATGAGTGGCTCTGGAGCTGCCACATGTGTCAGTCACTGTGCACAGCTGACAAAATCCCGTCTGCCCGGAGCTTACATTCTAGCACATTCGGCAAAGGTGCAAAGACAGCAGATGATGCTGTTAGTCCTGCACTGAAACAAAGTTGACTTTTCCCCTAGTCACTAACTAGGGCAAGTGGAGGAGACACGCCAAGGGAGGTGCTTGTCATTCCCTGGGGTTCAAGTGTGGCCTGGGTCTGCTCTGTCCTGTCCCTCCCCTCATCCCAGGCCCCTGGAGTGGCCCTTCTCAGCCCTGCAGGGCAGGGGGACTCGCTTCTCTGTCCCAGTGGTCCAGGTCAGTGTGGGGCAGGGGACCAATAGGCCCCAGACACAGAGTCCCAGACATCTGCCACCCCACCCCATCAGCCCACCCTGAACTGGCCCATCACAGTCCTATGGCTACGGGGGTCCCTGATGAGGGTCGGTGAAATGACAAGGAACCTCTGAAAATGCATTAGGACCATGTGATTCCCAGCTAGAGGCCTGGCCTTGCCCCAGGCAGGCATCCAATCACATTGGTGGGTGTGATGGCTGGGCCTGTTCTGACACTGGATCTCCGTTCTAGGGAATGGGCTCTTGCATCATTCATTCATTCATTCATTCACTTGTACAAGCAAGGTTGATCGGGCAGGACTATGAGGCAGGCACTGTCCTGGCACCGTTTCACCCCGGAGAGTAAAACAGGCCAAGTCCCTGATCTTATAGAGCTTATATTCTAGCGGAGGAGACATATTACTACACATGTCAGCTGGTGGGAAGTGGTCAGAAGAGAAGTAAAACAGGGCAAGGCGAACATGGGACATGATAAATAGGGTGGTAAGGAAGAGCTCTCAGAGAAGGAGACACCTGAGCAGACGTGGGAAGGGGGAGAGAAAGCAAGCCAGGTGTACATCTGGGGGAAAAGCATCACAGGGAAAGGGAACAGCCCAGGCATACAGCCATGCAGCAGGAGGATGCTGGACCGTGTATGAGGGATAGTGAGGAGGACATCCCTATCAGGCATTTGTGCTGCCTGGGCTTCTGCCCCCTGCTTCGGATGCTCCAGCCCCAGATGATGGCCACCTGCCTAAAGGGCTCAGGCTGCCCAGGGACATCTGTGTGTTATGCACGTCCCCATGCTCTCCTAGCACTGACAGAAGGGGGTGGCTGCATAGCAGGGTCTGATGGCCTGGATTTCAATCTCAGCCTGCCATTCTCTACTTGGGGACCCTGGGCAGACTGCCCTTTGTGACTCAGTTTCTTCAACTGGAAAATGGAAATTCAGGGGCTGTGGTAAGAGCAGAGGCATGACATGACACCTTGGGAACAGAGCTCAGCAAATATTAGTAAGGAAATATGAAGGCGACAGAAGTCCTTTCTCTTCTCCTTCTCACCGGGCAAAGGCGGTCAGTGGCGGGGGGGTGGGGGGCATGCCCCGTGGGGAGGAAGAAAAGGGCACAGGCTTCGGGGTCGACAGATTTGGAATTGAGCCTCAGCCGCATGCTCTCACACAAATGACTTAACCTTTCTAAACCTCATTCTCCTCACTTGAATATGGGGATGGTGTCCGTCTCTCACGGGGTGGGGGAAAGAGTCAGTGAAATGACCTAATGGGGCCCAGAATGGACGCGGGATCAGCAGCTGCCCTGATGGGTGGGAGCAGCCCTTCCATGGAGCCAGGGAGGGGGTTTGAGGTGGGGGACCAGGACCGCAAGGAGCACACTGGAGAGAAAAAAGACCTGGAGTGTTGGACGACGGGCCAGTGGGCGGCAGGCCAGGCCCTGTGCGGAGAGGCCCACCGCACCACAGAGAGAGCTGGGGCCGTCCCAGGACCAGAAGAGGTGCTGGGGTGGATGGGGCCTGGCCAGGTCACCAGCTGCTAAGTGGGGGCATGTGCCAAAGAGGGCACCAGGTGCCAGCACCAAGAGGGAAGGGCCGGCCACTGAAAATGCCAGGAAGGAGAGCCGGGGTACCTACAGCGGAATCCCGACAAAGCCGGACCTGAGCCAGGTGAAAACCAGAGCAGAAAGGCCAAGCAGGCACAGGAAGGGACTGGAGGTTCTGCCTGACCCCAGGGAGCTTGACCTGATTGTGTCTGGGGCCTGGGAGTGTGAGCAGCCCAGATCGGCAACCAGGTCAGTTCCAGAAACATGCCTGGAGGGCTCTCTCAGGAGCGGGAAGGAGCTCCGCAGTGAGCCAGGCAAGGAAGGCAGCAAAGGGCAGATTCATGAGGCAGGAGCAGCCACGCTCTCCCCAGAGACGCCCAAGACAAGTGTCCGAGAAAGGAAAGTCTGCCAGCTGGCGTGGTTCCACCAACACCTGAATGAAGAGCGAGAAGAACAAAAACTGAGAATTTTAATTAAAAGTTCCTGCTTCCCCATGGTTCGTAATGTTGCTATTGTCTCTGGATCTCCCAGTGGTGACTGAGAATAAAAATCTCCTAAAATGCAGGGTTATGTAGTGGGTAGAGAAATTTCCTTTGGCTTTACAGCCAATCTAAGGGAGGACAGGGGCCGGCTGTGTGCCTTTGGGGAGATCAGGCACCTCTCTGAGCTTCTCTCCCCTTTTCTGTTAAAATCAGAGCTTGGAGCTGACCATGTAAGGGCCTGATAACTGATGAGTCTACACCATTGGGCAGGGAAAAATTATTGTCAGGGAAGTTACTGTGTGATGCTATCCAAGTTAGAAACCTCGGGGTCACTTCTAAGTCCTTCCTCCTGCTCACCACGTGAAACTATAAATGCCCTTTTTTAAAAAAAAAAAAAAAAAGAAACTATAAATGCCCTTTTTTAAAAGACTTACTTGTTTATTTTAGAGAGAGTGTGCGGACACACACTCACACACACACACACACACGCGCGCGCGCGCGCGCTCGTGCGAGTGGTGGTGGGGGAAGGGCAGAGGGAGAGGGACCCTTGAGCTGACTCCCCACAGAACACAGAGCCCAGGGCTCAATCCCAGGACCCCAAAATCACAACCTGAGCCGAAATCAAGAGTGAAATCAAGAGCCCCTCCTTTTTTTTTTTTTTTTTAAATAGATGCCATTTCTTCATGATCTCCTTACCCAGCTGAATAAATGGTCATTAACATGAAAGAAACCAGCCAAATCCAAATGGTTCCTCATTCCATCTACTCTACCCTCCTAAAGAGCTCTGGAAGCTGCTGCTTCTTTTCCACACAATTGCCTCCGTTCAACTCTGTGTCCACTAGGACCATGGTGATGATTTCTGCTGTCTTGCCTCCAGCTTGCTGGTATCCTTCTTACCCTGAGACCATCCCCCACACAGCCCCGGGGTGAGTTCTTCTGCCTTGCAAGGGCTCTTTAAAACCCTTCCGTGGTTTCTCAGGGTCAGTGAGACAGAGAAAGGTGTGTGGCCCTAATGCCGGCCCCCTCCTTCCACCCCCTCCTCGTCTCCACTGTCCCCCAACATGCCTCCTCGCCTGAAGCCAAGCCCCACCCTTGACAGGTTTGGAGAGAACCGAGGCTTCTTGCCTCTGAGTACTGCACATTCTGCTCCTTTTGCTGCACGTCCTTCTGTCACTTGTCATCCCTCACATCTCAGGTCTGTTGTCACTTCCTGCTGTTTCCTGCCTTTCTGCTCTAGCATCTCAGGATAGAGCAAAGTACCGGCTCTGGTCCGCTGGAACCTGTATGGCGGACTCTTCCTGCGCCACAATTTTCACACCGAGACCTTCCACTCCATGCTGAATCTTTGGGGCTACAGCTGGCTCTGAACCGGTATTTGCCCTCAGGCATCCTGCCCTGTTTTCCTGGCAACCAGGTAAAGAATCAGGCCGTGGACAGAATCACGGGGATAAAGGTGAAGCCCTCTGGCCGAGGAGGCTGCCGTGGGCCAGGCTTCTGTCAGGCGTGGGTGTTGGGGTCAGGAAGAGCGATGAGCAGCCGGGGGAGGGGGAGGGTGGCACCGGGCAGGGTGGGGGGGGCAGGGGAACAGGCTGGCAGAAAGGACTCACATTCCATGCCCATTCCCCGAGTGAGCCACACTTTGGAAGTATCACATTAGATGAATCACACACTGACTCAAAGAGAGGAGGTTGCAGGGTTGTAAATCATTGGAATGGTTTTTATTTGTCAGAATGCTACAATAAATAATATCTCCATGTGCCTCTTAACAATAGGAGAGTGGGAAGGAGGGAAGCTGGGTGATACAGGCCGGAGGGGCTCGAAGAGCCATTTGTGACGGGACAGTGACACTCTCCTGTCACTGGGGTACTCTCTTCCTCAATGAAGAAAAAAAAATCATCCCCCACCCACCTCCTGAAAGCGCTGAGTCATGAGAATAACAGCATGAGGATAGTGAGAGATGCAGAAGGGCTTCAAGGTCATCCACCGGGTTCACCCCCCTTTTTGATAGGAGTAGTAGGCTGCCTTGGGGGAGATGACATGCATGGTTTTCAGAATAAAGGGGCCAGAAAATCACCCAGAGTCCCCAGAGGGCAGAGTCCCTCATAAAGGGAAAAGATAAGGCCACCGAGAATTGATGAAAAGTCACTATCCTCACAATGCTAAGTCCAGGCAAGGGACCATGGCCAGAATCATGAAAGGAAGTCCTTCCCGGAAGAAGTGTGGGGCTGGGCAAGTTGCCCAGGATCTGGGGAAGGATATAGAACCTGATCCTTTGGGCTTCCAAGGCTTCAAAGGAAAGCTGCCTGGCTCTGCAGGGACCATGCATAAGGAGGAGGGGGATTCTCGGGTCCGCAGAGGGGCAGAGACACGTGACCAAATCCTGCTGAGTTACTGCAGGCAAACTGCCACCTCTAGAGGCCGCTGTGCTTGCGGAGAGCATCTTTCCCTGGGGAAGCCCTGGCCCCGCCTTCCCTGCTCTCCCACCCCTAGGGAGGCTATGCGGCAGGGGGGCTCCTGGGCTGTGCCCCCAGAGATGGAAGGCACCAGCCACCTGAGGCCATTGAAATGTGGCTAGTCCACCTTGAGCCCCTTGACACGTGCTGTAAGGGTAAAATTCACCCTGGATTTTGAAGACATAGCATGGAAAAAAAAAAAGGTCATATCCGCTATTAATGTTTTATATGATTACATGTTGAAAATATAACATTTTGGATATGTTGTATCAAAGAAGACGTATCATTACTATTCATCTCAACTGTCTCTTCTTACCTTTTTTTTTGTCTGTATTTTCATTTTTTTTTTAATTTTATTTTTTATAAACATATATTTTTATCCCCAGGGGTACAGGTCTGTGAATCGCCAGGTTTACACACTTCACAGCACTCACCATAGCACATACCCTCCCCAATGTCCATAATCCCACCCCCCCAACCCCCCTCCCCCCATTAACCCTCAGTTTGTTTTGTGAGATTAAGAGTCACTTATGGTTTGTCTCCCTCCCAATCCCATCTTGTTTCATTTACTCTTCTCCTATCCCCTTAACCCCCCATGTTGCATCTCCTCTCCCTCATATCAGGGAGATCATATGATAGTTGTCTTTCTCCGATTGACTTATTTTGCTAAGCATGATACCCTCTAGTTCCATCCACGTCGTCGCAAATGGCAAGATTTCATTTCTTTTGGTGGCTGCATAGTATTCCATTGTGTATATATACCACATCTTCTTTATCCATTCGTCTGTTGATGGACATCTAGGTTCTTTCCATAGTTTGGCTATTGTAGACATTGCTGCTATAAACATTCGGGTGCACGTGCCCCTTCGGATCACTACGTTTGTATCTTTAGGGTAAATACCCAGCAGTGCAATTGCTGGGTCATAGGGTAGTTCTATTTTCAACATTTTGAGGAACCTCCATGCTGTTTTCCAGAGTGGTTGCACCAGCTTGCATTCCCACCAACAGTGTAGGAGAGTTCCCCTATCTCCACATCCTCGCCAGCATCTGTCATTTCCTGACTTGTTCATTTTAGCCATTCTGACTGGTGTGAGGTGATATCTCATTGTGGTTTTGATTTGTATTTCCCTGATGCCGAGTGATGTGGAGCACTTTTTCATGTGTCTGTTGGCCATCTGGATGTCTTCTTTGCAGAAATGTCTGTTCATGTCCTCTGCCCATTTCTTGATTGGATTATTTGTTCTTTGGGTGTTGAGTTTGCTAAGTTCTTTATAGATTTTGGACACTAGCCCTTTATCTGATATGTCATTTGCAAATATCTTCTCCCATTCTGTCAGTTGTCTTTTGGTTTTGTTAACTGTTTCCTTTGCTGTGCAAAAGCTTTTGATCTTGATAAAATCCCAATAGTTCATTTTTGCCCTTGCTTCCCTTGCCTTTGGCGATGTTCCTAGGAAGACGTTGCTGCGGCTGAGGTCGAAGAGATTGCTGCCTGTGTTCTCCTCAAGGATTTTGATGGATTCCTTTCTCACATTCAGATCCTTCATCCATTTTGAGTCTATTTTCGTGTGTGGTGTAAGGAATGATCCAATTTAATTTTTCTGCATGTGTCTGTCCAATTTTCCCAACACCATTTATTGAAGAGGCTGTCTTTTTTCCATTGGACATTCTTTCCTGCTTTGTCGAAGATGAGTTGACCATAGAGTTGAGGGTCTATTTCTGGGCTCTCTATTCTGTTCCATTGATCTATGTGTCTGTTTTTGTGCCAGTACCATGCTGTCTTGATGATGACAGCTTTGTAATAGAGCTTGAAGTCCGGAATTGTGACGCCACCAACTTTGGCTTTCTTTTTCAATATTGCTTTGGCTATTCGAGGTCTTTTCTGGTTCCATATAAATTCTTCTTACCTTTTTTTAAATGTGACTCCCGGAAAATGTAGAAGATACATGTGATTCACATTTGTGGTTTGCATCATATTTCTGTCGGAGGCAAAGCTTGTGAGAAGCCCCTGGACTCGGAACAGGGAAAGCCTTTGCTCCTAACTTACGAGTCCTTACGTCTCTGGGGGCTGGAGGGAGGCTTCCACTTTGCACTCCAGGATGTTCCGGAGATAGGGCAGCAACACACCCCAAACTGAGCAGGGATAGGGCGGGGGGAGGGGCAACTGGTTACACAAGCAATGGGACGGAGACCCAAGTGTTTCCATGACTTGCTCAAGCAAATGAACAAGATCTTGGCTTGGGATCAAGCCTCATAAATTCAAGACTAATCTTCCCAGCATCACATCCCAGTTTACAGAGAAAACACTCTTTTGAAACTATTAGCTATTTTATTGAGGGAGCCACAAAACAGGATCCTGGTTAGAGCGAAAGTTTTTTACAATTTCTTTTTCTAGCAGGTAATTTAATAATCTTTATCGAAATCCTGTAGCCCAAACAAAACTGGTGTTAATTCCTGTCCCAGCGCTGTGACACAGCCAAAAAAAAATTGAGTTTCCCCCGAGTTTTGAAAAATGCTATGAATTCTTGACTGAGGTCTCCCAAGAAGGTAGCAAAGGGAGTTATCTGACACACATGAGGTAAGCTTCCTTCGTCACCCAGGCCATGACTCTCTCTCCTACAAGTGTCACTCCTAGCAGCTGTTCCCATCTCTCCTTTCCCCTTCCTCAAACCTCCCTGCCCTCCTTCTTCACACCCTTCTCCACCTGGACTACGATTTCCTCCACCCATCTCCCTCTAGCAGCTTTCCCTTCCTGCCAGCCTTCCAGAATCTTCTGATTAGACCAGTTCAGCTTCTCTCTCTGCCTTCAGTTCTCCTACCTGTCCATCTGATCATCCCAAAAGGCCCTAAAAATGACTGGAATGGGGGGGGACCAAGGGTCCACACCCAGAATTTCACATCCTTTGACCAAGTAAGTCCACTGGTAGAAAAGAGAGCTTGCCTGGGAGGCAGGTGACCTGGGCTGAAGGGCAGCCTTGGGCAGAGGATGTGGGCTCAGGCAAGCTCCTGTCCCTGCTAAGCCCCAGGTGTCCCTCTGGGAAATTAGGTTACTAACACCTACCTCATTCGAGCGGGGGAGAGGCTGTGAGAAAAGCAGCCAGCAGGGAGAAGCAGCAGAGCGTGCAGCTCTGGGGCACCCTGCCTGGGTGTGAATCCTGGCTCCTCATCTAGAAACCAGAGTGAATAACGGCACTTGTCTCTTTTCTACAAGCTTCTGAGAGGGTTCAAGGAGTCAGTACAAGTCAATATGTGGAAAATGCCTGGCACAACCGAAGCGATCAAGGAAATAGGAATCTCCTCTCTCCCAGCTACCTTTCTGGAGAACCTTTCTCACTCCCTCATCTGCTCAGGGCCTGCCCTAGCCTCGGGGCCGCTCGTTTCACCCTCATCTGTCCCTGCATCACACTTCCGGTTGCCTGCTGCCCCTCTAGACCAGGACTCCGCACCTGAGAGCTCACAGGTCAAATCTCACATGCCACCTGCTTTTATAAGTAAAGTTTTATTGGGCCACGGATCCACTCCATTTCTGCACCATTCGTGGCTGCTTTAGCAATTCAGGGCTGAGTAGCTGGGACAGAGACCCGTCTGAGCCCCACAGCCTTAAAATATTTACTATCTGGCCTCTTACAGGAAAAGGTCTCTGACTTCTGCCCTAGACCAACATGGTCCCATAAAGCAGCATATGAGTGTTATTTGTAATGTTCTAGTCACCCTGTTACAAAAAAAAAAAAAAAAAGGAAAACACAGTGAAGTTAATTTTCGTAAAGTATCTCATTTAACTCAATATATCCAAAATACCATTTCACTGAGTTGCAAATGTTAAAAAATGGACACAGTGCTGGTGACTGCCACATGCGCTCTGATGCTACAGGGGTTTCTTCAGGGCGCAGAGGTGAAAGGGAACTGCAGTATTTCCTAAGCAATAAAGTGGGAAGTTTATGGGGAAAGGGGACAAGGTTCTACAGTGCTTTCATTTTTAAATTCACATTTAAATGAAAATTACAGGGGCACCTGGGTGGCTTAGTGGGTTAAGCCTCTGCCTTTGGCTCAGGTCGTGATCTAGGGGTCCTGGGATCGAGTCCCGAGTAGGGCTTTCTGCTCAGCAGGGAGCCTGCTTCCCTTCCTCTCTCTCTGCCTGCCTCTTTGCCTACTTGTGATCTCCGTCTGTCAAATAAGTAAATAAAATCTTTTAAAAATAAATAAATAAATGAAAATTACAAATCCAGTTTCTCAGTGGCACCGGTTACATCTCAAGTGACCTCCATGTTGGACTGTGCAGACCTGGGCCATCTCCCCCTCCCTGCATGTACTACCCCCTTCCACACACACACAGCACAGTGCTTTGTACGTGGCTCCTGTGCCATGCAGGGTGATTTTCAAGCTGGGAGAGAAGAATTTTTGGCGAGGAGTAGGGCAGAGATCGTGAGAGAAATAAGGAAAGAGAGTGGGGGGTAGATGTTCTTAAGAGCACTGACTGGTTCTGAGCCCCTGCGAAGAGAGAGATCAGACACAGAAGCTGAGGGGACTACTCAAAAAGGGCTCCCTGTGACTTTTGGGCCCAGGCAAAGCTGATCTGGGGCTCCAGCGACAAAGGGCCACCTATCTCTGTTCCGAGTCCAGACCGCGCTGTGTGTGAGTCCTGGAGGCCTGGGACCATCCGGATCCAGTCCCCTGGACAGGTGTGGCCACCACCTGAGTGGGGGAGGCAGGAATAAAGCTTCTCCGAGCAGCTTGTAGGACAGCAGAGGTGCGTAAGCAGAGCCACAGCAGGAAGGGAGGAAGGTGACCATGGCTGGTGTATGGGGGTGCAGGTCTACGGGGGACCTCTTGGAGGACTCCTCAAAATCACTAGGAGACAGTTTGGGCTGCAACCAGATGAGCGCAGACCCGCACAGGAACCCAGATGGGCAAAGTGACCCCGAGCCGAGGCGGCCTAGCCAGTAGGCCCTAACAGAAGGTCGGGAGCCTGGGCCCTACGGGGGAGGAGGAGAGAGAGGCCTGAGCAGAAGGATGGGTCAGGGCTGTTCCCCTTCCCAGGCGGGAACACAGCACAGTGGATCCTGCTGTCCTGATGTGCTTCAGGCCCTGCCAAGTACATCTGTTACAGGGAAGCAGAGGTGAGTCAGCCGGCATCCTGTTAGCACCGGCGTCCTGGGATGCGGTCCAGGTGCTTAGCGCCCCAGGCACAAGTGTTTCTCGATATCGTATCCCGTCTACAGGAGTGAAATTAGCAGAAAGCCAGGAATAGTGTCAATCATCCCGCTAGAAATGAACACCTAATGGAGTAAGGAAAGCTCCCCACAACTGTCTCTAAACTCGCCTGCAGAAAGGAGGGCACGCCGGCCAGCAGCTGAGGCCGCTGAGCCCAGCCGAGTCCAGCCTTTTTCCCACGGAAGCAGAACCCCGCATCTCCTCCCAACCCCCAAGTCCTTGCTCGCTGTCCCCGGAGTGGGAACAGTGGGTCAGCCCCAGGCCTCACCTGCTCCAGCTGGTCCTTGCGGGCGCCCTTCCCCAGGGCACCCCTGACTTCCCTGGCCCTGAGGTGGTGGCCAGCCAGCCCACTTTCACGGCCCAGGGTGTTACACATGCAGCCGGGAAACCAGTCGTGGAACTGCGGCACCACTGATGGAACGGGGACTCGCCCTGTGCTTCTCAAAGCTGGCAGATGGGAAGATTACTTCCAGAGGATCTAGCTGTGTGATGTGGGGCCCGTGACCGAACCTCTCTGTGCTTCGGTTTCCTCATCTGCAAAATGGGGACAATAACATACCTACCTCACCGAGTTACTGGGAATGTGGAATGAGAGCTTGAGACCTTATTGTTTCTGTCGAAGCTGAGTTTAAAAAAAAAAAAAAAATCCATGTGAATATATTTAAAGAAGAATGTAAATAGGCTTGTGGGGCCGGCCCTGTGAAGGTGGAGCCCAGAGACTATTTGGAAACACGATCAGCCTGAACCCTCCGGCTCACTGAGGAGGAAACCCTAAACAGGAAGTGAAGGGCTGGGACCTGGGCCACCAGCTTCTCCTCCAGCCTCCGGCTCATGTTCTCTCCTCCAGTCCTGAAGCCTCACAAGAGGCTCATTTGAATAAGTACATTTTAAAGCTCTTAGGAATACTTGGCTTGTCAGTTTGACACATGATACCTGGGTCTAATCCCACGTAATGTAAAACACAATAATCTCTTGGAATAAAAACCACCAGTTTATGCTATAGGGTCAGGTGTTGTTTTTCAGACTCCTGCGTCAGACGTGACTGGTGGAACTGGCTTCTCTGGTTCTGCCACGTCCTAGCTGTGTGACCATAGACTTGTTGCTTAACCTCTCTGTGCTTCTGTTTTCAGATCTGTGAAAGGAGATAAGAGGCACTAAATGCAGTACATGGAAGTCCTCGGTAAAAGAGAATTTCCTTTTTCTTCCTTCTCCAACAAACAAGACCAAGTACCCTTGCCAAAGACAGGCACCCACGGGCCATGGAGGAAGCCATACTTAGGAAACCCTTCTATAAAACCTTTGTGATTCCCTGTTTCTTACACAGTGATCTCCAGACCCCAACCATGTGGCCCCTTCCCAACAAGCCAGCTTCATTTTCCTGATCCCGACACCCCTTCTAGAGTGTCTGGTGCTCCCATAGGACCCCATGAACAAGATGCACCCATTCCGACACCAGTGCTCCCATCCCACGTTCTCTCTCCAACATCAGCATTCAGACTCGGCTTCCAAAAACCCATACCTGATTAACTTTACTCCCTGAAAGTCTGCGTGACCCACTCTTCCCTGTAGAATTAAGTCCAAACTCCTTGTGTTCACAGTCCCTCAGAGTCTAGCCCTATTCTCCCTCTCAGAGCTCATCTTTTTTTTTTTTTTTTAAAGATTTTATTTATCTATTTGATAGACAGAGATCACAGATAGGCAGAGAGAGAGGAAGGGAAGCAGGCTCCCTGCTGAGCAGAGAGGCTGATGTGGGGCTCGATCCCAGGACCCTGGGATCATGACCTGAGCCAAAGGCAGAGGCTTTAACCCACTGAGCCACCCAGGTGCCCCTCTCAGAGCTCATCTTAATCCAGTCCTCATCACACATATACGTGCACACATGTACACACACACAAGCACACACACACACACACACAGTCTACACTCGAGCCATCAGATCCACCCACTATTCTTCCAGTAGCCCGTGGTCCTTGACCAATAAGATGCAGGTGCAAATCACTGTGTAGAACTGCCAAGAAGGCGTTTGAAAGGAGCACAGATGGCTGCATGCCCTTCTGCTTTTCTCTCGTTCCTTTATGTAAAATGGATGTGATGGCTGGCACCCTAGCAGCCACCTTGGAACATGAGGTGACTTCGAGGATGGAAGCCATGCTCTGTGGATGGAGGTACTGAAAGAGAGGAGTTTGGGATATTGCTTATATGGTGGGAATCACCATATACCAAGTCTAGGCTGGCTAACTTTGTCTATGAGGAAAGAAAATAAATCCTTATTTGTCTAAGGCACTGTTATTTTATTTTATTTTATTTATTTTTAAGCCACCGTTATTTTAGTTTGCTGTTACATGCAGAAAATCTAATCCTGTCCAATACAGCAGACATACAAGCCATTTCCTGATTTGTCTCCTGCTCATTTCTCCACACACACGTCCCTTCCCCACTCCCAAACCCTACTTCCAAACCTACTTATTTATTTTTAATTTCCTCAAGCATCATGCTTTTCTCAGGCATCACAGTCTTTTCCCCCTCCTCAACTCCTCAGACTGCCTGGGAATTCCTCTCGGCTTTCCAGATCCTCCTCTATGAAGCCCTCCCAGACACACTCCCCATGCCCTCACCAGGAGGCAGCGACCACTCTTCTGTCCTGTACGCTTCCAACTGCCTACTATGACACTTCAATCATTTTGTCATTCTCCTGTCCACCTGTACCTCCCAGGTCCTGTGTTGTTTGAGGAAGGGCCATGCCATTCACCTCTGTCTCTGGCATCCAGGCATAAAAGGAGTTGTTCAGGGAACCTCCCCCGAGACAGCTTCCTTTCCCATGTCCTTGGGAGAGGATGGGGGCTCTCACAGAGCCACAGGGCCTGCTCTTAGGCACACTATCCCCTAAAGACCCCAGGGAATGTCTGCTGAGAGCATGAATGAATTTGCAATTTAACCTCCCTTCCAGCTTCCCTAGTGCTCTCGGAAACCTCCTCTGGGGCTCTGACTTCCACCCACCATGGCCCTGCCTGTGGCCACCTGCCCCTCCCCAGTTCCCTTCCCAGTTCAAGTAGCAGGTGCTCCTGTCCCAGGGCAGGAAGCTCACGAAGTGACAAGGAACACACACAGCCACCGAGGTCCCGAGACTTGTCCTCCTGATGGCCACCAAGGGCCGAGAGCCCAGAAACAGCTGTCACCAGGAGACCACGGAGCAGGGGGAGGTGGGCAGGCCTGCAGAAACCATCCCAGCTGAGTCTTCCCTACCGTAACTCTGATGTAGAGAAAGGGACAACTGCCATGTGATTCAAATCTACACCAGACAGTTCAACTCAAAGTCAGTGCATGTGCTGAAGACAGCTAGACAGAAAGCAGAGAAGGGTGGGGGAACTCATGGAGCCATAGCAGGAAAGGCGAAGCGGCTGAGAGTAGCTGTGTTTGGATGCATTTATTGTCACCCCCAGTACCCGGCAGAGACAGAAGTGTATCCTTGAAGGACAGGAAGATGAACAAGCAGGAGAGGAGAAGGTCCAGGGAAACTGGATTCTATTCTTCCAGATGTGGAGGGCCACTGTATATGGCAGGATGGTTGGACCACCTCCCTGGAAGGCTGATGATCAACGGGAATTAGAGGGAGGAGAATTTTGGTTCCACATAAGGAAGAACTTCCTAAGCATTAGTACTGGCCCACAGAGGAGTGGGCGGCCCGGAGGCTGCTGCTCTGTGTGCCACGAAGCCAGCAGGCATACCCAGAATCACACGCCACCAAGGGGAGCCCGGGTTCTGGGAACTTGGGACCTGTTACCCTCCAGGCCTTCTTAGGACATCCGTACAGTCTCTTCCCAGCAATGCTAATCTCTCCTGACACCTTGGCCAGTTTTCTAGATCCCTCCGCCTTACCTGGGAGGCTCCCTATTTGCACAGTAACCTCACTAATGGCTTGATCCTGGTGCTCTGACTGTTCTAAAGGTCCTTTTCTTAATCTGACCACTCCTCTGACTTTTAACTTCTTTGCCCACTGCTTGGTTTCGGTGTCCCATGTCTGGTCTCTGTGGGTCAGGCACAGAGAGACAGAGAAGCTGCCCCCTGGAGAGGCCACTAGTAACAGGTGGGAGCACATAGAGCTGTCAGGGAAGCACCGGGACTGTGCATCTCCCACCAGCGATAACCATGTAGTCAGTCATTCATAGTGAACACCAACTAGCTGCTAGGCACAATTCTGGAATTAAAGACATGGGAAAATTAATGTGATCCAATAAATCCACAGAAGATTGAGTTGACAAGTACAAAGATTCTTAACCTGCAGGACTCTGAACCTTTCCTATGTTAACAGGCACTGTGACGCCCCCCAGAGGGGGCTCAGCCTATAGGCCCCACGAACAAAAAACAAGAGTGCAGGAAACTGAAAACACAGAAAATTGGAAAGGAGAAAATAGAAACCACTGGCAGTCCCAACACTCAGAAATTGGTATTTATCCTTTAAATATTTGTGCATACATATAACATACTTTCCCCCTAAATTTCTATCATTCTGTGTATGCCTTCTTTTCTCACTTAGGACATCGTAACTATCTTTCTGTTTGTTAAACAGCGTTCTAGGATACCACTTTTATTTGCTACCTTGGCAGGTCGCTGTAGGTATGCACCAGAATTCAGGGGACCAATTCCCACATTATTTTATGTTTGGATTGTTCTGCTATTTCAAACCATGGTGTGAAAGGCATATTGCTAGGCACTCCTATCCATATCAGTGATTATTTTATTTGTATACCTTCCTGAGAGGGGAGCCTAACAGGTAAAAATGTACAATCATGATCTATAAACCACCACACTGCCTCCAGGATATTTGTAGCAATTTTTACTGTTATAAGTGCTTGTTTATAGAGTGTTTCGGACCCCACACCCTGCACAACACTATGAGTGTTAGGATTTATAACCCAAAGCTTGCCAAGCTGTTGGGTAAAAATGGTAACTCATTGTTGTAACTTGCCCCCCCCACTTTTTTTTTTTTTTAAATTAGGCAAGCTGAACTTTTTCCGTGTTCATTGGGCATTTGTATTTCTTTGGTGCATTGCCTCTTTACAAAATCTTACTTGGGAATAATTTTACATTCACAGGAATATTGCAAAGAGAGCCCAGAGAGTTCCCATAGACCCCTCGCCCAGCTTCCTCTCAGGTTAACATCTCCCCTAACCACGGTGTGTTTGTCAAAATGAAAACAATCCACACGAATACGATACTCTTCACTAACCTCTAGGCTTCGTTTGGATTTCACTGGTTTTTCCACTAAAGTCCTTTTTCTGTTCTAGGATCCAATCCAGGATCCTACGTTGCATGGTTGTCACGTCTCCCTACTAATGTCTCATGTGGGACAGTTTCCATTCCATTCCCTTGTTTCTCATGCCCATGATATCTTTGGAGAGTACGGGTCCCATCCGTTGTAAGATGTCTCTCCATTTGGGTTTATTGGCTGTTTTCTCATGATTAGTCTTGGGTGATAGGTTTTTGGCAAGAACATCACAGGGGTAAAGTGCTCCTCTCCTTGCACTCTTTTTGGGATAACCTGCGAGCACCAGGAGTCAGAACTGGTGGTGTTAACCTGGATCACTTCGTTAAGGTGATTTCTGCCAAGTTGATCAACTATGACTTTTCTATTCTCCCTGCCATCCTCTCTTCTTTTGAAATGAGTCATTGAGTCCAGCCTTCCCCTCAAGGGAAGGGGAATTAAGTACCATCTGCTGGGAGGAGCACGTATGAGATGGTATCCTATAAAGGAAGGAGATGTAAGCCTTCTTCCATATTCATTCATTCACTCATTCAATTATTTACTCATCATAAATGTCCTCATGGATTCTCTGGATTATAATTCAAAGCAATCATTATTTATTTTTTTGCTTCATGGTTCCAAGCTTTAGCCAATGAGTCGGCCCTGCGGTCTGGAGTCCTTTAGGCAACGCTTTATCTTTTGTTTTTGTTTTGTTTCTGTTCTTAACGCACTTGCTTGCTTTCTGGAACTACAAGATGTGTCAGGCTCATTTGGTATGTTTTGTATATTGCCCAGCCCCAGAACCAGCCATTTCTCCAAGGAGTTCTGGTTTCTTTTACGGGAAAATGGTGTTTGGAAATGAAGATCTGGCCCTGGGTGTGCTCATTTCTACTGGAGTGTCATTGCTAGTGGACACAGCTAGGAAATGCACGTGTGTGTATCCCAACCCACGCGTAAACACACAGCTATAGCTACTTCCGCACTTGTCTACACATACACCGGAAATCCATCCCGGTCCGGCCACCAACCTTGCCTCTGACAGATTCTTTTCCTGGAAAATCAGATCAGCTGCCATGTTCTATGATGTGCAGAAAGGCCTCCCTCAGTGCTGGGCGAGGGAACGAGTGCTGGCTGAAGGTGAGGGGGCAGCCCATGCCGGGGCCCCCTTCCAGCTCAAATAGACACACCACAACCTACTAGCTTGGGCCCTTACCAGGTCTTTAAAATTTCCCCCTAAATAATTTTCTATGTATTCTAAATTTTCTAAAATCAACATGTTATTTTATAATTAACAAAATAAAACAATGGGTTTTTGAAACAACAACAGTATATACTATAGACACTTTTCCCTAAAATTAATAAGGACTTCCTAGGCTTGCACTAAGGCCCAATGTGGATCAAAACCCACGCAAGCTGCAAGTTCCTGGCATAAAGTGGGTACTTAACAGGTGTTGGCTTCCATCCTCCTTCTTGTCTCTCTCTCTCTCTCTCTCTGATCCTTCCAGAAGCTATGTTATGGAACTGATGAGAAAAAAGGTCTTCTACTCCCTTTCTCCCCCACTGTGAACCAGGATGGCCATGGTAAAAAAAAAAAGTCATCATCAAATGAGCCCTTTCTTTTGTCACCCAGAGCCCTCCCTCCACAGGCTCCTCCCATAATGAAAGTGTCTTTGCTGGAACATTCTTGAGGAACATGGAGCACCCACTACCAAAGCCCACATCTGGGGAAGGGGCTCCCTGTCAGCAGGAGGCCCCAGCTGAGGCTCCAGGTTCCTCTGCTCATTTCCAATCAGGGCCCGGCTGCAGTCACTCCCTGGAACTTTTGTGACTGGCACTGGAAGCCCACAGATGATGGGCTTCGCAACTTGGCCACCGCAGCCACGCACCCACTCTCTAGCCCCAAGTCTCCATCTCGGCAGTCCTAGCTTCAATTCTGTGTTTCTACCCAAGATGATTCCTCTGGGAGACTTCCCCCTTCCCTTCTTCTTGGAGGCAGAAAGAAAGAGAAGTTTTTATTTAAATACCTCATTTCACTTTAAAGAATTAAAGAGAGCCGGTAAGGAGGAGGGGAAATATTTTGCACTTCTAGAACCAAGAACGCGGAGATGTTCAACCATGGCAGTAAAAGTCTCAGTCTGGGAAAACTGATTAGTTTCAGCAAAAGCCAACGGGAACCAAGGGCTCTAGAAATCCTGAGTTTATTTTTTAAAAATTAGTATTTTGTCAGAGAGCTTACTTTCTACATGAACTGCATTCCTTTCTAGTGGGTTTACAACCAAGCCCCTCTTCTGAGTATGCCCTTTTCAAAAGTATTAAAGTGCTTTACTCTTGTAATAGCCTATAGGGGTGGCTGGGTTAGGTCTGCTCTGGGGTTGGTATGGAGAAAAGTCCTCCCTTTCTAGCCCATGGACAGAGAGCACTGGGCATCTCTCACCTAGAGCATCACTTCAACTTCCTAACTGGTCTACTCCCTTGTTTCCTCTACTGCGGGACTTCTCAGAGCCTTCAATATCCTGATAATCTTCCAAGAGAGAAATACATAGTAATTATACATCTATATGTATATATATGTATGTGTATGTATATATCTTACATATAAATATGTATGTTAATAATTATATGTGTATATCTAATTTATATAATGGGAAATATATGTATGTATATATTTCCCAAACTTGTGGGTCATGGGATCCTTTATTCAAGAGACTTCTATTAACATCTCCCACAGCACAGGGTTCCAGGAACCCAATTTGGAAAACGCAGATCTATAAGCTACAATCCCAGTTCCTCGAATGCCCTCAAGGCCTTCCTTTGTCTGGTATACGGCTCCCTTTCTAGGCTCACTTTCTGCTTCCTTCCTTTCTTCTCCTGCCACTCACATTTGAACTTCCTGCAGGCCCCTAAACAAAACTGTCTTATTTCCCCTTTAATACTTTCTTAAAAAAAAAAAAAAAAGAGCAAGGATTAATTGCTATGGTTTATGATAAAAAAAATCCTAATTTCTACACCCAAGAAGAGGAGTTTTAAAACATTTTTAATTCAAGAAACACGGGCTCAAAATGAAGAAGAAATTCAGCTCTGTTTTCACAGGGGGGTGAATGCTCAGGAAACTCCAGGAAAAAAATTCAGCAAGATCTGAGTGGTGTCCAAGACACTGCACACACATCGTGACTTGGTTGCTAAGAAAGACCTTTGTGACATTGAGGGACTGTGTGCCCGTAAGATGTGGTTCATGTGAATCCAGAAGGTGGGTGTCCCCATGCCTTGGAAGCTGCCATCACCATCCCCGCTCTGCAAACGACCTCTTCCAGAGCTCGGGACCTGGTAAGGACCGGAGCATCAATTCCTATATCCATGTTCAGCATGTGAACCATATTCAGAATACATCCTTAGAAACCGCTTCACCAAGGCCTCCAAAAGGAGTATTTTATCTTTCAAAGCCAATAAAGAAGGGTGTAGTGGGTCACTTCTAAATAGTCCTAAGGCCTTGGCAGTATGACTTTATCATTCCTTTTATCAAGCGGTGGGGTCTATCTCCCCTCCCCTTGAACCTGGCTGGCTTTGATTTGTGCTTTAGCCCGAAGAATGTGGCAAAAGTGAGGCTGGGCCCATTGTGGCCCAGGCTTTAAGAGACCTGGCAGCTTCACTTTCACGAAAACCCTTAGAACCCAGAGAACACTATGTTGCGAAGAAGCTGGGTCCTGCCCTGCTGGAGGCTGGAAAGGCCACGTGGAGGAAAACCAACCAAGACCTGAGGCCCTGAGGCTCTGCTGGACCCCTTGGCTCAGGGCAGGCAGAGCTGAAATAGCTATGGGAGTGAGCCCAGCCACACCCAGCAGAGAACTGCCCAGACAGAATTATGAGAAATAGCAGTGCCTCGGTGGCTCAGTCTGTTCAGTGTCTGCTTTTGGCTCAGGTTATGATCCCAGGGTCCTGGGATCGAATCCCACATTGGGTAGAGCAGGGAGTCTGCTTCTCCATCTTCCTGTGCCCCTCTGCTACCCTACTTCTGCTTTCCCTCTCAAATAAATAAATAAATTGTTAAAAAATTTTTTAAAAAGAAAAAAATCATTGATTTAAGCTACTAACTTTTGGGTTAGTTTATTATGTAGCAACAGGTAGCAAAAACAAGAGGGAGCTCAAACAGGGCCAGTGATGGGGGAGAAGATGCAAAAGCAGGGCAGGAGCTCCCTTCACAAAATCTGCAAAAGTTATTGAGGAAGCAGGAACCCAAGGGACAAGAAGCCTTGTCTCCAGAGAGCTGACGGGCCCAGGGGTGAGAACGGGTGGGCCTGAGCAGGGACAAGCCTTCCCTGTCCCTCCTGCCATCTTCCAGCCAGGACCCATCTGGAGACAAAGGAAGGAATCAGCCACCTACCTAAACTTCCTACAAGCCCTGGCCCCTGAAGAAGACTGGAAGGATTGCTATCCTCACACACAAGGAGCTATAAGGGCCAAGTCGAGTAAAATAAAGTCACAAGTGGTAAGATGAAGGCAGGTCAGAAGAGAAGCAGTATGAGCAAAGGCTTAGTCGAGATTGGAGGGAGGAGGAGGTCTTGGCAGAGGGCCATCCAACCTAAGGAGGGAGGCCTTAGCAAGAAGAGGTGGGGAGAAGAAATGGGAAGGAGGTAGCAGAGTTCAGGACCCTCAGAGAGCAAAATCCCACCCCCTCTTCCCTCCCACTCAGGTGATCCTTCCCCTCCCTCCAACATGCCACCCTTTCTCCCCTCTCGAGGTCCCTCAAGTCATGCCGTCTAGGCTCATGGGTTTCGTATCCCTCTCTCCACCCTGTGCCCAGCCCTGGGTTGGGTTAATCTGAAAAATTAATCATTTGAGAAGATCTACTACTAAGACCCAAGGGTGCCCCCAGGTCATGGTTCTGGCCTTGGGAATTTAAGGACTTTTATAAGACATTAGTAACAACTTTCCTATCTATTGATTGAGAAAATACACGTGTGAAAAATGGATTTCTGTCCTCCTTACAATAACGCCCCCAGGTGTCCTGGAGCAGGTTAGAAGGGAATAACACCCCAATAAATCAGCCCTGCACGCCTTCACTGTCTTGACCCCGAAAGACATCGGCGATGGTGGGTGTGGGGAGTTGCAAGGCCTAGAATGGTACGAGAAGGGGTGCGGGGAAGGGGTTGAGAGAGGCAGAATGCTGTGAGCCAGAGGTCATCACCGGGCAGCTGAGAGCGGCAGTGTTCGTCAGTGCAGACCCCCACGTCAGGCTGGGCTGGCTTTGTCCGGCCAGTGGCTCCACCTCTGTCCCTCACGGACGTCAGTTCCTGCCCGTTTAGAAAGCACTCAAGGCAGGGAAACCAGGAGACTAGAAACCACGAACTACCTTTCTGGTTCAGCTACTAACTAGCTGTGTTTCTGCCAGCTGTTTTGCCTCTAGAAGCTTCAACAGAGAGCTAGTGGGGGTGGGGGGTGGGGTGAGGTGCCAGATGGCGGGAGAGGAGAGTGATGGTGACTTTGTTAACTTGCTCTGGGAGGCATCATCTGAGCACCAAGGTCCGGGGTCAGTGACTCTAGTCGACTGAACTTTTCTGAGCCTCAGGCTCCCCCTCTGTGAAATGGGAGCACCATGTAACAAAGGAGGGGAGACTTGTGGAAAGGCCACCATGTAGCAAGTACCAATTACCCTCAGCTCTTCTCCCTTCTCACCCTTGCAATGACAGGTGGCTCTTTCCTTCCAAGCCCCGCCTTCTTCCCCGAGCCTCTAATTTGACCCTTGGGTATGAAGTGTCCCCTCTCGGTGACAGCGAGCCGGACTTCCCGCTGCGGCAGAACTGAGTGTGGCGACCTCGAACGCGCAGGGCACCCTGGGAGGCGGCTGGCAGGATGGCCCGTGCCTTGCCCGGCACTGCTGGGTTCCTCTTTGGCCCCCGCACACAAGAGAACCAGCCCGAAGCAGAATGACAGGCCTCCGCTGGGGAGGCCACCTCCCTTCGGGCCAGGCATAGACAGCGACAACCACCCATTTTGCAACAAACAGGAAACCAGTTTACCAGCCTCAAAAATAGAACAGACAAAAACCCCAAAATACGAGGCTCTGCCAGTGGGGCAGCTCGGGTTTCTTCACATTGCTTCCTGACAGCCTACGGAGTGGGGGTGGGGATGGGGGGGTTTGTTTTTGTTTTTTCTCAATTTCATCCGAGAAAACGTCTTGCCATGTGTTTACCTAGGTGATCGGCCTCTGGGGGCCAGGGCCAGTGAAGCTTCTGGCACTCCCGCCGACCTACCTTCTCAGTCTCCAACCCAGCTGCAAATGCTCCAACCACAAGGGCCCCAGAAGCCCTGACCTCTGTCTCGCCTCAACTCTAAACAGGTCTCCCACACCCCCCAGTGTTGCCCTTCTTATGATCCCCACCTCAGGCAGCACCATCCCTGCCCCCTTCCCCGACTGCTTCCACAGACACCCAGAAACTCCCCAGGGTCATCCTCATCCAAGAACCTCGCTGCAGACATTTCCTGCACTGAACCCCTGATAAAGACTGGGAGCTGGCCTCATGCTGTTCCCTCTGCCAAGAACACTGTTCCCTGCCTGACACACTCCCTCTCAGAGGCATTCACACTGGAATGACAGGGTTATTTCAGTGAGGTCACTAGGGACTACGTGACACAGAGCCCCCTTGTTTGAGGGGTCATGGAGAGAATGTGTCTCAGTTCTTAGCACCGGGGAAAGTTGTGCCTATCTTCGGCACCAGATTTGTTTTTATCCTATGGGCACGATGAGTAAGAACAGCCAACCTGATCATGTTTTCCCTTTCTGTTTTCATTGCTAAGAAGCTTCAAGGCAAACATGTTAATCACCTCCATCAGTTTTACGCCCTAACCTGTCCTATGGCTTTATTTCAGTTTCTTCCCCTTACTCTCCTTATGCCGTATTTCTTCATTTACTTTATTTTACCTCCATGCAGAATTTGTAAACTGTTTCAAATCTTGATTTGGAATAAAGTAGGGCATGCCTGAATGGTAGAGCAAAGGATTGTCACTTACTCTGTAAAACCCACGTTCAACATCCCACCTCTCATCTCTCCCTATGCCTCCGTGAAGGTGGGGTTCCCCTCACTGGTGTTCCCACAGCCCTGGTGCGTACCTCCTGGATTAGCACTTACCCACAGTAAGCTGGACTTCCTGTGTTTCCATGGCTCTCTCCCGCATCAGAAGAGAAGGCTTTCAGGCAAAACCTAAGCCAAGATTTGTATCCAACGCTCCACACACATCAGCTTGTTTGACCCTCAAGACAGAAAAGCCTGCCAGATAAGGATGACTCTACCCATTTTACAGCTGAAGAAACTGAGGATCAGCAACAGTAGATGCTGATACAAGGTCACGTACCATTAAGTAGCCAAACCCTGGGGTCCTACCCTAGTCTCCGGCTCATTTCCCTAAGACGACCCAACATAGGAAAAAGAGCCTTTATGTGAAAGAAACAGACACAGGGAGAAAAGGAGAAAAAGGAAAGAAAATTAGATTTCCTTAGATTATTAAATAATTTACCATGGACGTCAAACTCATCCACACTACTTGAAGCACTTCAAATATGGTTTGATTTGTAAAAATCCATTCTCTACTTCGGTCTAAAAAAGTTTACATGCATTTAACTGTGGTTCTCTTATGCTTACCCTCCCCTTGGAGAATTTAATCACTTGACTGTTTGAGAGCATTCCCATTCTTACCTCCTCCCCGCAATACACACACATTTTTAAATCCCAGGAAGTGGTTACAGCATAAAATGCAACAGAAGATGAGAGCTCATTCTGTGAGAAATTTCCAGAACAAAGTGAGCCCAACTTTCCAATTTCCTGGTGAGCAAGTGCACATGAACCATGAGGCCATTCATTCCCAAGCCCTATAGTGTCCAGACAATTAAACTACATGAAAGGATTTTATATATTTAATGTTGCAATTGGGAACCTAATTGGTCTGATGCCTTTAAATTAAAGTACCCT
Source organism: Enhydra lutris kenyoni (assembly GCF_002288905.1). NCBI lineage: Eukaryota > Metazoa > Chordata > Mammalia > Carnivora > Mustelidae > Enhydra > Enhydra lutris. The sequence goes on from NW_019154093.1 coordinate 12,237,346, forward strand.
CTAGACATACACCAGTGCACTTCTATTCAACGAGGGAGGCAGAAGGACAGAGGGCTGCTTGGGCCCAAAGGATCTCGGGCAAGTCTGGGGCCCTCCCGCTAAGCCTCAGTTTACCCTTTGTGTAACTGGGGGATGACTATAGGATTGTAATGAGGACAAGCTGGTCCAGGGAGAACGCCCTTTAAATCACTACATTCCAAGCAAGAGGGTATGCAAGCAAGAGCCAGGATCCCCTTTCCAGACCTTGTGTTCCTTCACTTTAAAATGAGAGTAAGAGCTGGAAGATAAGGAAATGGGGCGTAAGATGTAAGTAGAAGCTAAGGAAAAGGGTTTCGGAGCCATCTTTCCCACAGAGCATCTCCAGGGTTCCAATAGAGATCATCTGGTTTGCTTCTCCCTGGCTGTGTTCTGCTTGTGTGTGCTCTTCCCCTGGAGGGCTGTGAGTTCCCTGCACCCCAGCTGCTATGCCTAATTCACCCCAGAGTTCTCCCAGGGTCTGGTATATGTGGTGGAGATTAGTGTGTGTTGAGTGAATCAAGGACAGAAGAGGCAGCAGCTATCCCAGAGCTGGTGAAAACAGCGAGCCTGTGGGAGCCCAAAGACTCTGCCATACTACACCCCCGCCCCCGGCTGTGGGGAGACCCATGGTGGAATACCAGCTCAGCCGTGCCCCAGCCACGTGACCCAGGTCCCTTGCTTATGGTCTCTGAGCTCCCATTTTCCCACCTTAAAGTTTGAGCACAAGACACGTGCCTGGAAGGCACAGCACCCCGCCGAGTGTTCGGCACAAATCTGTCACTCGAGGAGTTCAGTCTCACCTGTGTCTCATGGTCCCTGTCTCCGTCTGCAGGACCCTGGGCCATGTTGCTTCACCTTTCCTCTGGTCACCACCCAGGGATGGAGAATCCGGGGTGGCTGGGGCCACCTGCTCCATTCTAGATCCCCAGAACTGATGTGGTAGCTGGGCTTCGGGTACAGCCGTTAACAGGATTCTCCATCCCTCTCCCTGCTGACTCAAGCTCCCAGCCTCCCTATCGGCCTCACCTCTTCCCTACCTTGTCCATCTTCCACGCTGGCTGCAAGAGTCACTTCTCTGAATACTCCTCCCAGTGCTCCAGGAGCCAGAGTGAACCCCACAGAGTTTCTCTCCTGGACCCTGCCTACCCCTCCAGCTGCTCCTTCCAGAGGTCCCGCCCATCTGTCCTCTGTCCTCCAGCTCCCGGCTTTGGCGCCTGGAGCTGACCTCCCTCCCTGGCATGTTTCTCCACACCGCCTCCCTCCGGCTGCCTGGTGCACAACTGCTCCCCACTCAACATACAGCACAAATGGGCATCCTTCTCCCAACCAGCCCCATGTCCTCTTGAATCCATAGCCACCCCGGGGTCCACCAGGGCATTGCACGCACATCTACCTCCAGGAGCAAGACTGCATTATACAGCCAATGCGGATCTGTTCACCTGCCTCCCCCACGGCCCTGGGCTTCCTCCAGGCAGAGTTCAGACTTACTCTCACCTGGGTCCTCTAGTTCCTAACATAAGGCTTGGCATATGTGAGGTATTCCTAAGACACCAGTCCTCTCTGTCCTTCCTGCCTGATAAGGCTTCTGGAGCCTGCCCTCTGCCTCTATTCCTGAAGGTTCTAGGGCCTCTGCTCTCTGGGCCAACACCTTTACTGTCCCACCAGGGCTCATCTCAGGCTAGACCAGCTGCCATCCCTCCGAGCGGCCCCCTCACGTCTCCCCTCTCCATGTTGATAGCCTTGGGTTCCATAACCTCAGGAAACCCAGCCAAGGTGACCAAGGGGACACCAAAGAGGGGACAGATGATCCAAAGATCCTGCCATTGTCTTTTGCTCTGCTCCTTACATCCCCTGTCTCTCCCCGGGAGAATGTCACAGTGACTGACTGCTTTAGAGCCCCCCACACACACACCTGGGAGGGAGTCCCTCCTCTGCCACTCACATTCTTTCAGACCTTGGGCAAATAAGCCCACCTCCGTGAACCTCATTCCTTGTATGTGAAATGGGGTAAGAGCAGCGCATGCCCATGAGGGTCGCGGTAAGAAGGTAAAGTGTCCATCCCGCACCAGCCCAGAGCCAGGGGCCAGCGAGAGTGGCTTCTGCCACAGCAGCATATGACCAAGTGCTGAGCTGGAAGGGCCGCCTTTGGGCCCTTGTTCTGGAACACTTGAGTGGGGGAGGTAGCTTGGCAGGGGAAGAGACTCACTGAGACCCCCGGGCATGGAGAGGGCATCTCGGGAGGACTTCAGTGAGCTGGGGGACTCCCAGCTCAATGTCTTCCCGCTTTTCCAAAGAAAGGTCAACCCAGTAGGACCCAGATGTGACGTGCACACCACCCCCACATGCCCACACACACCCTACAGCCCTCCGGAGGGTGGAGTGACTCATCCCCAGGTCATTCAGTCTCTGAGCCAGCAGCGGGGACTGCCGGGGCGGGGGGGGGGGGGGGGCTAATTTCCTCTCTTCCTCTAGACATATCCCACCCCCAGCTCCCCTCCCACTCTCTACCCCTGCCCCTTTCCTGTGCTCTGATGTGGGAGGGAGAGTGCCATTGATATGTTTCCAAATGAAAAGTAGAGCGCCTTTAGTTTCTCCTGTGGTAGAGCAAGGCTGAGCCAAGCAGCGGACCCCGGGCCCAGCCCCAGAACCTTCTCCCATGCGGCTTCGAGCCCAGTTCACTCCCACTCCGCACCTTTATGCTAACGGCCCCTCCCCAAGACTAGTCAGCACTGTGCTGGAGCACGGAGACTGGAATGAGGAGGGGAGATGGGAGGAAGGGAGATGCAAACCAGACGTCGACTCCCACCATGCATTAGCCCTTGTGGTCGATCCAAAGACCCCAAAGGACAGGAGAGGAAGGGCACTCAGAACCTAGTGGCATCTCTGGAGTGCCAGGTCTCATGCCTGGTCAGGGAGATGGAGGACAGGGAGGAAGGGAACAGGGTGACCTGCTTGGGGACCCAATGAGAGCTCCAGATATACAGTGTCTACACAACCCTGCCAGATGGTTGTGACCCTTTGTGAGATCAAGAAGTAAGGGGAAGTGATTACCCCTGTGTTTCCCCTCTAGAGAGCTGGGAGCCAGAACGCACATCCGGATCCACCTGTTTCCATCACGGCATTTGATGGACACACACAAGAAACCAAATCAATGGGGCACAGTGTGAAAAGGGCCGGTATTGCCAGGACAAAGATGGTCTGGGAGGTCAAGAGAGAGGTTAACCTCCGGGAGCTGAGGACCAGGAAGGATTTCATGACAGTCATGACATTTGGCCTGTATCTCTAATGGTGAGTGTGTGGGACTAGGTGAGGAAGTCAAGAGGGCAAAGAACAGGAGGAAAGGCCCAGAGGTGTCTAGTAGTGGGGGGCACAGAGGTCAAGAGTCAGGAGGCTCCAGCCAAGACTAAAATTGTGGGGGAGGCACCCAATGGTTCCCACTGTCTTTCCTGATAACTTAGACCTTAGAAGTCATTGTGTTTCCAGAAAATTAGAGTCATAACCCCCAAAATAACATCAAACACCTACAGAACGTCCTAAACTTTCAATAAACGTTAACCTGTTGAATCCTCACAGCAACCCTAGGAGGTCAGTACTTTGATTATCCCCATTTTATACATAAGGAAACTGGCCCAAAGAGGCTAAGTAACTTGTCCAAGGCCCACACCAGTGTAAGGTCAGGGGCTGGATCCGCACCTGGTGGACAGGCTCCACTCACCACTCCGCTCTGCCGTCTCTGTCGACCCGTCTTCCTCCCCCTAAACACTCCCATCTTGGCTGGTCTCCCCCAACCAGACTGCCACACACCTCTAAGCAGGCCTGTGCCTTGTCCTCCCCCTGGGTGTCCCCTGCACCGCCTCACCAAGGAAAAGAACCTGACTGGTGCATGACGACCTGAAGGGGAAAAGTCCGCGGCGCTACCCAGTTTGGGCTGGGAACCAACAATTTGTTGACTTAATCAGGCCAGTGCAGAAAGGTGTTGTCATGGCGGTGAGGTTTCTATTCCAGGCGGCCAGGCTATAATTAAATGTCCTCACCTGCACGCCTCCAGTTAGTGCCCAAGAGCTGGTTTCCCGGGCCTGTTAACCAGCAATTATAGAACCTTCCACTGAAATTCCAAATCACTTAGTAAAGGTCACTTCCTTTATTTATTTTTCGGATTTGGGAGTAGACGTGGGGTGGACTATTGCTTGAGGTACAAGTGACATCCAGTATTTAAAATAGGTTTGTTCAAATAGCCAATCCAAAGCAAGCACCACCATCCTCAGTCCTTAGAAGTTGTTATAAGGGCCCCCGTTTATGAAACACCTACCTATGTGCCAGGCAGCAATATGGGCGCTTTCAACGTGTTATACAATTTGATCCTTATAATAATAAATGTGAGAAGTAGGTATTGTTATTTCCATTTTTTAAAAGAAGAAACTGAGAACCAGAGTAGTTAAGTAATCTTCCCAGGGTCACACAGTGTACCTAGAGTATTCAGGATTTATTGCCCCCTCCGTCTGCCTCTGAACCCTGGGTTCTTGCTGTCTCACTAGGTGGTCTCAAGCTAAGAAACCTACTTTGAGATTTAGAACAGGGCTTTAGGTACTGTGCAAGGAGTGCTGAAAAGTCCCAAATATTCCTTTTTCCTGGCCTATCCCTGAAGGCCTAGTAGAGGCATGAGTCTCTGACGGTCTCTGGGATGATCACCACGATAGAGTAATAATCCTTCACCACTGATGACTGAAGCAGTTTTGTATATTGACAAGTGAGACATGGAACAGCTTGAGGACAGCAGGAACAGCAATGGCTAGTGCCAAAGGAACACCACATGCCACCACTGGCCATATGATACTCATGGCAGGCATAACTAATCCACCAGGACCTTCTCTCCTCTGGAACCCAGCACAGCCTCATGCTCCTTCTCAACACAGCTGATCCCTTCAATGGATTGAACTGGCCCAGGAGTTGGAAATTATTTCCTCTCTCAGTCTTTGACATACAGTATATTTCCTACATGCAAATCAATATTTCCTACCTGCAAATCAAATCACACCAGAGTCCACACCTGGCTGGGGACTTTCCCAAACCTATCAATTATTATTTTTTTTAAATGCCCTGTTCCAGAAGAGAAATAGCCAAACCATATGCCCATGGGATGGGAAAGAACACTGTCCATGCACACACCAGATGCATGTGGGTGCATTTCCCGAACTGCAGTTGGTCAGGTTTTATACCAAACTTAATCAGGCTCTGCTTTTCAGGGCCAAAAGCCTACCACAACCATTTCAAAGCCTGGTCTCACCCTATGTCTCCTAGACAGTCCCCTAGCATCCCACAAGCACAGGACAGGTTGGGTAACTGGAGAAATCCACACATTCATGGGGCCCAAACAGCACGACTACCATCAAGCTTGTCCAGTTCTTAGGTTCTGCCTTCGCGCAGCAACAACACTTTCAGTTTCTTGTCTCAAGTCACTAAGTCACCTCTGCTAGAAAAGAAATGGTACCAATTACCTTAAAGACAGCAAAACTCTACAACTCCCTAGTTGCGGGGCCTCGCTGATCCAGGAACAGCACAGTGATATTTCCTGAGCACTGGGAAAACTGCGTCCAGGCAGAGGGCAGATTCCCCATCTCCATCCCCCGCTCTGGCTCCCCATGTGCCATCACCCCCTCTCTGGGGCCTCCAGCTCAAAGCTGCACCAGCCCTAGCAAGGAGGCCTGCAGAGATGGGGGCTGGCCCCTTGCTGGTCCAGCAGCAGGCTTCTGTCCCACCATGAGCAAAGTTGCCTGCCTCAGCTACTTGGAACCCCCCTTGGAGCTCTCCAAGGTACTGACCCTCATTCCAGGCTGGGCCCCTAAAAACAATGTGGTGGTGAACTGTGATTATTCAGAGTTTATAGACATGATTACATTCCTGAAAAAAGGAATCAAGTCAGAATGAATGTATCTTCATTGTTGTACTATTTGTATCTCATAGAAATGCATCTATATCTATATTGTTATCCCTTAGAGAAGTCACTTTCTAATTATTTATCCCCCACTCCCATTTATAATGTGGATGCTTTTGAGAAGCCAGGAGACCCAGGTGGGACCTGGGCTATGGGCCTGCCTACAACGGCCCTGAAACTTGATCTCACCAGGCTCTCACTTGCTTGGATCTCGCCTGTGCTCTATCTTGACCATGGGTACTTCCCAACCCCTCCCCAGCAGCTCCAGACCCCTAAGATGCTCCCCTTCAGTTTCTATAGGGAACTATGACTATTTATTGACCTGTCTATCTCTCCCACTTAGCTGTGTCTTCTAAAGACTGGATCCTTTTCATACCTGCTGCAGCATCTGGCCCTCATGGTCCTTAGTTAGTGTTTACTGCATAATGAATAACCTCCTGGATGTAATCCTATCTCTTAAACCCTTGGCCTGACCTGCTCTCTGTGGCCCATTCTGCTGGCCAGCAAGCTGGGGTTTCCTCCTGATCCTGGGGTGGGAGGCAGGGACTGGTGGCCTATGCTGGCCACAGAACAGACATCACTGTTCTGATATCCTGAAACGTCAGGATCCATGTCTCCTGTTCGTTTGCTCACTTGTTTGCTGCATTTCCTAGTGGAAAAGAGTCTGGTGGTGACTCCGGGTTGCATCTGCCACCTCACCCTGTCAAAATGCAACAGTGACAATCAATGGTTCTTTCAGACACCCGTTTGCACTATTCTAAGCACTTTATGTGCATTTGTAACACAGGGGCTGGCATTCTCCCCTTTTTACGGACAATGGAGCAGACATGAAGCGGTTATGTGACACTCAAGGTCACCTGTCTGGGGTCATCAGCAATAACCCCAGACCACACACCCAAGCTGGGACCCTCCAGAGACACTGCCCTTAACTGTTAGATGTCACTGCTTCCCACTGAATTCAAGGTGTCTTCAGGGGGTGAGGAACAGCACAACATCAGGAGAATGTAAGAAACAGGAAGGTGAGGCATAAAACTAGGAAAAGGGTGAGTTCTTTCATTTAGGGTCACAAAAGATTCTACAAAGAAGGGCAATATCACAAAAATAGCAGCTATTCCACCTGTTGTTGTAAAGACAGGTCCTGCCTGCCTGAGAGTGATATTGTTAGAGACAGAAAAATGGACTTATTTTAAAGGATGAGCCAGCAGAGGCCCAGAGAAGCCCCCAAGTGCCCAAGTTATGAGGAAGGAGCCCAGAGGCATCTGCTTAAAAAGACAGATAGTACTCGGTCAAATCTTTTTTTACAAGGGTATTAAGAACCCCCAAGATGATATTTCAATAAATGAAACAATCCTGGTCATTAAACTATCTGCTGCTTGGAGACAGAGGCAGTGGCACCCAGCCACCTGCCTAATCGCAACGAGCCGTCCTCAAGGGGGAGCCAGAGTCAGTCCGTGGCTCTCTTCACAGGCACAGACACAAGACACACGTGTACAACCCTATCTCGGCTTGAAATGCACAGATGTCTAACAGGATGCCATGGATTTGGAATAAATAGAGGATAAGGCCAGCTGGGGAAATGTCTGAATTCTGGAGACTGCTCAGCAGCTTTCAAGCACCCCCTCTCCGGGAATAAGCTGGGTCCCATCTGTATTGTGCTCCCCAAAGCACACACCATTTTACAAGGGACAGCAACAAGTTTGTCCAGGGAAGGGACACTAAACAAATACGAAGACTGCTGGGAGGACCTGAGGCTCCAGGACCCAGAGAAGGCAGACCCCCCAGGCTGAGAACCCCACGACTCAGTTTCTCCCTCTGTACAATGAGAAGCGTCTCCTCTCGAGGACAGATGGGGCAGAGCAGCACAGGTTCTCTGCTCTACAGACACTGCCTCTTAGGATGATACCTTGCTCAGAGCACAGCAGTCTTTTGGACCTCGGTAAACCTGGCCATGCCCCATGAGCCTGTGCTCATTGGGCCTCAGAGGCGCGTAGAGCAAGCAAGAGTTGGTCTCCAGGTCCTGGTGCAATGCCTTTGTGGCAGACATGAGGATGCTGCACTCTCAGATCCCATGGCTGTAATAGAAGGGGAACTCACCCGTCATCCAGACCCCCATCTAGCCCTTTTTCCGTTTGTCTTGCGACTTCCGCCAGCAGACGGCACCACTACTGTCAAACACGTCATGTCTTTCTTGTGACCCAGAGGCAGCACGGGCCTGACAGCCCACAAACAGTGACACACACACATCTGCCAAGCAATTATCACCAGCTGTTCTTCCTCCCAAACACACTGGGTAAGACCCAGTGACATAAGGGAGACTGAGAGACCGTGAGACCACATGTTGTCTTCCGGTTGTCTCTTCCTAGTTCTTTCACTCCCCGGGACCACAGTGAGTAGAAATGGCTGTGGAAATTTCTCTGTCACTGGCCATAGGGAATATATATTTTAGCCTAAAAGGAGAAGTTGTGGAGTCACAGAGCCACCAAATAGGAAGGGCTACCAGAAGTCATGACGTGCCCTCTGACGCTGTGTATGATGTTGAATTTGTCAATAAGTAATTCTAACACACAGGGATTATTAAAATAGGAGAGCTGAGGAACCCCACGTCTGGCACATAACACCTTTCCTTTAATTCCAGGTCAGAGCAGTGGGGGCCTGAGTGCTGGGCCCTTCCTAGACAGTCCTTCCCACAAAAAGCACATATGGAAAGGCCGTTGACAGTCTGTGTCTCACAGACTCAGCACACTTTGTAACAGAGGCCGTCCGTTCTTCCCCAACCATTCAGCACGGTGGCCCCGGGCCTCCCCACTTAAGGGATGCCTTCCTGTAGCTCTTCACGGCAGCCCCCGGCTGACCCCTGCACAGCCCTTCCTCTAAGAAAGAAGCTTGACATTCTTGACCTTGGGCGCTCTTAGCTCTGCTGTCTGAAGGAAATCACCAGAAGACACTGGATAGTAAGAGCCAAGAAGACGAGGCCTTTTTTTGGCCACGGATGAAATTCAAGCCCCAGTACATCATGTCTGTGAGGCTTGTGGAAAGCTGGCTTCTGACCACAGAGGTTGGAGAAGAGTGTGCGTCCCTCGGCCAGCACTCGGCATTTATCTGGCATGACCTCTGAGCTCGCACTGCCAGGGTTGGAGCTGCCTAGAGAGCAGCAGGGTCACAGGATGGGCATTCCTGTTCCCTCCCCTTCCTGGGTCAAGCCAGTGTTTGCTTCGTGTGTACCACAGCCCACACCTCAGTTAGTCCTCCTCGCTATGAGGACAGTTGGTACTCTTCTATTTCACAGATGAAGAAACATAGGCCCAAAAAAGTCAAGGGAGGTGCCCAAAGTCTTACAGTCAAGAAGATGCAGAACCAGAACTTGAACGCAGACCTTGCTCCTCCAAGGCCTGTGCCTCCCCTCCACCCTGTATGAGAGCCCTGGAGCTTATATAACCTGGGTAGGGACTTTTTCAAACTCTATTTCAGAAGCCAGAGTTGGCCTAAAATATGCTAGGCTCAATCCCCGGTACCTCCCACAGCATGCTAATCTTGTAATTATTAGTCACTTGTGATCACTCCCCATGGTGCTCTCAACCAAAAGCTTTATTATGCATTAATATGTTTTAGTCCCACAAATATTTATGTTTCAATTCCACAGGGATTTATAGGAACCCAAAAAGTTAGTTTCCCTCCTTTAAAAGGACAATTGCTTCTTCTTTCAGTAAATCCATTTATTCAATTGCTCACCGCCTAACACATTTATTGAGTGTATATTGTATACACAGCACTGTTGTGGGGTCTGGAGATACAACAGTGATCCCAACAGATCAGGCCCCTGCTAAGACAGAACTTACATTTTAGCAGAGGAGACAGATGGCAAGCAAGTAAATAAATAAGATAATTTCAGATGATAAGCGTTATAAAGAAAATCGAACAGGTGACTACCTTTTGGGAGCACTAAGAGACAACATGTGAATTGACACCTGATCAGTGAGAAAAAAGCCAGCCATGTGAGAATGAGACAGAAAAAACAGCAGATGCAAAGGCCCTGAGGTGGCAATGATCTTGGCCAGTGTTAACGAGACTTTGAGAGCTCCATGAAAACAGCGGAAGCTGAGATAGGCTGATTCACACAAGACCTCCCAAGCCGAGAAGAGAGATTTGGATTTTATTCGAGTTACATGGAGAATGTGCCCCCAGGACTTAGGACTCAAACTGCCTCCAGAATTAAGGCACTAAAACCCACACACTGTTGATATAACTCAGCACCTGTCGGTTCCTGGAGGGGGGTACCCAAGAGCCATGAAGCACACCAGACTAACCAAGGTGGTCTTGGAGGCAGAGCCAGAATTTGTTGAGTAGAAAGTGGCAGAGCCAGCGTTTGATCTGAGGTCAGCCTGATTCCACAATCCTGAGTCTTTCTCCACCCCAGCCTCCCAGGAGCTCCCACATAAAGCTCGGGTAAAGATAACAAGGAGGAAAGATGAATCCCAACACTTAACAAAAAGCATAGTCTGATGCACCTCTTTCCTCATGTGCAAATGGAATGGTTACACGGAAAGCAGTCCCAGGAGAAGACAGCTCAAACCTAGTGAGACAGGAAGTCCAGCATTTCTCTCATTTCAGAACAAATCCAGAAGGCAACTTTTAATCCACTACAAGCACCCATCTATGTAGCACCTGTTGGCAATTCTCCATGGGCTTTCATGTGGCGTTCTCACGGCCCCATGAGAAAGATGGGATAAAAAGCTGAATCCCTTTTTTAACGATTTCATTTCTTTATTTATGAGAGAGAGAGAGAGAGAGAGAGAGAGAGAGAGAGACAACATGAGCAGAGGGGAGGGGCAGAAGAAGCCAGAGAAGCAGATTCCCTGCTGAGCAACGAGTCAGATGCGGGACTCGATTCCAGGACCCTGGGATCATGACCTGAGCAGAAGGCAGATGCACCACCAACCAAGCCCCCCATGTGCCCGATTTGAATTCCTCACAATGCCAGTTTGCCTCACTTTGAGGTGCTTTTGCCCTCCTCCAGCCCTGCCCACCTAGAAGGTTCATCCCCAGGCTTTGGCTCACATGCCAGCTCCTCCAACAGGTCTGCCCTGATCGTCTGTAGCTCCTTTCAGGCCAAATTAATCATCACACTCATCACACCATATGTATCCGATGGCTTATATGTCCACCCCCTCCAAACTGTGAGAAACCGAGGCCAAGGATTATGTCATCTGCTGTCAAACGGCTGGTGCTCATCACAGCCCTAAACACAGAGCAGACATTTGTTTAATGCTTGTCGATGAACCCGCAGGTGGCTGGGGAAGGATTTCTTGCCAGTGCTGACGAATGGCAAAGCTGAGACCCATGTCCAGGTCGCAGACTGCCTTAGAGCCACGAGGAATACCCGTGTATTAGGAGGTCAGGACAGGGGCTATGGAGACATGAAAGGGACCACGGAGGAAGTGATGCTGGGGAGAGGAGGCTGGATCAGAGGAATAAAGAAGCTCGGCTCCACGGGGAGGCAAGGATGGGCAGGATTTGGAGAAAACAGGGTGGAAGCAAGTCAGAGGTGAATTACCCAAGGTTCCACATGTGGGACGCTGGGGAAAGGAGGACACGGCCTGCTGGGATGTGAGGCTTAGCAGGGGACACAGGGAGTCAGGGGAAGCTTTGCACATTCAGCTTGGCTTGTCAGTGCGATCCCAGATCACTGAGAGGACCTGTGGTCTGAGGCTACATTTAGACATATGCTTAGTACTTGATCATTACAACCAGGAAGGTGATGGTTATGCCAAGGCAGGCAAAGAAAATGAACTCCCAGAAACTGCTGAAGGACCTTTTTAAAACCATGCAACCTCATCTTTTAAACATGAACAGGGTAGCTGTGGCTTTCTGGGATGCACTAACACCTTCCTTTCTAAATATCCAAATGCTGCTTTGGTAGCCAAGTGTAGAACTGCCCTCTTTCTCTTTGGAGAAAGCAGTGTGGGGGAGAGGGCTCCAGAAAGCATGGGCTCTGGAGGGAGACTGACCTGGGTTCCAAACCTGACTCTGCCCTCTTCAGCTGAAAGGCTGTAGGCTAGCTCTACGGTCCAAGGAAGGGTTCCATGGCAAAGTTACACATGCGGAGCCCAGGAAACAATACCTATTAGGTCTAAGTTCTACACAAGGTAAATTCCTAGAATATACAGGAACTCCTGAGAACCAACTAGAAAAAGGACAGGAAATACAACAGAAAAATGGCCAAGCATACAAGACCCAAGGGGAAATGCATGGAGACAGAAATCCAAATGGATAACAGTGTTTTAAGAGAACTCCAAGCTTATTAATAAGAAAAATGTCAAAAGAAATGCAGTGAGAGACTATTAAACTCTTCTGTTGTAAATATTGATAATACCTGTGTTGGTAAGTATATAGGGAAAAGGGAAACTTCATGCCTTATTGGAAGGAGTGCAAACAGGTGCAGCCATGCAGGAAAACAACCTGGCAGGACTTAGTTTAAACAAATGTTAATCTTCCTTGTGACCCAGAAAGTTTATTCCCAGCTATAAATCCCAGAAAGATGTTCACAGGGTCCTGTAAGGCATCATTTATGAATAAATTCTTAAGTCTCGTTTCTTGTGACAAGGGATTGAAGCCAATGTTAGTGCCTGAGACTAGAGGAAAGACTGAGGGCAAGTTATGGCTAGATGTGGTACACCACTGAATACCATATGTCACGAACAAGATATACCCACAGCATGGAGATATCTTTTTTTTTTTTTTTTTTATTTAAGTTTTATTTTTTTAAAACATATAATATCTTTTTATCCCCAGGGGTACAGGTCTGTGAATCGCCAGGTTTACACACTTCACAGCACTCACCAAGCATGGAGATATCTTGAAGTAACACTGAATGAAAACAGTCCGTGGTAGATAACATGCTTATTACCTTTCCTAGGAGGAAATAGGTGTTCACATCTAGGGCACTAGGTGGTGCAGTATGGGGAGCTAAGAAATAAATTGGCTCTTTTTCTTGTACATTTCCAACCCCCCACCCCCTACCTTTCTCTAACTATCCCACGGTGGCATTTAGAACACCCAACGTGTTTCCCAAGGTCTCCAGGGTAGTTTAAATATTCCTGTCTAAAGGTGATGGAGATGTGTTACATGGTTCTGGGGAAAGCTTAAGTCTGGAGAAAGTTTTTTTGTTTTTGTTTTTGTTTTGTTTTGTTTTGTTTTTTTGACAGACAGAGATCACAAGTAGGCAGAGAGAGAGGAGGAAGCAGGCTCTCCGCTGAGCAGAGAGCCCAATGTGGAGCTCGATCCCAGGACCCTGAGATCATGACCTGAGCCAAAGGCAGAGCCTTAACCCACTGAGCCACCCAGGCGCCCCCGGAGAAAAAGTTTTAAATATCAGTGTCAATGAAACCTTGGCCTGAAATCCCAGTGTCTGGTGAAGGAGGGAGTGTGGAGCCAACCAGCCGGATGTTCTTATTATTTCCATTTTACGGACAGGGACCAGAATCACAGAGACAATCTAAGACACTTGTCCGAGGCACTCACTAATCAATTATTAAACTGGTTTTAAAGCTCAGGCAGTTTGAATTCAGAGCCCACACTCTTCTGTTTTTGTTTGTTTGCACATTTTATTGCACGTGCATGTGTATGTGTGTGACGCAATCTTTCAAACATACAGAAATGTACATAGACTAATAAAAAGAATACATTGTGCCCATCACCCGCCTCTATGCAGCCCTTTGCCATTTAACCACAAAGCAGTTCCATTGTCAATAATGTTTACTTGTTCCCTTTGTCTTTTTTTTTTCCTTGATCTGTCTTGCCAAATGATTCTCTGTATCTTCTGTTTTCCAGATTAGTTGGTCTTTTCTATTGGTTATTTCCTATTTCATTAAGTAAGTCAGTCTTCTACTTTCTTTGAGTTTACATTTTGGTTCTTATTCTTACTTCTGACCTGCATTCTTCTTTTCCAGTATAAGTATTTGCAGCTCTACATTTTCTTCTCGGAGTTGTTCTAGTCATTAAGATTTCTTCTTTGAGTCAGTAATTATGAAGAAGATTTTTTTTTCTTATATCTGTCTTATGGCTGGATTGGTAGGTTATCTTTCAATTACTGATTTCTGATTTAGTTGCTTTGTGGTCAGAAATATACAAGATATTGTTTTTCTTTCTGTGGTTAGAGATAGATATGATATTAGTTACTTTTATTACTTGAGATTTCCTGCATTATCAATTTTTACAAATGTTCATGTGATTGTTAGAGGCAGGGCTTTGCATAAATGCTTTAGCTCAATGGCCAACAAAGGGTGTATTAAGGCCAGATGATAAATTTTTGCACCTTCACAGATACTGTCTCTCACAGCTATTTAATGCTGTCTTTGTAGCACAAAAGCAGCAATAGATGCTACTAAATGAATTAATATGTCTGTGTTCCAATAAAACTTTATTTACAGGAAGAGGCTGCAGGCTAGAAATAGCCCATGGCTCATAATATGCCAATTTATGCTTCAGATTCACAGTTAAGCTTGTTAAATGTGCTTTTAAAATATTCTGCATCTTTAATACTTTTTTGTTTACCAGTTGTTGAGAGAGTTATGTTTCTCCCTTTATGATAATAGGTCTGTCCATTTCTCCTTGTCATTTTGCCAGTTTTTGCTTTATGTATTTTGGAGTTATGTTATTAGGTAAAAACTAGTTCCGAAGTGTTACAGCTTCATGAATCCTTTTTAAAATCCTTAATGTTCCTTGTTAACAGGCTGTTCTCCGATGATAATATAGTTATGCCAACTTTCTTTTGTTAGTATTTGCCTGGCAAATATCCATCTATTAAAATTCAAGTGTTTTAAGTATTTATTTTATATTTATGTATCCCCTCAATTTTCTACTCTTTTTTGAGTAACAGACAGCCCTGTGGTCACTTAAGACACACCATAAGATATCAATTTAAAAACATCTAGTTCTAGAGATTAATCCATTAAAATGTTAGTTCCACAAAGGAAGATAGTCTTAGGTATTTTGTTCACTGCTAAGTCCCCAGTGTGGCGAATTGCTTAGCACAAAACATGTACTCAATACATCTTTATTACATGAATGAACATTGGACTCTTCGTTTCAAGGTAAGACATCTTCTGTTCCTAAGGAGGCTGGCTGCAGGTGGTGTCTCCCCTCCCTAGCTAGAGCCTGTAGCAGGTGGAAATTGGGATGAGGGAAGGGAGGTATGGTGAGCTGCTTTTTCCTTTCCACCCTTTTGTCCCTAGTTTACTTGGCAGGGCTCCAGGCTCTTCTGAGAGGTTGGAGTACAGAGGGGAGGAGAAGCAAGGGCAGTAAAGTTCTTACTAGGCTACCGGCTAATCCTACCAGCTTTGCATTCTCCAGGCTAAGCAGATGTTACAGTTGATTCTAGCCTCAGAGAGTTCCCTAGCGGACTCCTCTGGCTGCAAGTCCCCTAAGGTGAAGACAGCATCCTATCCCTCTAGCTGCCCCACTCTTCAGTGCCAGTCCTCCAGAGGTCCATATAACAGAGAATCACCCCGTCTCCCCAGGCAAGTCTAAAATATTAAGGCTCCCATGTGACTCTGCCTGCATGAGCCACATCATGTCCATGGAAACCAGTCATGCATTCTTTGCCCTGCTGCAGGGGGAAGGCTGGCACTTCCCAAATGCAATCCTGTCCTCTCTCTTCCCTGCTGAAGGCCACTTTAGCATCTTGGTCCTAGGTCAAACATCAGGGCAGATGCTGGAGACAAAATCAGGCTCTCCAAGCAGTTCAGCTGAAGAGTTTCCCCCACATGCCCCAGCACCGTTCATGCTTAGAGTGAATTGAGAGATTAGGCACCCTCGTGTCTCCATCCCGAGGAAACCAGACTTCAATGACTCTTCCAAAGTCCTCCCCACAAAATCCTTTCTTCAAAACCCTCACCGGGATCCCTTTTAAGATACTGCATATTGTTGACGGGTCCCAGAACTATGGAAGAAAACAGAGTCATGGTCAAATATTTCCTTTGGAAATTCTGCATTTTGATCTTCCACCTCATTTTGAAAGCAGCATATAATTAATTACCTCTTGTGCCCCTGTCAAAACTTCCATTTAACATCCTGTTTTAGTTGTACATCCTAATGCTTCCCTTTGTGGTTTACACTTAAAATTTTTAAAGGCACACGAAGTTTCAAGTTAGCTCTATTCTTCTGCTGAATCTCACAGAACTTTAGAATGTTTAAATGTCCTCAAAAAGCTTTTCACCTTAAAATTATTATTGTTCAATATTTTAGTTCTAGCTGGCTTTTACACCCTCAAATTTGTGGTTATTGTTGTTTTAAAAAGTGAATGCTCATTTCTACATATTCATGTTTACCATTTCTGTGCCCAACATTATTCTCTCTTCCTCCCACCCAGGTTCAACTTCTATCTCCCCAAAGTTTATTCTGTAGTGGGTCTTATTTCAGCCTATTCTCGAATGATAGATTAGCAAGGTATAATACTCTACACTAGTTCTTTTCTCTCAGAAATTGAAGTGTAGTGGCACCTGGGTGGCTCAGTGGGTTAAAGCCTCTGCCTTCAGCTCAGGTCATGATCCCAGGGTGCTGGGATCGAGCCCCACATCGGGCTCTCTGCTCGGCGGGGAGCCTGCCTCCCCCTCTCTCTCTGCCTGCCTCTCTACCTACTTGTGATCTCTGTCTGTCAAATAAATAAATAAAATCTTAAAAAAAAGAAAGAAAGAAAGAAAGAAATTGAAGTGTAATTCCATGGCAGTGGTGTCATGGGGCTCCCATTGTTGTTGTGGTATCTAAATCAAATCATTTCTTTTTTGTAGATGATGTGTTCTTCTCCAGTTATTTTGCAATCTCTTTATGTCACTGGTATTCTGCAATTCCCCCACAATTGCAAAGCATAGTGTTAGTTTCATTTATCCTGCTTGGAGATCCTTGTGATTCCTTTAGCTACAGACTTGTGTCTTCAATTACTAAAAGCTCTTGATATCATTCATTTGTTTATTGCTTCTTCTCCATTCTCACTCATCTCTCTTTTTGGAGTTCTTGTTAGACCTACGTAGAACTTTCTTCTCTCTTTCCTATTTTTTTATACTTTCACCTCTCCCTCTTACCTAATGTCGTCATTTCCTGGGTTCCACCTTCTAGTTTCCCAATACATTGTTCTTTTGTGTCCTACCAGATGTCTAACCCATCTACTCATTTTTAAAATCAACTATATCCAGATGTAAAAACACTCACTGAGCTTCTGGTATAGCTGAGTAAGACCCTATTGGACCGACCCTCCTTCAAATAGCAATTATATATTCAAAACAACAACAAGCAATGACCCAAAGGTATTGGAGAGTGAAAACCCAAAAAACAAGGAGGGTCCGGAGGGAAGTCAATACTGGCATGGGGTAAGTTTCACACTTTTGCAGGTTTTAGACTAATGGCAGTCCATATGGCCTTGGGGGTGGCTTAAACTCCTACACTGGCAATAATAGGAAGTGAGTGGGGAATCCCAGGAAAGAGAGATCCAGAAATGTACTCCCAAATTAAAATTTCTGCCCAAATCTCTGGATCCACTAGCCATGCATGTGCATATTTGACTCTGAGAAGCATTGGTAAGGACAAACAAAGAGATCGACTTTTAGATTGTTACCCAAGAGAGTGAGTTTTCAGCTTGGATCCAACCAAGTTAATTGCCTGCCAAAGTAAGTGAACAGACAAACAAACAAAATCAACAGGCTCTTTGGAAGAATATATAAGAATCCAGAGTCTCCACCACAAAACATTAGCAATGTCCAGGATTGTTCACATAGTTGTCCAAAATTGCTTGATACATGAAGAAAGGTAAACATGATCTATTTTCAAGAAAAAAGATAATCAACAGAGATCAACATCAAGATAACCCAGATACTAAACTTAGCAGACAAGAATTTTAAAGCAGCTATCATAACTACACTTAATGATTCACTTACAGTGAATGTAAAGATAGGAAACATCACCAGAGAAACATGAATTATAAAAGAAAAACCAAAAGGAAATTCTAAAATTATAAAATACAATGTTGTTAATAAAAATTCACTAGACAAGTTTGAAAGCATAATGGAGATGACAGAAGTAAGAGACAGTGAACTCAGGGCAGAGCAACAGAAATTATCCAATCTCAAGATCAGAAGAGAAAAAAAGGGACAAAAGGGGGGGGGTGCAAAGGGAGAAAGAGAAAATCTTAAGCAGACAATGCACTGAGCAGGGAGTCCAACAAGGGGCTCAATTCTAGGACCTTGAGATCATGACCTTAGCTGAAACATTCAACTGAAAAGAGCCAGATTCTCAACCGACTGAGCCACCCCAGGTGCCCTGGTAAAAAAGATTTTTAAGAATGAACAGAGACTCAAGAATTGAAGGACAATACAAAAAGATTTAGCATACACAGTTGGAGTCCAAGAAGGAGAGGAGAGAGAAAATGGGGGTAGAAAAAAGTATTTGAAGAAATTATGGCTGAAATTTTCCCAAATTTTGTAAACAAACAAACAAACAAAAACATAAATTATAGATTCAGGAATCTCAGTGAGCTTCAGGCAGATAAGATATGTGGAAAACTATGCCTAGATCCTTCACAGAACAACTGCAGGAAACCAAAGATAAAGAGAAAATCTTGAAAATAGCCCAAGGACAATAACACATCACATACAGAGCATCAAATTTCAAGTAACTGCTCATTAGAAAAAATGTAATGGCAGCCAGAGGACAGGGGAACAACATCCTTAAAGTGCTGAAAGAAACAAATACATAAATAAACTCAGAACTCCATATTGAGTGAAAATATTCGTCAAGAATGAAGATGACCCGGGCGCCTGGGTGGCTCAGTGGTTTAAAGCTTCTGCCTTCAGCCCGGGTTATGATCCCAGGGTCCTGGGATCAAGCCCCACATGGGGCTCTCTGCTCCACGGGGAGCCTGCTTCCTCCTCTCTCTGCCTGCCTCTCCGCCCACTTGTAATCTCTGTCTCTCAAATAAATAAATAAAATCTTGAAAAAAAAAAAAAAAGAATGAAGATGACCCAAAAACATTGTGCTAAGTAGAAGAATTCAGACATGAAACCACAAATTGTGTGGACACATTTAAGTAAAATATCCAGAAAAGGTAAGTTTATGGAGGCTGAAAGTAGATTAGTGGTTGCCTGGGGCTGCGGGCAAGAACAGAGATTAACTGCAAAGGGACAAGGGAGTTGTTACGAAGGTATGGAGATGAAATGTCCCCTGCCATGGAGATGTGGCTAGTGGCCCCCAGATCCTTCCCTATAACGGGTTCCCAGAGCACACTTTTCATCCCCCATAGTAACAGTCAGTGGTTATAATAATTATGTGCTTACTATCAGCTTTCTCCAGGAATCGTGGACTTCATGAAGACAGGCTCTATTTCCAAATTGTTCTTCTTGGTATCCCTAATCCCCCAGCATGGGGCCTGAAAATGAAATTAGGGCTCAGTAGAAGTCTGTTGAATGCATTTGAACTTCTCATTCCCTGTTGGTGAGCCCTTTCTGCAAAGTGATGATTCTTTCATTTCAGATACATTTTCCTATAATGTGTTTTAGTAATTTTTGTCTTTCATTTGTTCCATTGTCTACATGGAAATCATAAACTACAGTGCTTCGTGTTTTGTCTCTTCTCTATTACTCTTGTTCACACATTTTGCCCTTTGCCCTTTCCTCTGTATTTT
This sequence comes from Enhydra lutris kenyoni, assembly GCF_002288905.1. Lineage (NCBI taxonomy): Eukaryota > Metazoa > Chordata > Mammalia > Carnivora > Mustelidae > Enhydra > Enhydra lutris. The sequence goes on from NW_019154093.1 coordinate 12,256,962, forward strand.
ATGTAATTCCGCCATGCCATGTCACTAATTTTTTGCCGTGATGGTTCTACTCCCTGCTATTTCCAAAGCACTCCGAGTTCTGCAATGTACTATTATCATCAATTTCCTGCCTTAATTGTGCCAGTTCCTTATTCATGTCACTGTTTACTGTCTCTTATTTTTCCTCTTGTTTCATAAAGTCCATTTTCTCGTGATTTCCTTCATACTACAAAAACAATTGGGTTAGACCATCACTTTCTGTATCTTGGAGTAAATGTTCCTCCAAAATGAGCTCTTCCTTCATCTTCCCCCCCCCCCCCCTGCCATGTTCCATTTCTTCTTTTTGGAGAAGGCAAAGAAGAGGAAGCAGAATTTTTGCCTAGGTCTCATTTTTTCCCCTTGTTCCTTATCTTTGGTTCATCTCAGTTCTCTTTGGGGCCCTGATAGTCCCCAAACGATATGGGTAGATTTTCCTTAGGCTCCACTTCCCAACTTCCTGGGCACAGTTTGATTACTCTCCTTAGAACTGGAGAGATGAGTGTCCATGATTTGCTCAGTCCTTTCGTTGCCTGAACAAGATGGAGAGGAGGGTGAGGCTGGACTTTGGGCAGTCTCAGGCCCCACCACTGTCTCTGGGCACTCACTCACTCTAATTTTTTCTCAGTTCCAGACCAGGGCATTTCCTTGGGTTTGATGGGAAAGTCCACCTTCCTCTACCTATTGCTACCTAACAAGTGACTCCAAAATGCAGTACCTTCAAATACCCAGAATTACTGCTCCCAGTTCTGTTGGTCAGGGATCTGTGCAGGGCTCAGTGACTGAGCAGCTTGACTGGGGATGAAGGGCCCGAGATGGCCTCACTCAGTGTGTTGGTTGAGCACCTAGGCTCTCCTCCATGTGGCCTTTCTCTCTCTTCATGCAGTCTTTTGTCCTCCATGGCTTCTCCCTCTGGAAAGATTGCCTGGATTTCTTTACATTGCAGTTGGGTTCTGAGGGAATAAACGTGGAAGCTGCCCGGTCTCCAAAGGTCTAGGGCTAGAGTTGATGGGTGTCACTTTCACCACCTCTTTTTGAGCAAAACAAGTCACAAGTCATAAGACCAGTCAGATTCAAGGGACCCGCTCCTGGGTGGGCAGACCAATGGGTGTATAGAGGGATGGGAGGAATTGTTGACAGCCTTCTAGAAGAACTACCACTGTCCTTCTTTGTTCTGCTCATATTCTACATTAATTTCGGAGAGACTATGCCCCATCCTTTTCTGGGGACAAAGAAAGAATAGCTGAGTGGTTAGGAGTTCATCTGGCCTCCATCTTTGGAAAATAGTACTTACCAGGAGAGAGAGGAGAGGACCTCCAAGAAGGCTGTTCTGCATTTTTCCCAGTCCAACCATACCCCTGAAGTCTCCAGACTGGGAGTAGGGGGGTATCAGTGTGGCTTCTCAAAATGTACTACACTGTCTTTTCCTCACATAATGCATCTTTAACCAGAAAAGGGAGCTCTCTATCACCCCAAACATCTTCCTTGGTTTACGTTGCTCTGAATCTGGAAGAAACATGTTAATGTTTGTAGGATGTGGCTGAGACCTGTCCCTAGCTTAAGCATTCATGTCCTATTCTTTGCTATTTTTACTTCCTTGTGATGATTTTATGCAGTCCCACTCTCCCCAACCCTAAGGACTGAATTATGTCTCCTAAAATTCATCTGTTGAAACCCTAACTGGTCTTGGTCTGAGTAATTCGACCAAGGTCACAGAATGAGTGACAGATTGGAACTCAGTCAGCCTGGCTGTAAGGCGCACGCTCTGCGTTTCATCCTGGGAGGCCTCTGGTACTTTCCCTTTTGACTTGCAGTTCCAGAGAGAACGCAGCATCCCGGACTTCCTCCCAGCTGGTGGCTCGTTGCTCCTGGCTCTGCCCTCGACCTCATTCTACACTCTCCTTAGTCACCAGCCACCCCAGAGCAGTGGCCTCGGGGGGGGGGGGGGGGGGGGAGGTTACAGACAGAAGAGGAATTCTGCCTCAGCAGCACATTCCTTCCCAGCCTTTGGGGAGGGCAACAAAGAAACGCAATTAACACCCAGTGTGTAGGTGGGTGGGGAGAGAGCGGCTTTTGTCTGTCCTTCTGGTATCCTGGGAGTACACACAGCTCTGTTTCTAGGCCCTGGTCATTCCACGAGGGCGCTAGGACACCAGCAAACTCCTGCCAGTAGCTCTCTCTTGGCACAGAAAAGTCTAGTTACTTGCTATTTCAAAGGAGGCAACAGAAGCAAAGAAGCTGGTTTGTGGACTCAAGTAACAGATTTAATCTGCACGGGGCTTTTCAGTGTTCCGAGCACGTTTATACAACGTAGCTTTATCTTCATGTCAGGCCTAAGCAAGTAGAAAGATATTTTTGGTGTCTGGCCTATGTTGTTTGTGACAAGCTAGTCCTTCCCACGAACACTAGGAACATTAACTCACATTAATAAGAACGAGAGTTAACATTTATCAGTGATCACCGATTCTAAGCCCTGCTCTAAATGTTCTTTATATGCAGTAACTCATTGACTCCTCATTACTTTTGACCTTAACCTCCAGAGACCCTTGGCCCCATAAGCAGCTCCACCTTCCTGCAGCCCCTGAGTGATGAGCCATCCTGTGAACGAGGCACCCAAAATTGTGCAGTGCGTGACTTGTACAGTCAGACGTGGCTACCCTGCTGGGCTGTGCCAACATTAACTTCTTATGCCAGTATGGGACTTACTTGAAGTCTTCTCTCTCACAAGAGGGGCCGCCCCTTTCTTTTCCAGAATCTGTGAGCTCTCTGCATATTTTATCACTCATTAATCCACATTTTGTAAAAAGGTTTATTCCTCTTTTCCACGTGGCTTCCCCAGGTCACTGTCACAGAGGCAGGGGCTGAGCACTGTCCTGCCACTGGGAGAGGCTGTGTGAAGGATGGAGGCATTCTAGGAGCCGGGAGATTCTAAACAGGGTGCGTGGGCTGGGACTGGTAGTGGCAGTAATTCAGGGTTTCCAATACAAGTGTATGGGTGTGAGGTGCCCAAGGCAGTGACAATGTGGTTTATCTCCTAAAACAATTAGGCTGAACAAGAGAGAAAATAAAGGAAGAAGGGCACCAGATACCGAGGTCAGGGGCTTTACTCTTCCCATACACAACCCCATTCAGCACTAAGAAAACTGTCAAATTCAAACTACTATCTACGTTTTACAGGAGAGGAACTGTAACCTCAGACAGCAGCCTTCCTTCCAAACCCAGCGCAGAGGTGTAAACTGACACAGCCTTACCGTTTAGCAATAAAGAGCCTCATATTCCCTTGGATCCAGTAACATATTCCCAGGAATTTAATTCAACCAAATAATCAGGGATGATCCCAAAGAATATGGAAAGGGATATTCACTGCAACACTGCTAATCGATATTACTCACTGTAATTAAGACTAGCAAAAACTAGGAACATCTTAAATGATCACTGGGGACAGGGATGGAATATGTAAATTATGGTGGATCCAAATGATAGAATATCATGCAGGCACTGATAAGCCGGTTTTCAAAATAATTGCCAATTATTCAATAGGAATATGTTTGTGAGAGGCTAAGAGAAAAGTTAAAAAAATAATAATAATACAAAATTACATATAGAGTAAAAGTCATTTCTAAGAATATGTATATAAACACGTAGAAAAAAGATGAAGGAAATACATCAAAACATTACCAGGATATTAATTTAATATATGTTACATTAGATACATGAAAGCATTAAAGTCACCAGGTGGTGGGATAATGGGTGATTTCCTTTTCCTCTAGATACGTATGCGTCTTTTGCAAATATTCTACAACAAACACATATTACTTTAATGGGAAGAAGCGGCAATGACTTTGAAATCTGTTCAGGCAGTAGTCTTGACTACTGGTGACCCTGGGCCTGCGTGCCCTTGGCACCAGCAGGCCACGTCACCCTGTTTCTTCTTCGGTGGAGAACCTGGGACCTCTGTACCACAGCTGGAGAAAGTGAAGCTCGGAGAGGTGTGGCTTCTTCCCCAGGTCTCCCGGAATCCACATCTGTCTGCCTCCAAGGTCCCCGCTCTTTCCTCTCCCCAAAGCAATTCCCTGCCCCCACTACACCTGGCCCAGAGAAACAGCTGCCCAGAGGACGCAGTGAACTCCCCCTAAGCTCCAGGCACCAGTGACATAAAGATCAGGGCATTCTTCCAGAATAGTCAAGGGACCTGAACCGGGACAGAGGGAGAGGTACCTTCTGGTCGTGCCACAAACCCATACTACATTGGCTTCTTCCACTGGCCACCAGGAGTGTGCTGCTCAATGTCCCCATTGGCAACCCCTAATACCTCAAAACACCTCATGTTTTGTTCCTGCATCAGTTTCCACCCCTCGCCCTACTGGCTGACTTTGTGACCCCCCCCAATCCCTGCTGCTACTTGCCAGCTTTGCCCAGTCACCGTCACCTGCCAACTACCACTCCTCTTATGCCTCCTTCTAGATAAGCTGATTTTTATGTCATTTTGGGGTACCACAGAGGCTGCAGGTAAGACACCCAAGGCACTGCCAGTGACAGGTGGGCTGGGGACAGTGAGCCACGGGCTAGACAGGCCTGCTCCCCCGGCCCCTCGCTCATTCCAACCAGAGCAGCTCTTTCTATCTTTGGGTTAACTCCGGGCTCTGTTTCAAGAAGAGACCCGAGCGATTGGAGGCCCCAGAACTGGATCATTAATAAATACACAAAACACTCTAGTAATTACATTATCCCTGTAGACCTGAGTCACAGTGCCGAACAGGAGGATGGCTCTTTTCAAGGCTACACTTATACCCTATTGATGCTAATTCGCTGGGCCATTTCAGCAGGGCCTGCCTTTTCTAAAGGCTTATTGGGAGAGAGTGGAGGGGGACAGCTAGGGAGACAGAGGTGCTGGAGGGGGAGGGACAGGAGTGAAAGAGGAGAGGAAAGGAAGGAGAAGGTGGGCAGGGGAGGCACAGGCCCAGGACCCCTAGGACAACTCTTTGGCTTCTTCAAACACTGGCACCAAAGAACACCCCTGAGAAGCATCTGTGATTTCGCTTCTAGTTTCCCAACAAGTCATGACTCTGGTCTCCCTGCCTTTGCAAGGGCTCTTTCCTCGGCTTTAAAAGCCCTTCCTGCACTTGCTCAACCAGGAAACTCCCCGAAGGTCATGGGGAACCCCTCTGGGAGTCCCAGGTCATACAGGGGCTCCTGGGATGATACCCAGCTCCCCGAGAAAACAGTCCTGAGTTAGCTGGAGGCCACTCCACTTGTCCTTTCCCATGCCAGGCTGAACGCAACCTGAGGACACGAGACCACCTTGTCACCTTTACACTCCAGTCCCCATCCTGCCCGCAAGTCCTGCGCATGGAGTCAGGTAGCCCTGAGTTTGAGCCTGGACTCCAACACTCAAGAGTTGCAGAACCTTGGAAAGGTACTTAACTCCCCCAAGATCCTCAGTTCCATCACATTAAATGGGTATGATACCACCCCTCCAAAGGTGGTTGAGGAAACCGACCATTCTCCCTCCTCACCTTCATCTCTACAGGACTCCCCACCATCTGAAAAATCATACATTAACTTGTTTCTTTATTGTCTATCTTCCCTCCCAAGAACGTAAGCTCCCGCAACACAAGAAGTCATGGGACAAGGACAGGCACCTGGTAATTTTTCCATAAACATGGCGGCATGAATGAACTGCCTGCCCAAGCAGCTGCATTCACAAAAGACAGAGACTTCTAGCCAGGGGCCCTGGGTCTCCCCACACAGAGACTGTCATCAGAAGACTGAGGAGGGCATCAGTAGAACACTTAAAAGTGACCCACATGAAATTGGAACCCTTGCACACCGTTGGTAGGGTTGTAAATTGGTACAACCTCCGTGCAGGCAAGTCCCTCCAAAATTAAAAATACAACTACTGTCTGATCCAGTAATTCCACATCTGGATATTTGCCCAAAAGAATTGAAAAAAAGGACTTTGAAGAGACATTAGCACTCTGTGCTTACTACAGTATCATTCCCAATAGCCAAGAGGTGGAAACCAATTAAGTGTCTATCAGTAGATGAACGGATAAAAACAATCTGGAATATACAGACAATGGACGATTATTGGACTGTAAAAAAATGGGAAATCTTGCCAAACGTGACAACATGGATGAACACTTGAGAAGGTTCTGCTATGGGAAATAAACAGTCACGGAAGGACGATTACTGCAGGATCCCACCACATGAAAATAGTAGTCAAAGTAGTCAAAAATAGTCAAAGTCGCAGAGTTGGAGATTCACCATCAAAGAATGGTGGTTTCCAGGTGCTGAGTGGGAGGAGGGGAAATGGGGAGCTGCTGTTCAATGGGCATAAATCTTCCGTTCAGGAAGACAAATAAGCCCAGAGATGTACTATACATCCTGCCTATAGTTAACGATACATGTTGTACAACGAAAATTTTATTAAAAGGATAGATCTCGGGTTGCCTTGGTTCAGCATCCAACTCCTGGTTTCGGCTCAGGTTGTGATCTCAGGGTTGTGAGACAGAGCTCCATACAGCTCTGTGCAAAGTCTGGAGTTTGCTTGACATTCCCTCTCCCTCTGCTCCTCCTGCTCATGCTCTCTCTCTCAAATAAGTAATTTTTTTTTTTTTTAAACGGGCCGATCTCAGGTCATGTTCTTACTAAATTAAAAAATAAAATAAAATAAAATAAGAAGTGACCCTCATGAGTAGCATTTTCCAGACTCACAATTTCCTCAACCACTATCACCTGGCCCATCCCTGTGTCTCGGAAGCACTATTGGGCTGTTTGTGCCCTCATGGCAGTTGTACTAACTGGAGGAGAAGGGGAAGATGGGCAGCCCTTACCAACAGATGGGTCTGGCACATTCCAAGCACCTGGCCAAACCGCTCAGGCCTGGAGAGACAAAAGTCCAGGGCTCTAAAGCTGGTGAAGGGGGTGGGTGAATGCAGAGGGGGCAAGACCTACCCAAAACTCATGCTGTCCACACAATGTACTCCTTGAGATCACAGATCCTTTTTTCATAAAGTTCTCTCTCTGTGTGTGTGAGTAAAATGACAGAATCTTATTAAGTGAAGATCTAGAAAAAGCTCTCAAGAGAGGGGTCACAACAGGGTTGCCAAGGAAGGCCTTTAGGGTTAGTCTTTTATAGAAAGCTAACCAGTGAACAGAAATCCTTTTCACATTTCTACTGATACCACCATTGAGCAAGGACTAGTGATAAAGTTCTTTCCACATCACAGAATTTGTCTATATCCAGACCTCACAGCCAGCTGTGCATTATAGGAAATAATGATTGATTGATTGATTGATTGATATAAATTGATTTATATAAATTTATTTTTTTATTTTTAAATTTATATATATAATTTATGTATATATTATATATAATATATGTATATTATATATTATATATTTAATTAGTTTTATTTTATTTTTATAATTTTTATTTTAAATTTTATTTTTATTAAATTTATTTATTTATATAAATATTTTATATTTAAAAAATATATATTTTATTTGTTATTATTTATTATGACTCTGGTAAAGGCAGCTGGCATGTTTTGGAGCTCAGAGCGTCCACTGAAGGTCATGACACTGGGTGGTCATTGTCAGCCTCTCCGCGGGACCTCGAGACTCCCTGATGCCCCTGCCTAATGCACTGTCACCCATGCTCATGACAGTCTTCAGAAGGAGTTGCCTTTGTCCAACCCTACTCCTAAAACCACACCATGGATTTAATTTCCTTCTTTAGAAGAGATGCTAACTCACTTTTTGAAACAGTCCAAAATTCATTGCTGATTTGATCTGATGGACTTTTGTTTTTCAACTATTTCCAAAGTGTGACCCCCTCCTTAAATGATGAAGAATGACCTTCCCTGGGGAACTCCAGGAATAGACAAAATGTCTCTCTGAAGACATTTCTGAGAGATACATTAAGGCCATGGCTCTCCACCTTGGCCAGCACTGGAACCAGCTGGGAAGACTGAAAACAAAATACAGGCTCAGATCTCACTCTCAGAGTCTCTGGTGTGAGAAATCTGATATGCAGCCTGGTGGGGATATTTCTGCTTCCCAGGGGATCTGAATGTACCACCAATGTAGAGAACCCCTGCTAAACATTGGTGGAATCACCAGGACCAAACATGCATGGAGTGGGTCCCCTACTCTGGCAGTGGTAGGTGCCTACGTGAACATGGTGAATTTTGTAAATTTGCAAAACTTCCTTATATATTTGGAGAACATGAAGCTGATCAAGAACATATGGCTTGGGACGTCCAAGTGGCTCAGCCGGTTAAGTGTCTGCCTTTGGCTCAGGTCATGATCCCAGGATTCTGGAATCCAGTTCCTCATCGGGCTCCCTGCTCAGCGGGGAACATTCTTCTCTCTCTGCCTGCCACACTCCCTGCTTGTGCTCTCTCTCTCACTCTCTCTGACAAATAAATAGATCAAATCTTTAAAAAAAAAAAAAATAACATATGGCTTGCCCAAAATCTTAGAGCTCAAAGCACCAACTCAAGTTCCTTCAGTGAGATTTATCAAGCATCCTGTGGCCTGGCCGGCCTCCTAATTACCCACCCAGAATCTCTCCCATTGTGTCAGATCCCACATCCAGTGCAGCCCCTCAATCTGGTCTGCGGACATGTTTTCGCTAGCATACACAACACACAGTCTTTGGTAGAATTCTGAATTAGTTGGCTAAGAATCAGAAGATTTTACATGAAAGACGTGTATTTCTCGCTAACACTGTGCAACACTCCCATGGGCAGGGCTCACCTGGAGCTGGCGTGGCCCATGCCCTCCCTTGGACCCCCAGGTTCCCCAGGGGCCACCCCTTCCCAATCTTGCATGGGTTGTTCATTTGACCTGCCTGACCACATCCCGTCCATTTTTGTGCTCTCCGCATTACACCATGAATAGAGATGAAGCTTTATTAAACGGGAACACCATCCACTCAAACAGATCATGCTTATTCGAAATACCAGTCTTGGCTTTTATCTAAAGAAACTGAAGTCAGACCTGATACATAATTATAGAAATCCAAATGATAATGATGGAGCAAAAATATCTCATTGACAGTGTTTTCTCATTCTCAAATGTTTTCATGGACATTCATCCAAAGACTTTCTTCTCTGTTTCTAATCTGACCCTGCTGCTTGTCCCAGGTCCTGAAAATGGCCTGGACTGAAGTCCAGATCAGTGGCCACAGGCCAATCCAAATAGAAACCTTTGAGCACAGGAAGCCATTTTTCCCTATTGCTTTCCAAAATGATCCTCATAGGTGAGCATTAAGGGGAAAAATATGATCCTGACATGTCATAAAACTACAAAGGGACAATGCAATCTAACACATCTGGATTGGTAGAAACTATGAAATATATTCATATACATTCAACAAAGGCCAGAATGAAATTTGGGGTCCCACATAATTTCGGATTTATTAATTAGCTTCTTTTTTAAAATGCTACCTTTATATACCATTTTGTAAAAATGACTCAAGAATTCTTAAATTTCAGGGCACCTGGGTGGCTCGGTGGGTTCAGCCTCTGCCTTCGGCTCAGGTCATGTTCTCAGGGTCCTGTGATCAAGCCCCGCATCAGGCTCTCTGCTCAGCGGGGGGCCTGCTTCCTCCTCTCTCTCTGCCTGCCTCTCTGCCTACTTGTGATCTCAGTCTGTCAAATAAATAAATAAAATCTTTTAAAAAAATAATTCTTAAATTTCTTGCGATTTCCTCATTTGTAAAATGAAATGACAATAATGTGTCTTACAGAGACGCTGGGAGGACCAAGAGAGCCAATTCATTACGTAGGGCTCAGAACAACACGAGACACAGTGTAAGGGACTCAGCAAATATTTGCTCTATTTATTATTATTCAGTTGTACAGGGCAATTTATCTCTCTCTTCCCTCCTTCCTCTTCCCAAAAGAAGCTAACCAAATGGGTTTATGAGATCCCTATGACCTCTGCCCATTAAATAAGGATGAATTTATTCAGATGTGATACATTACGTAAAGCTCTCATTGACGGATATGAATGTTTAAGTGACTGCAGTGTCTATTACAGAAGAAATATTTTTTTTTTAATCCACTGATTGAAAGAGCTACATGGTGATATTTAACTGTCTCCCTTGTTGACTTTTCCCTCTCCACCCAGAGGCCTGTAAAGTCCAGGATGGGAAATGTACCCAGCTCATTACTGCCCCATTGGCCCAATAATTGGAAGGCAGTAAAACATCAACAATGAATGTGAGAAATAAACAAATATTCAGACAATGCAAAACTAAATCAAGATAAAGTTGTCCTATTTCTTTCAGTGGTACAGTCCTAACAGCAAAAATTCTTTGGTGTCCTAGTGACAGGCTGTGGTCGATGCTAACGTGCTGCCCAGAATGAAGCCGTCATTGTCCCAGCTGCTGGGAAGGTTGCTGGCTCACAGTTGAATCCTCCCTAGCACTGTTTTCAACAAAGGGCACTGCATTACCCAAACTGCATCACCAAAAGGAGCCACACATGCTCCCTAAAAGCAGCCTGTACCAATGATTGATCAGTTGCATGGGGACAAAGGCCTAGCCCCTTTGGCTCCATGTGGGACAACTCTGAAGAACCATCTCAGCTCCAAAACCCTATAGAATTGAGCCTTGTTGCAAATGCACCACAGTCCAACTTTCCCTCTGCCCAACCCAATCCCCTCACTCCCAGTAATCCCCCTGCACACAGGCCTCCACTCCAGGGGTCACCTAGAGGAACCTGACCTATGACCGTTCATATCAGGATTAAGAACCACCAAGTGGGAAGAGGTTGGCTCTTCCTGGAAGTTTCTTATCCCCACTCCTGCACAACTCACTCCTCGCTTTATTCATAGCTCATCTCAAATGCATCTCAGAGAGGACTTCTCTGATAGTCCTAGTGCCTCCCTGTCCAAATCGATTGCTAGCATATTGGACCATTGGACCTCCTTCTCTGTAGATATTAACATCTGAAATTGTCTCATTCTTTCCTTTCTTGCTCTTTCTGCCCTCTCCCACCAGGATGTAAGCTCTAGGGAATAGATACATGCTATATTGCTCACTTCCTATATGCCCATCTTCTAAGCATCACCCCGTATGACACAAGCCCTTAAGAAATATTCTTGAGGCAAAAGCACGGGACTAAGGGTGGGGAGCTCTCCTCTTGCTCTGTTTCTGCTATTAACCATCTGTGTGACCTCAGGCAAGCCCCTGGACCTTTCTGAGTCTCACTTTTCACATTTGCAGAATGAGGTGGCCGAATGTGGTGACCAATAGGATTCTGACATCTCTGGGATGCTATCATTTTAAATGGTTAGGCAGCTCAGAATTACCTTATCAAGCACATGGATATCACAGAATTTTTGAGCTGGAAAGGAGCTTCTCAGAGCATTCTGCAATATCTGATGAGTCTGAGCATTCAGAGGCCAAGTTCATGACGATGTGAGTTCTAGAAAAACTTTGTATCTAGGGATACGTTTAACGTGGGAGATCATCAAAGCCTTAGGGCACTATGAGATAACCATTCTCCTCTTTCCATAAATACTGTGAAATGTGGTTAAGTCCCACTCTCCAGTCTTAGGAGGTCATGATGAAAGCAAACACTGGTTGAGGCTGCCCAAGTGGCCAGTGGGACTCTGCTCCTATGAAGCATTGACCGCAGTGCCCAACCCAAGCAAGCCCTCAAGGAATGTTGCCTCTTACCAGCTACCATTTCCAATGCAAACAAAAGTCATCTTGAGGTAAGTACTCTTATGATGCACCTTGGGGCGGTAGAGATGGAGCCTGGAGAGATCACATAATGCACCATGGAGACAAAGACCTGAGAAGTGGTAGAGGCAGAATTTGAAAGTCCAAGTCCAAAGCTGTGCCATGTAGCTACCCACACTATGCTGCCACCCGACCGAGTTACATTCTTTTGTTTAAAGATAGGAAACCCGGCTTGCCAGCAAGTCATCATTTAACCCTCAACTAGAAGTGATATGACTGGTTTACAGCCAAGTTTCTCGAAATTGCTTGTGTGCACACCTGAACAGTCTTCTTAAAATGCAGGTTCTGATTCAGAAGATCCAGGGTCAGGCCTGCAATCTGCATTTCTAATGGGTCCAAGTGTGCTGATGTTGCTGGTCTGTGGATCAGGCTTTGGGAGGCAAAGGTATGGAAGAAGGACCTCCTCCTAAAAGTCAGAGAACAGCCTCTGGTCCAACCCTGGCAAACTCTGGTGACTAAACCACAGCCAAGTTCCTTCTTACTCCTCCAGGACTCAGTGTCTTTGTCCATAATGTGGAGATGACCCCACCTTTATACCTACCGCCTAGGATGGTTATTGTGATGAAATCACAGGGTATGTGTGGAAGCCTCTCATAAACCAGAAAACTCATGGGGGGGGCAGGAATTTGTTTGTCCACTGCTCTGTGGACTTTGAGGATAGAGGTCAGGTTCTCCAAGGGGTCACTTGTGCATTGTCTAGCCCATAGTAGGGAATTCGTTAAGTGTTCACTCCAAGTGCCATGCATTTAAAATACTATTTACTTTCATCTTCAAAACAATCTCTGCCTCCCATTTTACAGGTAAGGAAACTGAGGCATTACCTACCACACCCCAAACCACCCAAGCCATAAAGTCTGGGGCCTGAATTCAAACCATGCTCTGTCTGGTTTGTACCCTTTATTCCTGGTCTTTCTCCAGATGAGAGGCCTGGGCCCAGACTTTGATTCTGCACCTGTCACATGGATACTGGGAGTCCAACCCCTCCTTTGAATAAAGGGGGGGCCCTGAACTGTGGGCTCCGGTCTAAGGACAGATCCTACGAGTGCAAGCTGAGACTTGTCATCTCAGGGGCAGGAGAAAGCGCAGGAACAATAACCCAGTTCAAATAAACTTTTCCAGTATTCTGCGATGAGAGCCAAAGTCAAGGGTGTCCTACTTTCCGGGCCCCCAAAACCCACATCTAGACTGTGTTAGGAGGAGCCGATGCTTAGAATACCTAAAACTAACAGAACACTGGATTTAACACAGTATTTAACAACACTGGAATTGAAATGAAAAAAAAATTAATACATTAAAAAATAAATAAAGTTTGGGGCACCTGGGTGGCTCACTCAGTTAAGCAGCTGCCTTCAGCTCGGGTCATGATCCCAAAGTTGATCAAACCCCACATTGGGCTCCCTGCTCAGCGGAGAGCCTGCTTCTTCCTCTCCCTCTTCCTGCTGCTCTGCCTACTTGTGCTCTATTGCGCCGTCAAATAAATAAAATCTTTTATAAATAAATAAGTAAATAAAGTAAGTAAGTAAGTTAGTCGATTTTCTCCAAAAAGAAGGGGAAGAAAGAAACTAAAACAGAATGACGGTTCTCCAGGTGGGGTCCATCGGGGTCTCCAGAGGGCCCTGCGGACCCCGATGTTTTGTTCTTGACCCTGCTCTACAGCTCCAGCAGCCGGCTTCCCACACGAGGCTGTCCCTCACGGGGAGGCTGGCATGGGAGGACTTTTACCCACATTTTTATCAGACCAACTCTGAGGCCCAGCGGGTTCGAGAAAAGAAGAGGAAGGACAGAGACTGAATGGAGAGCATGGCGCTATCTGTAGCTGAGACCTGGAGACACAGCCCAGAGGGGCACTAAGGTGCGAATGGCAGAGGTGAGGTGGGAACTCGGGGCCACCTGACTCCAAAGTCCGCGCACCTCCCTCTGCCCCCCCGTGTTGGTAATCACCAGGAACGGCCAGAGCGCCAGGACCCCGCGGCCCAGGAGAAAGCACAGCGGTGCCCCAGAGCCTTGCCTGATATCCGGGCAGACACAGCGCTTCACCGGAGGCCACAGGGAAAGGGGGCTTCCCCTTTGTGAGCCCTTCTGCTGGGGGCACCCAGCTCATCCAGACACTGACTGAACACAAGCCGGCTATGCAGGGAAATCCAAGCCTGATGGACCCTCAGAGGAAGCTGCTCCCGAGAGGACACTACCCAGCCCACCCAGCCTGGGAGCCTCCGGCTTATGGACCAGCTGGACCACAGGCCCCGGATGCAGAAGCCCCAACAGGAGAAGGGAGCAGTGCTGTGGCCCCAGGAAGGAGCCCCCTTCCCAGGGTCCACTTTCCTGTCTGTCAGAGCATAGCCAGGAAGCCCCAGAACCATCAAAGAACAAGAACGGCCAAGATGCTTGAAGGGCCTCCTGACACCAGCTGCTTCCTCTGGGCCTATGGCTGGACCTTGTGTCACACACCCTCTTACCCTCCTCACAGACAGACTGGAGAAGCACGAAGCCACTAGGAACAGGCTGGGTGGTGGCTATGCAGGCACCCCCATCAGATTTTTAGATACTATCAGAACCTCTCATTCCACCCAGAGCCAATTTCTCCCTGATCCGTTCTCTGTGGAGTCAAGGACCCCTTCACTGACACACACACACACACCCCTGCCCTGCTCTGAGGAGACAGCTTCCTGTCCATCTGACACTTGTCTTTCTGGAGGACATGACTTTTGAATACAGGACAGACCCTGAAACCAGTCAGTCCACAAACCCTGGTACCTACCATGTCCATGGGGGCCACAGCCAGCCCTTGGTTCCTCAGCTTCCACAATCTTCTAGCCCTGACAAGGTCAAGAATATATGCACAAGCCAAAGACAATGACCTTCGGGACAGATGTCAAGGACTCCCACTGCCTAAGCCTGGGCCTGCCCTGTGCCCTTGGCCCTGCAGACATGCCCTGTGGGGAACCAGCCAGTCTGAGCCAAGTGTCCTTGCTGGAAGCTGGACGTGGGAGATCCACAGAGTGAAACTCGAGGCCAGTGTGGCTCCAGGTCAACAAAGAGAGCTGGGTCAGGCCCATGGACAAGTCACCGGTGTCCAGAGATGTCCTGGCCTCGGGGGCAGCCAATGGCCCCAGAAGGTGAGAGACACATGGCGGTTCTCCTTGGGGCACACGGGGTGGCTGCCAGGATGGTTTCTGGAACTTCCACCCCATCTTGATATGCTGATACCAACAGGACAATGTGAGCATGTCCTCTGTTTCCCAAAGCCAGAAGGAGCGTCAGAAGCCAGATCAGCGAACCTGGCAGGAGAGATTCCCACACCGCCCCAGACACTGGGTCACAGCCAGTCCTCATGTATTGCTAGCGCTGGCCCTGAAGGAAATGCACAAGGGCCCAAAACAATATGACCTGTCCCTTGGACTTAGGTGTGGTAAGATGTGACTGACACACATAAGGGTCATCCTGGCTTTTCTTCTTCCCACCAACCTATGTTCTAACTAGCACTGGCTCTACCTCCAGAGTCTCCCCAAGTGCAACATTTCCATTTCCACCGCCAAACCCTAGCCATGCCATCACGTTGCCTGGACTGCTCCAATAGCACAGCATGTCCCTCTACTTTTCTACCCTTGCCCCTCTAAAATCCATCCCCCACACAGAAGATTATGTCCCTCCCCTACTTAGAATCTTCCAGGGGCTTCTCAATACCAGCTCCTTAACAAAGCCTCCAAGAGACTATAGGATCTGGCCCTTGTCTGTCTCTCCTGTCTCCCCTCCTCCCATCCACCCCACCCCTCATGCACAATGGCTTTCATGTCGCCTCAAACACAAGAAGCATATTCTGTCTCCGGGACTTTGTATCTGCTCCTCCTAGACAGCTGTCTCCTTCTCATCATTCAGGACTTCCTCAAATGTCACCTCCTCAGAGAAGCCCTCCCTGACCACTCCAGCAAAAGCAGCCCCGCCTCGGTCCCTCTGTCACACTTTGTGCTTCTGTCTTCTCCATAGCTCCTATCAGCCTCTGACATGCTGTCTCCCCTTTCTTGTTCCATGTGTATTGTCTGACCCGCCTTCTACAACACAAGAATTACAGCTTGGCATGCTGGTTTTCTGACCCCTGAGTCCCCAGCCCTGGGAGAATGCCTGGTACCCAGCTAGTATTCAGAGATTATGGCCTGCCTGACCAGCATCTGTCCCTCTGGGGATTCTGACTGGCCTCTGTCCCTCTCTCTCCTACTGCCTTACACCACAGTGGCTCCCGGGGGGGCGTGGCCTTGTTGCCTCTGCCTAGATGCCCCTGAAGCAGACATGTGGTACACCTGGGCTGCAGAAGAATGAGCACAGCTTTCAGGGTGTGAAAGGAATCAAATTCTGCCCCATTGACTCAAATGACTCCTCCTTTCTTCTTTTTCTCCCCGTGGTTCATATATATATATATTTTTGAAGATTTTTATTTATTTATTTGACAGAGAAAGAGAGATCACAAGTAGGCAGAGAGGCAGGCAGAGGGAGAGGGGGAAGCAGGCTTCCTGCTGAGCAGAGAGCCTGATGCGGCTCGATCTCAGGACCCTGGGATCATAACGTGAGCCAAAGGCAGAGGCTTAACCCAGGTGCCCCATATGTATTTTTTTAATTAAACGTGTTGAGATCATTATAGATTGACATGGAGTTATAAGAAATTATATAGAGAGATTCCATATGCCTTTCACTATCTTTCCCAGTGATAACATGCCATGAAACTATATTATAACGCCACAGTGTCAAACCCAGATATTGGCATCGATACAGGAAGGATACAGAACACTTCCATCAGCTTAAGGATCCCTCACGCTGTCCTTGATTGGCCACCCCTGCCATCCCTAACACTAACCACCATAAGCTCTTCTCCCTTTCCAAATTCTGTCGGCTTGCTCCTTGCTTTCTTTCCACACTTTCAGACACCACAGCATGGTTGTTGGGTGCTTGGTTCCTTCCCATCTGCTTGTGCTCAGCCTCAGTTCTGGCCTCCCCTTCCTTGCGGAAGATTGTATCATCTGATCTTCGCCCAGAAGTGACACTCTTGGGGGCGCCTGGGTGGCTCAGTGGGTTAAAGCCTCTGCCTTTGGCTCAGGTCATGATCTCAGAGTCCTGGGATCAAGCCCTGCATCGGGCTCTCTGCTCAGCAGGGAGCCTGCCTCCCCCTCTCTCTGTGCCTGCCTCTCTGCCTACTTGTGATTTCTGTCTGTCAAAATCTTAAAAAGAAGAAGAAGAAGAAAAAGAAGAAAAAAAGAAAAAGAAGAAGAAGAGGAGGAGACACTCTGATGTTTTTAGGACCTTCTAATTCATGCAGGATGTTAACATTGATCCCCTACTTCCTAAGGGGGCCGCATCTTCCAATGCAAAGAGCACAGGCTTGGAATCCTGTCTCCACTTCTCTGAGCCTCAGTTTTCTCATCTATACAATGGGTCAGTAATACTCAGCCAAGTCGAGGAGATTAAGTGACATGGGGAGGTGACTTTGCCTGTGACCTGGCATGTTGGGGGTATTTGATTCACGGCAGCGAGGAGGGGTAACCATGCATAACTTAGGGCCACCTATAAATCTCAGCCAGTCTGCAAAATAAAAATAGCAATGAAAGAAAACACCATTTCCTAATGGGATTAAAGTCAGAAAGGGCATCTGATCCTGGAACAGATCTCCCACCATTTGCTCGTAAGAGCTGATAATTGAACTAAGTTATTGTCTGTCAGAAAAGGGGTCAAGGATTTTGGGAGGGCTCAGAACTGTACCATCAGAAATCTGTCATTCAATAACATTCATCACACAACTTCCTGTGTGCCCTCGTCAAATTTCTCTACTTTTCTGGACCTCTACTTCTTGGTCTGTCAGTAGGGAGACAGCCTCGACCTGTGGTTTCCTCCCTCTGGGCTTCAGGGTTCACAGGGAAGACAAGGTCTCTGGCCTTCTCCGCCTCCCTCGCCAATCCAAAGCAGCCCCCTGTGAGAGTCCAAATGGTTTTTCCCTTGATGAGGCTCTGGTGGTTTAAGAACTTTTGAGACCACTGTGCTGGTAACTGCTGAGATTCCTCTGACTCTGCAAGTCCTCCTGACTCACGGGGCTTTCTGCAACAGAAACAGATCTCAGTTTCATCAATGCCTCCTCCAGGAAGCCTTCTCCGACCCTGGAGATGAAGGTAGGGCCACCTGTGGGCATCTGCCTGGCAACCCCTTCCTAACTTGCCCCTAGGAGCATTCTAGGGGATGACATCAAAGATTCACAGTCCCAGAGTGTGGGCACCAGCACCCCCGCCCCCGACCGCAGGCAGTGAGGATGTTCTGTTTGTGCCGATACTCTGAGTGAAGGTGCCGGCTCAGCCCTAACTAATGGGCACCACCTCGGGGTGTGAGGACTCCAAGTGAGTTGCAGCTTGGCTTACTCTGTGACATGCAGTCACAGCAGAGGGCTTCATGTGACATCCTTCTCCTGGTCAAATGAGGGAAATGAGCCACCATCGACCTTGCTCAGCTCTGTGAACACTGGTAACCACCTGGATGCAAATGAAAGGGCCCAAACTTTGAAAACACTCACACCTTCCTTCACCTAATTCAGTCTCTGGAGGGTCTAGAACTTCATTGGCCAATATGGCAGCCACCTGTCATGCGTGACTATTTAAATTAATTTAAATGCGATCCAACTTCAAATCTAGTTCCACGGTTGGACTAGCTGCATTTCAAGTGGCCATTATAGCCACACTTTAAGCAGCATAGCTATAGGACATTTCCAGCATCACAGGAAGTTCACTGGACCGTGCCAGCTAGAACTGTCTGGAACACCTGAGCCCAGCCCTCTCCACGCCTCCTTCTGACAATCAGTTCACCATGCTCCCCATACCTTCTTCACTTGTTCCTAAAGGGCCTGGACCAGGGTGAATAATGACCCTCGCCAAGTTTGTGTCCATCCAGACCTCAGACGATGACCTTATTTGGAAACAGGGTCATTGCACATGTAATTAGTTAAGATGGGGTCATCCCGGATTAGGTTGGGCCAAATCCAACATGACTGGTATTCATGAAAGATAAGAAGACATAAATACTCACATAAGGAGAATGCCATATAATGACAGAGCCAGAGACTGGAGTGACACACCTATGTGCCAGGGAGTACTAGGCATTGCCAGCAACCACCAGAAGCTAGGAAGAGGCAAGGCTGGGTTCTTCCCTAGTGCCTTTGGTGGTAGCATGGCCCGACTGACACCCTGAAACCTTGGGCTTTTGGCCTCCAAAACTGGGGCAGAATAAATTTGCCATATTAAGCCACCCAGTTGGTGGCAATTTGTTCCAGCCATCCTCAGAGACAAATAATAGGGCCCTACCTGGAAATCTGCTCCCCCCCCCCATTTTCATATAATGTCCTCCCTCCCTCCGACACATCTCAGATAGTAACCTCTAGGCATGATACCCAAGAGCCAATCAGATCCCCGGCCATGCCAGCCAGCCAGTCAGCAGACAAGGTAGCCATGAGGACGCCTGGCAGGGGAGGGGTGCTTGCAGGCTGGGCCTGGGAGCGAGGGAAGGGGGACTGCCCAGGAAGAAGTGGAAGGCGTACAGACAGCTTGCAAATCACACTTTCCCTTTTCAATTCTAAAACACTATCAGAAGCTTCCCAGAAAGCAACAAGCCCCAGGCGATCCAGTCAGTAGTTAAACCGTGGCCTGATAGCTTACTTTATTAACTAGCTAAATCAAAGGGCTGTTACAGTCTCTGTCTGGTAATAAAATGCAGGAAGGAGCTGAATCACCCACCTATTAGCGTGGCGTTGGTGCAGTTCATGGTTATACAGGACTGGGCTGGACCACAACAAAGCCAGCCGGCATCTCCACCTACAAACCCTACCACCTCTTCCGCCCATCCTGCTCCACACAGTGCCCCTGCCCACGGCCACCTGCCCGTGGATGAGGACGGCATCAGAATCTGTTCGTGGCGGCTCACTTTTTACGTACACCCAGAATGATCCCTCTCCATACATTCCCACTCAACTCCAGGATCCCGTCACAAGCTCAGACAAAAACAAAGAAGCCAAACCAGTCAGAAAGCCAAGGTTTATTAAATCAAGTCCTTAAGGAAGCAGCCGGCACCGCCTTTTCACAATGGACCCTAAACAGGGGCAAAGCCCCAGAGCCAATCGCTGCACAGCACGGATGAGCCCGGTCCAGAGCCAGCATCATCCTCCGACCGCACAGAGCCAGGAAACACCCTATCTTTTTGACATTCACCCCACTTGTTCCTTGGGGTACTGTTGCTCCTGCTGCTTTACAGTGGGAAAGAGGAACACCACTGTGGAAAGACAAGCCTAAAACTGTTGCCTTCCCTCATTCGGCTTCCCAGCAGGGCCACTTACAACAGCTTAGCTAACACTCTGGGCCTCAGTTTCTTCCCACGTAAATGAGGACTCCAGTGGGAGCTTCCTCCTCCACCTGTGACATGAGTCTCTAAAGTGCTTGAGACTTTGATGCATCGTAAACTCCCCATTAATGCTCCTTGTTAATGTAACCTGTTGATGAATGAGGCACCTAGCATATAGTAAGTACTCAATAAATAATAATTACTGTTATCATTTCTAGAGGGACATCTAGCCAACCAGGCTCTAGATGCAATAAGAACTCTTTATACAAAACTCATTATAATACAGTCAACTCTGCAGCGGCCCAAAGTACCTCCCTCAGAACACTCCAAGGATACCCAGAAAAGACTGAGCCCAAATCCCCCACCAGCATTAATAGCAGGACCCACAGAGATCCACAAGGTTCCATGGAGCCAGGGTTGGCAGGTCCTTCCCAGCTGAGCCGTTGCTAGCCCCCTTTACAGGCCATGTGGTTTATTACTGCACCAGTACTGAGCTGTTGGACCAGGAGCTCGGCTCCATCCCTGCTCCATTCCTCTTGCCCTCATTGGCTGGCGGCCTCTAGGGCTCCGCCCACTTCCATCCAGAAGCCCCAGGTGGAAGAGTTCCTAGGGCCCCTGTGATGATGTAATCCCACACTCCCCAGGCTCAGATCCACTGAACATCCAGAAAAAGGGGAACTCAGCATGAGTCTCCTTCCCAGGAGAAAAGATGGGGGTGGAGGGAGAAATGGGCATTCTTTCTTGTCCCCTCGGGAGACAGGAGATGCTGAAGATCCTTTGCATTTGCTTCTCAGGTCTGCCAATCCTAGGGTAACTTGACTCACACCCTTCTTGCCTGCATCAGGAAGGCACTAAGGCCAGCGTCCTCTTCTTCGCCTGTGATTAGATCTGTCTGGAATGTCTCCACCTGGCGCAGGCCGGGGGTGACCTCAGATCCCATCTCTGTAGCTTTCCAGAATGGGGCTTCGCTGTGCTGACCGATTTTGTTTCACATGAAGGGTTTTCTTCCACTCAAAAGCGGTTGAGCCTGGAAATTGTTGCTACGAGGACAGGACTGAGGGATGACTGCGTTCGGATACAAGGTCAGTCCTCCATTCTCTCTTACAGAGTACCTCCACTTCCTCCCAGAGCAAAGATCTGGTAAAACACTAAGAGTGGGCACACACAGTACACAGCAAATCCCAAATTTCGTGGCATATGTGCCTTTCCAGATGACTGCATGGATACACTCCATAACACATTGTTAAAGTGATAATTAGCGATAGACTTGTTATGAATATTCCAAATAAAATTTCTCTCCACAACAGTTGATGGAGACAAAGGGCATCACATGAAATGTAAAAAGTAATAGAGGGATTTTTATATACAGTACGTATTTTAAAAGGGATTGGGAAACCCAATTAATTTACTGATTTCAGTAAATTAAGCCTCTCAGAATCCGTTTTCAGCTGTAGGTGTGCGAACACGCATGTCCCACCCCACCCCACCGCGCTGAGGGAACATGATGCCCCCATCAGAAGAACAAAACAAGAGAACTCCAGGAAGGGAAGAAGCAGCTCTTCAGTTGCCCTGTTGGACAGGAGCCAAGGACGCAGAAGACGGGCAGCGGAAGAAAAACCAGGGGCAACGGAGAAATGGGCGAGCAAGTAACTACAACCAAGGTGCCTCACACTTTAAGAGTGAAAGAGAAAAGTCTTTTATTGTGTTTAGTACTGTCCTCCTACAGGAACTCGCTAAAGGCTCCAGCTCTGCCCCCACAGCCTCTTACGTGCATCCTGATTTTTAAATTCACAGCGATCTTGCTCCACATGGAGCAACAGCGATGCCAATGGCACACTCCCTCTCCTCCCCGCTGCCTAACTCACCAGGGCAGTTGAAAGCCTCCAGCCACATGAACTGATGATAGCAAAGAGAGGAGGGAAGCTCTAAAGCCAAAAGAAAACAAAAGGAGGAGCCCCAGATCCCACCACGGCCCTGTCCACGCCCCAGAGTATCAGTGCGGCTCTGGGGCATGGAGGAAATCAACCCTTTCCAGGCTTAAAGGAGACAGGGAGAAGAATGCAATTAGCAGTGTGGCCGTGTCTCCTCTGTTACCATCAGGGATTGGGGACTGATTCAGATGGAATATTCTATTTTAAGGGTGAAGCTGAGCTCGTCTAACCCAAGAGGGAAATCGGTGGCGGCACGTATGAGCATGCGCACAGAGTCCTCTGTGGGCAGCATCTTCCCTGCGGCCCTTTGCAGAACTGCTAGACATCATCCAACACCACTTCTTATCTCAGTAGCTGACACAGTCTGAGAACAGCCCGAAAGCCATCTAAGTACACCCCCTTCAACTTCAAACGAGGAAACCGAGGACCAGAGAGGATGGATAATGTGCCCAATACAAAAGGCTAGAAAACAAGGGGCAGGATCAGTTTCAGGAGGAGGACCCCTGAGCACCTCAATCTCGCTTTTCCTATTACAACAATACTACTTCTCCCCACCCACAACTTTTCCTTAGTTGGACTAAATTAACATCCAGACCACAGAATTATCCTTAGAAAGAGTAAAATAAAACATTTGGATCAAAATTCAGAGGAAGGAAAAACTAATGTTAGTGTATCTCAGCTCTGTAGATAGAACACACCAGGCTGACCCTGGCTTCTTCAGGACCTGAGGAGAGCCAGCCTTAGTGAAGAGGCCACCAAGAATAGACTTGGCAGGGGTGAGGGGCAGAAGGGTGACTGCTGACCACCTCCAAGCCTCACACTTCTGCCACAGGGCCTTTGCACTGCCTACTCTGCTGTGGATGCTCCTTCCCCAAATATCCACAGGGTTCACTCTCTTACCTCCTTCAAGCCTTCACTCATATGCCCCCTCCTCAAAGAAGCCTACCCTAACCACTCACTTCAAAATTATTTCCTGAAACTCCCTATCTCCTACATCCTACTTATTTTTTTCCATATACTTACCACATTCTAACAGACTATAATTTACTTAGTTATGTTTATGATCTACTACCTTCCATTTTCAAACAATATCTATAGGGACAAGGAATACTTGGTTCCCTCCTGATTCTCCAGGGTCTAGAATAGTATCCTGGCACATAACAGCTGCTCAATAAATACTGGTTGGATAAATGAATGACTGGACGGTTGCTCTTTCCCTTTGCTTCTCATCCTCCCTGCACTATCTCCCTTAGCAACAACCACCTACTCTCATTCACATATGCGTGCTCTCTCTCTCTCACACACACTCTCTCTCTCTCTCTCTCTCACACACACACCCTTTTGCCCTTTTCTCTCTTCTTCTCCACCGTGTCCCAGACCTGCCACTAACATAAAGGATAGTTTAGGCTAAACCTAGAACATTCAGTACTAATATTGCCAAGCCCTCCATTAAAAACTCATATTTTATATACATACATTGTTTTATATGCATGAAAAACTCTAGGAGGAGTCATAAGAAACTGATGGCACTGGGTGTCTCCAGGAATCTAGATGGCTGAACCATAAAGACTTTCGGTCTCTATGTTTTTGTACTATTTACATTTTGAACAAAGTGAATATAATCAATGATTAAACATGTTTAATTAAAAATAAAAATTGGGGGAAAAAAAACCGCACAAAACTCCCATATGCCTCTGTTCTTGTCCTCAACACCATCTTAATACAAATTTCTCTGGGCGAAGACCAAAAATGCTACCAGCCCTGGGGTAGGATGCTGAAAAAAGGAAGACAGTTTTCCTTTTCTCTAGTTCCCATATTTTCTTAAATGAGATCGTTACTTTCATAATGAAATATTTGAAAACGTTTCCATCAAGCAGAAGGACATGAATTAATGCAAGTTTTCCTACATACATAAAACATGGAGACTTTGTTTAAGTCATGAATCCCTTTACCTTTCATTTTGTTTCCTCCCATTTGGATTTCAGACTTAACAGATTTCAGAATACATTGGATAAGCTGGTGCCAGGGTCTGTGGAGGCACAGAGACAATGCCTTCAAGGAGGTGCTATCCAGTGAGGGTGACCACAAGCACATGTCCCAGACTAAAGGGCACACTCAAAAATGACAGGTGTCATCAATGGGCCAGTGGATTATGCGTGGTTTCCTGTTTTTCCTTTGAGACTTTTGGATTGTTCCAAATTGTCTCCTGTGCAGTGTACAAGCAAACTTACATATTCCCTCTTGCTGTGCTATGGCATGTGTGTGTTATCAGTCATTGGCCTTCTCTAGGCTGTGGATCTTCCCAAGGATGCTCGAGCCCCTGTTTAATTCCCCCCTGCCTTCTCAGCCTCCAGCTCACTGCCTTGCAACAGGGACTGCTCCATAAATGGGTAATGAATGAATGACTATTTCACAGCATCCAATGAAGAACTACGAGAAAGACCCCAATACCAAACCCAGAGAGACACCACTCCCTCATTCGCCATCTGCTTTACTTAGCTGTCATTCATGGGTATGCTCTGTTCTGGGCAAGGGAAAGGAGGCCAGAGCTCCCCAAGTGTGGATATATAAAGTCATCAAAGAAAGGGCACATGCAGCTTTCCCAGTGGCCCAGGCTCTAATGCACTTGGGTGCCAAGCAATTAGTGCAGGCTCCAAACTCCAAGGTCTTTGCAACCTTCATTAATTGTCCTTTGATCTCCTTCTGGAGATTTACCTTAAGGAAATAATCATATGAAGATTAACTAGAACCATGTTCATTATTACCAATGCTGCCTAAAACACAGAAAAATTGGAAACAACCTAAACATCAAGGCACAGGAAATTAGGTAAATAAAGGATGGTCTAGCTCCATAATTGAGTACTCTTACACTACAATTGCTATAGACCCATGAAACTCATGGCAAAAAAAAAGAAAAAAAAAAAAAAAAGGAGGGGAGGATGTGTATTCTTTGAATTGTAGTCACTTGGTTTTGTTCCCTTATACTAAATCACTTAGTGCCCTCATTTTTTGAAAATTGCTTTATATTTCTGGTCTCGGTTGTCTCTTCTGTAATTAAAGGCATTACTTAATCATTAAAAAAAGCTGATATAGAAAGCTAATGCTCATTAAAAGGCATTAAATGACAAGGTGTGTTATCAAAGAATATATGTGGCACTGTGACACTGTGGTTACATTTATACTTAGGATTATTACATATGTGCGTACATATATTTATATGTGTGCGAGCAGGTTGGTATGTATAGCATCACATATATATGAAAGACTCTTTAACAGAAAATCAATGGTTGTCTTTGTGGTAAGTAGGATTTGGGGCTGGTTTTTTTCTTTTTTCTTTTTCTTTTCTTTCTTTCTTTCTTTCTTTTTTTTGTCTGTATGTCTGATGCTGTTATAATAAGCATGTGCCACTTTTCAATAAGGAAAAAAACAACCAATGTTACTTTTCACTGAATCAAGAAAAGAACACTATCCCGGAGCAGGTGAGAGGAAGGGGGTTGATGGTGGAACCAGGGGAATGGCTGACGTGAGGGCAGGCTTCTGAGAAAGCTACCTGGGATGTAGCCACGTTTCCATCGCGACCCCCCCCCATCTTATAAAGACCCTGGTTCCACTGGACCAGACTTTCTCTCACACCCAGCCACAGTGCATCTACTACGGTCCTCACCAGGAGGGTCCTCACCAAGAAGCTGCTCTACATAAACCAGGGTCCCCACCATTGCATGAGTCTCACCTGGGGCAGGGCGATGGGGCAGGGAGGGGAAGGAAAGCACCGAGGACCCTACCAGGAGACACACTGACCAGGCCAGGTAGCAGCTGTCAGAAGTGGACCCCCGTTCACACAGGAAACAAGTGGGCCATGAACTTGCCAACTCCTGAGAAACAACAATGTTTCGAAGTGCTTCTAGCCTAAAATGACCCAGTTTCAGGTAAGACAGTTTAATCCAGGACTCAGAGATGAAAAAAGTTAACATTTTCTCATCGAGAAGGTTAAGCAGAGCTACCAGAGCCGAAACGGGAACGACCTGCTCAGAAAGGCAGAGGTGAGATCTTCAAAGTCCACGAGGAATGGCATCCAGGTGGGATGGGAGCCAGCGGGAGTCTCTTCTCACAACATCTGTTGGCAAAACTGGTTGTAATTCAGTAGGCGATTTTCTCAGGGTTATCCTGAAAGCTTCCGGACCCCTGCCGCTTCTTCAGCCTCTGTGGCCTTTGTTCCTGCTTTTGCAGTTGCCAAGCGAGTGAGATCTGCTGTGCGTCCTCTGTTCCGTGGTCCTGGGCAGACGGCTCAGGGATGGCGGTGGGTGGCTCGAGGTCATTGCTGGCATCTGTGAACAGGGAGAGCACTTATCACGATTGGACTCTATCATTCTCCTGTCATCATCATGTCAGCAATGGACAGAAACGAGGCGAGTGGACTGGAGCAGACAGTAGGCGGGACACAGCAGGAGCTTGGAGTGGGAAGCAGTGCAAGGAGCTAACAAGGGAGGCAGGGCCAAGAGAAGGACAGGAAGGGCCAGGGATGCACAGAGATGAAAGAATTTGGAAAGGGGGCAGAAGGCATGAGCAGAGAGGCCAGGCCAGCTTGGGCTGAAGCACTCATGTTCCTCGCCCGTGCCCTTGTCACCTCCTGCGTGGCCCATCTGCCTCCCAGCCTTTGCCTTCTGGCTCAGGAGGGGCCATCCCAGCCCCGCCTCCCGACCCCTACTTAGTACTAACCCTCCTCTAAGCCCTACCAGAGAAATGGACTTACTTCTCCCCTTCTTTGGCCCGCACGCCTTCGGCGCCAGCTGTCCTCGGGGCTCCTGTGGGTGTGGGAGCACTCCCTTCCGGCGTCTGCTTCCTCGGCCTCTGTCACGGTGGTTCAGTCTGTGCTTCCAGAATCTCCTTTCTTCCCATTCTTCAGGAAGGTACCAAGATGTTTTTGTCTCTCGACTGGACAAGATCCAGCAGGAGTGGGCAACGCAGGGCCAAATCCGAGACACCAGACTGAGAGGGACAGGAAGGGGAAACACGGGACAGTCCTGGGTGATTTGGACCATCTGGTCACCTCATTCCAGATTTATAAGGGGACATTTAGGCAAGAGACCAAACAGGGTCAGAAGTCTGAATTCGCTGTACAGCACGGTCACCAGATTACTTTTTACTTGGGACCCAAGACCTTCCGACACCATCGATCTTCACAACACAGGTGCAAGCAGATCTTTCTGCCAAACATGTATAAAGCCAGGACAGTTCCATACTTTAAAAAAAATAATGTGAATGCTAACCATAACTAAGAACCTTCTCTACATAAACCAGCCTCCACAGAAGCACACCCGGGGTGCCCTCCCTTGAGGCTTCCTCTAGGATGAGCACTCCCCCTTGCTAATGCTCTCCTCCAAGCTGCTCCCCTGGGGTAGTGAACAGGGACATGATGAGCTGGGACCCGGTCCCAGCATGGCCCAGGAGATTTCCTTCTGCTCCAGGGCCACAGGACTGCTCACCGAGCCAAGTAGGATAAACATCTTACAAATATAACCATTTCTTACGACAAGCATGACTGAAATACAAGAAGCCATCACTGACAGTCCCCAGATCTTAAAACACATCCTCGACCCAAGTGGTTTCAAACTTCAGTGTGCCAAGAGTCACCTGGAGGCCGTGCCAAAATGTGGATTTTTTGGTGACATTTTCAAGGTTTCTAGGGGAGAGGCTGAGAATTTGCATTTCTAGCAAGTTCTAGGGGCTGCTGTTGGTGTGAGTCTGGAGACTATACTTCGGGAACACTGGTCTACGCCAAGAGAAGTTCTTAGTAGCGCCTACCACGATAAGGAGCCGCTACCATGCCAAATGCCTCACTTTCACTTAGCACTCAAACCTCACTCAAAGCAGAGGCACAGGAAAGACTACAACACAAAGAAACTCACTATTGATGAATGCAGGCATTTGAAGGCCTGAACAGCAAAAGAATAAGAAGTTCCTTAGAATCCATTTGCTCTAACTCGTTCACTTAATGCAACAGTAGCAAGTTTAGGGAGGTTAGGTGAGTTGTTCCAAGAAAAAAATGAAACACAGATAACTAAGAGCAGAACCCAGACTAGAAATCCACAGCGGTATTCAAAATCATGCCCATGGAACCTCAGAAAACCTCCTGACGTTTGCCATTACAACAGTCTTAAGGCTCAAGGGTTTCTGCAATCGGCGAATGTAGGCTTTTTCTTCCTGTCCATTCATCATGCCAAAGCACTCACTTGAGGCCATCGTCAGTTCTTGGGAAGCCCGTGATGCAAGTAGTTCCTGATTCTCCAAGTTCAACTGTGAATCCACTGCCTAGAACTCGGAACTGGTTTTCTCCCAGAAATCCCATTACACGTGTGTAGGGTTCCAGGATAAGTCCTCCCACCAAGCACAGGGTTGCTGAACCACAGTGAGGACAGTGCATGTCATCAAATGCCATCATGAATATTATTTTCTTAAAATCTTTGCCCCTTTGCCCTTCCTGGTCCCTCTTCCTGGAAAGCTGTTGCCCCCAGTTTTCTCATGTCAGGCTCCTTCTGTCACCCACACCTTATTGTTTATGCTTCCCTCAAGAGTCTCTTGTGAGCACCAACCCAAAGAGATCTCTCCCTGCGTCTGCCAGTTACTTCCCATCCCATCACCCTTCTGCATTTTCTGTACAGCCCCTAGAACCACCAGAAACATTTTGTTCATCATTTACTTGCTTATAACTACCTGGCATCCGAACGTGAGCTCTAAGAGGACAGGACTTAGTCTGTCTTGTTCACCACTAACTCCAGCATCTAGATCAGTACTTGGCACATAGCAGGCTCTCTACACACATCTGGTGGATAAATAAATGAATGCACCGAGGAATGAAATGGAGTATCTTCTTCCAACATAGCTTCCAAAGTTGGAATTCGAGACTTTCCTTCCAATTTCTCACCCTTTCAACAGTAGGAGTTGGATTCCTTGTGCTTCAGTGCAATATGGAAAGAGAAAATGAACCTTAGGTTGGCAATCTCAATGACAGAAGAGAGCAGACAGGAAGTTCCAGGGGTTGGAGATGGTGCTGAATGTCTCCCCAGCTCTGTGCCCTTTCACACAGAGAGGGTGCTGGTGGGTCATGTCCACCTGGTTATAGGATGCAAGAAAGAAATCCTACAGTGGAATGATGAGATGTTTTAGAGTCAAGAGATTCGGTTTCAAACCCTAGACAAGTCATTTAAATCTCTGCCTCGGTTTCCTCATCCGTAAAATGGGTATGGTGAAATACTCAAGGCTTAGGTTACTTGTGGGGATCAAGGAAGTTAGCACTATGAAAACTCTAAAGAGTAAAAGACTATAACTTGTTATTGGATTAATGATAATAAGACCATGTTGTTTCCAGATCAGTGAAATTTTCTAGAAGTGCATCTCCTCCCAGTCCTACTCTGCTGCCCTTCAGTCCTACCCACTCTATCCAGCTCCCAGGCTGCTGTGTGGAAGCCCCCAGGCCAGTGACAGCAGCTCCAGGGGGCTAACACTGGCCACTCAGAGCCACCCCCAGTGTCACAGCCAGAGCGACAGCCACAGATGGCGTGGGCAGAAGGAAGACCAGGAGAAGACCACTGTGGGAAGCCGCAGAAGAGCACGGGGAAAACCGTCAGTGGAATTCAACCAGGGCAAGTGGTAGAAAACGAGCCCAAGTCCCTCCACCTTTGGCCAAAATTCTCTGGATACCAGAGTCCCAGAGATGGGGACTTCAGAGAAGCTACAGTTCTGTCTTATCACCAGGCTCTGGCTTCCGAACGTCCCCACAGGAGATGGGTGTGGGGCTATACTCCTTCCTTTCCCCAGCAGGTCTCGTGACCAACCCTGCATTCACCAGGTTCCCATTCAAATTTTGAACGCTCCAGGCAAAGAGGCTCTTGACCCAAAGCTGCCTTGACATTACAGATGTCCCCTCCTCTGACCCAGTCACTCCGGGCTCCACTGCACCCTGTCTCCACACTTTGTTAAGTGATACCCTTATGACAGGTCTGCAAAGAGTAACTTCTCATCCCTTCTACCGAGATTTCGATTCAGCCGGGTGACTGGCTACTAACCACACACACAATGGGCACAGAGTTTACACAGCAGCACCCCACATTTGGGGGAAGACAAGCCCGGCAAGACAGTCCCTGCCCTTGAGCAGTATCCGCTCCATCTGGGGACAGAGAATTTATCACAGCCACCACGAATGGCTCTGTTCACTGCCAGAAAAAGCAGCACACAGGCTGGGGCACATGGGGACCAAGGTGAGGGGCTGCATTAGGTCATCTTCAGTAGCTAATTTCTCTTCCGGCTCATAAATGCTGCCCTGATTGGGGCATCTGGATCACGGGCAAGTTCCTTCATTTCTGGCAACGGTATGAGGTGATGGGTGCTGGTAGTTGCTTGAATCTGAAAAGCTTCAGGGACACATCAGGGACACTACCAAGGAGATTAATGAATGGAAGGATTTCGATGTGGAGGAAGGGCAGGAAAGGGGGTTTTGGTATGAAAAGGATGAAAGGTGTTTGAGGGACCTAGGCCTCTCCAAGGGGATTCAATAAGATGCTACAGGTCTCCCCCTTCCCCCCTCAGCTCTGGGTTGGTTGACGATGCCAGCTGGGGAGATACCAGCCTATAAATGGTAATGAAAGTGTGAGCGTGCCAGGGAGAGGACCAGGGGAATTCACGTGTTGAGGATTGCTGGCTTTCAAGGGATGCAGAGAGGAAGATGCTAGGGAGGGAGGAGACCGTGGAGACTTATTCAGCCTGTCCACTCACTGGGCTGGTGCTCAGAGTCACCCATTGCCCTCCGAGGGTGAAGACTGACCTGCTTTATCTTCTCCCTCTCCTCTGTCCTCCTGTGTTCCCTGGGCTCTGGGCTAGGGTGGGGAGGACAGCAGGACTCTGCTAGTCAAGGTACTAGCTGGGTCTGGGACTTGCTCACGGGACCACCCTGCTGTCTGGCACTGGAGGAGGAGCTCCACTAGCTGGACCTGGGTGTGAAGGGCCCCAGGGTCTCTGGTTTGGGGCGGGGCAGAGCCGACCACTCAGTATCCCACCAAAGAGAGAACAGCCTCTCTCCCACCTCTGCTCAGGGTCGCTCACCCCGTCACACTGGATTTCCCTGCTTGTTCCCTGCTCTGAGCGTCTCTACAGACTGAGCTCTTCATCTGGGCTGCCCTTCACAGCTTCATCTTGGCATGTTCTCGCTGCCTTTCCAACACCTGCTTCCAAACTCACCATCTCCGTGAAGAAAGACCTGACTCCTTTCGTCAGTATCAATCTCTTCCTCACCATGCTCTTGTGGCACTCTTCAGGGACAAAAGTCACCCGTCTGTCTCTTCCACTGGACCATAAAATCTTCAGATTAGGATCTGCACCAGGGGTCACAGACTCAAATGGCACATGGGGCCACGCAGGCCATGTAGTGAGTGAAACAGCTAATGTCTGGGCCCTCGATGGTAGCTGTCTTGGTGGCGACCAGACACTTGGGAGTCTCAGGACCTGAATCAGAGGGACTGGTCTGACCTAAAAGAGGGAGCTGCCCTTATGGAAAATACTACCACATGGAGACGTGAGCCGACTCTGCCAGGACTTCAGATTCTGGGGGAGAAGCCCGGTATCAGCATTCTCCTGTGAAATCGCCCCATCTTTATGTGTCAGCAGCAAATTCAGATTTAAGACACTACGCCGTGAGCCAAATAAAATGCATCTGCAGGCCAGACTGGCCCAAGTACCACCCGATCGCAGTCTCTGGGTTTATTTCTGCCTTGTCGATACTCGGTAAATGCTTGCTGGTTGAAAAGCAACCAAAAGAACGAATGAATGGAGAGAGAAGGAGGAACAGATGGGCGGGAGAGGGGAACCAGGATGGATGCCCACGCGTCAAGATGCCAAGTGGCAGGTCGGGCAGCTCACAGTGACCCCGTTGCCAAGCTGTCAGCGTGAACAGCAGGGTGGTCTTGCTTGCCGCCTGAGGGGGGATGAAACACTGGGGGCCTTGTGAACTCAGAGTCACCAACCAGCTCCTCGGAAGGCACCACACTAAGAAGCTCCGGCTGCAGCCAAAACACAGACGCCGAACGCAAGCCGGTGTGCACACACTCACGTGACCACGGCGCGCCAGAGTGGAGGCTCCGCGTGCCTCCGAGTCCACAGTCCCAGCAAGGCCCACCTTCTGCTGCATGTCACAGACGTGCTGAGGGAGGAAAGAAGGGATGCTTTTGCCATGAGGGGGTGCGGGGGGGAAAGAAAGGAGTCTTCCAGCCTGAATTCTTTGTTTCTAGCCAGAAACTAACTCTCTCTTTCTCTCTCTCAATCTCTCTCTCTCTCTCTCTCTCTCTCTCTCCCTGTTGCCTTGTGGAGTGCTCTGAAGCTTCGGGGAGGGCACGGGCAAGCCTGGCGTGGACCCTCGGACTCCAGGAACACTACAAGGCGGGAGTGGTGTGCGAGCAACCCGTGTGGAATGCCTGGGGTTGCAAAAGAAAAGTTATTTCAGGTTCAACTGAATTATAATTTATTTTTCCTAACTGATCATTTCTGCTGCCGGCTCTATAAATAACCACCTAGGGAGTCTGCTTTTCTGCTCCCAAATCCTCAAAAAGCATTGCCAGGTTCTCTGCGGTTTCTGGCCTGCCAAGCACACAGCACATTTCTTTTCTGTGCAGCCCTTCAGGGAATCCTTCTGCAGTGCATGCCAAGGAGTCTGCTGCGTTCCGCCTTCCCCGTCCAATTCCTCCCCCACTCCCCCAGACAGGCCACCCCCCCCTCCTCCCTGACTCTGCGAGAGGCCTCACTCCTGGGATGCAAGAGGTTCCCAGGCCAAGGTCCCGGCTTCTCTCTGTTTACTCTGCTTCTACCCAACTGCGAGCCTCGGTGCTCCCAAGCCAGGAATTACTCGGACTCCAGAAATCCAGCTGCAGTGTCGTTCAAGCCTGAGCCCAGAAAGGAAAGGAGGGTTCGAGCCTGAGAGTATCGCCAGCAAAATGTCAAGCGTCAATACAGCCCCAGAAAGGATGGCTGTGGTCTACGGGAAATCAATGGAAATTACTTAAAGAAGGATCTGTTCGAGCATGACTCCGTGTAATCAAGTACAAAAAAAGAAGCAGCATGTTCTTGATGGTATTCTGAAGGATGGATGCTTACGTACTTTCTAACCACATGGGGTTTTCTCTCTAAACAGAGGACCTCGGGAGGGACCAATGTTCAGCAAGACCCACCAGGCGCTGAGAGCTGGGCCTTTCATGCTCCCTGTTTTGTTTCATCTTTCCAACATGATGGCCCCGAGGCAGGTGTTCCTTTGTCCATTTTGTAGAGGACAGATTCAAGGAAAAGGGCTTCCTCAAATTCCAGCAGAAAGAAAGAAGCAAGAGTGAACTTCAAGTCTAAGTTCACCAGACTCCCAAGCCCAAGTTCTTCCACCGCTATGCCCCAGAGCCTCCCTAGCTGGAAGACCAAGGTTAAAGACATGTTTATTTTTCTATTTCTCAGATTAATTTTGCAGCTCAGAAAGCAAGGACAAGTTGGATATTTAACCACAGGTCATTAACAGCCATATTTGAACTCTTCAGAAATTAACCTCTCTAACTAGCCAACTGTGAAATCTAAAGTGTCCTCTTTTTCACCGTTTATTAGGAAAATTACCATAAGGGCTATGGTCACTTAATGTTGCTTTAATGGTCTAAAAATAAAGCTTGTGTATTTTTGGATGGTTTTAAAAACAATAATTACTAATATTAACAACACAATAAGAAACGAATGTAAGTTTTCACAATTATTCAACCCCCAAAGCAGGTTAGGTGACCCACTACATGCTTTGATGGCCTTCTGGGCTCACTCTGTCAAGAGCATTTGTGACACCACACTGGAATGGCCTGTTTTCTCAGATGTCTCTCCTTCTAGGCCAGTGATTCCCCAAGGTTTTTTGGTAATGTGCCCTAGCAGCAAACATTTGAGTATACCTGCATATGGGTATATTTCTCTATAAATTATATTTTTACTCTGTTATTCATAAAAATAGAAAGGATGAAATAGGCATGTGTGCCCACCTGTGTATCTACATGTCCACCTGTCTGTCTTACTTTCCCCCCTCCACCCCCCCATGCTTCGTCTCACCTTCCACGGCCTCCCACATGCATGTTTCACTTTGGATACCACTGTTCTAGGCGATGTGCTCATCAGACCTTCATTGACTCATTTCCCCCCATCTGCAGCAGCATCCATCATGTTCTGAGGACTGTGTTAGGTACTGGGGAAAATCGAATGGACGAAAGCACAAGGAATACATTTTCCACGGAGCTTACAATCCAGCAGGTGAAACAAGGTCGGATAAAGTCAGATAGTGATTATGGCCACAAAGGAAATCAAACAAGATGAAGTGATAGAAGTGATGAAGAATGACCGTGGACGTGACGGGACAGGTCACTCTAGACTGGGACTTAGTGAAGGCCTCTGTGAGCTGCATGATTAGGAGGCCACCATGCAAAGATCTAAGGGGAGAGTGAGTGTTCTGGGCAGATAGGATGTCAAATGCAAAGGTCCTGAGGCAAGAAAGGCCTATGTGGCTGGACTATAATGAGTTAGTAGGAGAAGCTGGAGAATTAAGAAGCTTAGGCTGGGGAGCCCCTGCCAGAGATGAATCCTAGCCCCACTGCCTACTGACTGGGTGACCTTGAGGATGGATGCCACATGCACACAGTTGGTGTCAATAAACGGCAGCCCTTGACATCTGTTAACTTGTTTCTCAATGGACTCCCCCCACTGGACACAGAAGTTCTATACCAGCTAAGCCTGGCCAGTTTTCAACCCCGCTGATCTAGAATAGCTGTCACCATGCCTGGCTTATTGGAAGAGCTCAATGAAAATTTGGTAAATGAATGAGTTTTAAAATTGGTAAAAGCTATAGAAAATCAGAGTTCGGTTGAATATAAAAAATATGGATTTTTTTTTTAAAGTAAACGTTTTCCAGTTATAGAAGTCATGTCATGTACATTCAGGAAGTCTT
This sequence comes from Enhydra lutris kenyoni, assembly GCF_002288905.1. Classification (NCBI taxonomy): domain Eukaryota; kingdom Metazoa; phylum Chordata; class Mammalia; order Carnivora; family Mustelidae; genus Enhydra; species Enhydra lutris. Next base: position 12,292,024 of record NW_019154093.1, read on the forward strand.
TGATATTTTAAACAGAAATTGGATAGCTTTCCACATTCCCCTTAATACATATTTTCGACTGCACACATCTGTTACGAGAGGCAATGGAGCGTATACGTTAAGAATGTGTGGGCTCTGGAGAAATCCACCGGGCAGGTGAACATCCCACCTCCACCATTAGCAATCTAGACCATCTTGCTAAAGTTACCTGTCTTCTTCAGGACTCAGTTATTTGATCTCCAAAACTGCCAAAATACCAGGTCTACTTCAGAGTAGTATTGTGACGGTTAAGTGAGCCAATGAACACAAAATGTCTAAGAAATGCTGAGGATGTGGCACTCCCGACATAACCAAGCTCCAGTTTTAGACTTGGCTACTTCTCAGGTTTTATTAGAAGCATCACTGCTAGGGGTATCCTTACACTTAACCCCCGCCACACAAACGGGATCATTTCCTTAAGAGAAAGCACTAGAAACAGCATTGCCAAATTGCAGGATATATGGATTTTAAGGGTTTTTAGCACATTACAAGTGTTGGCCCATTTCCTCAAATCTTCATCTCCGCTGAGTACAAACCTTGGAGAAAATCTTTGCCAATCTGTTAGGGGAAAGAACTTCTCATTGTTTTAATTTGCCTTTCTTTAATTACCAGGGATATTAAACAGTTTTTCATTTGTATTGCCTCTCTTGTGAACTGCCCGTTCATGTTTAAAAATGGAAGTCCATTTTAATAATTAGAGGCAGCAGAATAGGCAGCTTGAAGTGAAACCCCCACTGCTGTGGGGGGCCAAACAGGGCTAGACAGTCACACGTTATGGAACTGGGCATCTCTTTACCTTGTGGAAAGTTGAACTACGTGAGTTCTGAAGTCCTTTCTAACACCGGGATTATTTAGGGATGCCTCGGTGGCTCAGTCAGTTAAGCATCTGACCTTGGCTCAGGTCATGATCCCAGGGTCCTGGGATCGAGTCCTACATCGGGCTCCCTGCTCAGTGGGGAGCCTACTTCTCCCTTTGCCTGCCGCTCCCCCTGCTTGTACTCTCTCTCTCCAACAAATAAACAAATAAATCTTAAAAAAAAAAAAAAAGAAAAGAAAAGAAAAGAAGGCCTGAAAATCAACAGCTGGACTCTGGGGACCACATTATCAGTGGCCTCTGTGTTTTCCCAAGATGAAATTGATTATCTCAATATTCCCCTTGAGCCTCTGCATGAAGGCTCCTGAGTTCCAGCAGAAAGAGAAGTCAAACGGACATGGCTAGGCCTCTAGTAGATCATTCTAGTACATGAGAGCAGAGAATTCCTTAAGTTTCTCCCTTGACAAGATGAAAAACCTCGGGCGGGGGGCTGCGCACAGAGCAAATCCTGTTACGGTCACCTTCACACTCAAGGTCAATGTAGCATGAAGGCTTCCAAGGCATGGCCAGCAACCTGTTGACCTCAGCCGTATCTGTAGAACTCTCTTCCTTGCTTCACATTCGGCTTAGGTACCATCGTCGGTCTTAGAACACCCTCCTCACTCCACTCCCCCGCAAGTGTTTACACTGCAGTTTTCTCCGGAGCCAAAAGCCTGTGCAGACTTGGAAAATGCCACTGTATTTGTAGTAAGTGCACACCCGGACTCAGATTTGCTAGTTGTCCACTCTCACCGAGCTGTTCTTGGACTAGAAGTGGGTCTGAATGTATTGGAATCCTTTAGCCGGAATCTTACAGCGTTTTCAGAGGACCTTCTACATTTTCACTAAGGGGTCCTCCCCCTAAAATCTCCCCCATCTTGGCTGTCACAGTTGAAATTTCTGGCTGGGTTTGGCCCCACAGGCATCACGGCAGTTGGAAACCGAACGCTCCTATCTCTTCAGTGACTACTCTGAGGAAGAATTCACAGGCAGGGTGAGAACCCGGCAGGTCTTCCCGCGGGCACACCTGCAGCACACAGACCTGAAGCAGCAGCACAGTAAAACCGGCAGCCGGAATCCAGCGAAAAGGAGAGCAGCTTCCAGCAGGGAGGTGGAATCAGACTGAGGCAAAGCCAGGACTCTGGTTCTTGGCAACATGAGTGAAACTCCACACTAAGAGAGAAGGACGTCCATATTGCCAGCCCCTTAGCACGCCCCTCAGATGGGTGGTGAGTGAGGGGAGAGCTGAGCTCCGCATGCCGCCCCTGGTCACAGGCAGGTTGGCTAATGACCCCCAATAAAACTCTTACTCCATCCCCCGTCTGGAGGTCATGTGACAGCTGAGCGTACCAAGTCAATCCCTCCGAAAGAATTTATGCAGGTCCGTGAACGTGCTGCACTGGGCCAAGAGCTGGGGCAGATAAATGCCAAACCTTGGGGCTCTCCGCTGAGGGCTTGTGGTTCGGCTGAGGAACTGAGGGTCCCAGGGGCAGCTGGCAGTAGGGTACATCTGGAGTCAAAAAGAGGCCCCTGCAGGGAGGGCTACTAGAGGCCCCAGAGGGCAGCCAGCATGGTCAGGGGAAGGCCAGCTGGCCTGATAGGAGAAAGGGTTGTGTTCCACACTGGAGGGTGGGGGAAGTTTGGGCAGGTGGATGAGAAGGGACGGGGCATCTAGGGGAGAGGGGAGACCGTGAGGACAGCCTGGGAGGCCCTGCGGGTGGCCCACGTGGCCTGCACTCTTGGCCTCAGGGTGGGGTCTGTGTAAGGGAGGCAGAGAGAAGAGAATGTGACAGGGAGGAGGGAGGCCGGATTTCAGAGAGGTCTGAATCCCACACAGAGAAGTCTGGGCTTTATCCAGTAAGCGGTAGGGAGCTGTTGGAGACGTGCGAACAGCAGATTAGCATAATTAAAGGAGAATCTTAAAGACTTGGGCTTTCTGTGGGGACACCGCGCAAGCTAGGGGTGATGAGAAATGTCAGGCAGCTTTGACAAATGGCCCAGGCTGCCAGTGGCCAGGGCTGGACCATGGTGTTGGCCACGGGAGGGGAAGAAAGACATCTGGAAGATACCGGGAAGCAAACATCAAAGGGGTTTGGGGAAGGATTCGGTAAGAGGGCTTAAGGATGAGTCCGGCAATCCACAGCTTGGTGGCCATGAGGTCGGGGTGACATCGTCAACGGTAAAGAAACAGGTTGGAGCTGAGGAGGCAAGAAGTGATGGGTTCAGATTGGCATAGGAAGGGCAGTTCTGAGAGAACTTGTAAAGGCCCAAACATCCCGAAGGCAGGCGGCCAATAGAAAAGGAGGCTGCAGCTGATGCTTTGTAATTCCGCTAAAGGGAATGAAAACGCAGCTGAAGTTCTAGCCAGCCCCACGGAGACAGCTGTCTGTCCGAACAGCCAGTTAGTACGGGTTCCCCACACCCCTACCGCCTCTTCCGCTCTTGATTCTCCCCTCCCAGTTTATCAGACCCCAGAATGAGATCAGCCACAGAGAACAGGAAGAGGGACACTGAGAAGCCCAGATTTGTCATCCTCGCTTCTGCAAGCACGGTTCGACTCCGCGATTCCCCCGCTGAAGCACATGCTCACAGCTCAGCCCATAAGTATTGAGTCATTTCTTTCCCCTTCCCCTCCCTCGCCCCTCGTCCCCTCCTATCAGCTCCTCCACCTCCTCCTCCTCCACCCCCCCAACCCCTGCCAACAGCCTGGCACGCATTTTCTCCATCACATTACTGCGCGACTCTCCACATTTCCTCTTCCCTCCAAGCCTGCCTCCTACCTCTTTAGAAACGCTGGGAGTCCGGGAGGTGAGCCACAGATGCACGGGGACAGAGGACCACAGATGTCAACAAAGACAGGCAGCTAGTTGTGAAAGAAGCATTGTAGGCAGGTCAGGAGTCTTGGATTTTCAGAGTCAGGCAAGGGAATCAGATAGAGATCCTTAGAGACAAGGGGTCTCATGATCTCCTCAGCTTTGCTGACGTAGACACAAGTGTTCTCACTGCATAGATACAGATGGCCGATAAGCAGTTCCCTTTCAGAGAGGTAACCCCAAGTGCATGCAGCAGCTGCAAGTTACTCTGAATGACAGTGGGAGGGAAGGAAACAATGAGTGCAAAAAAAAAAAAAAAAAAAAAGGCAAATGCTTAAGGTGGAATGGATGTGAGCAGTGTGAAATGCACACCTCCTCCAGTTCCTGGAAGACAAAGATGAGTCAAACAGAAGCTTCATTTCAGAGGCGTTCCTCCTCCGCTTGACACACACATTCCCAGACACAGAATCATCTGTCCCCGTGTCACCCAGCATCTGCAGCTACCAGCCACCGCCTCCTTATAAGTTAAGCTGGAGGGTCAGATCTGCTTCTGCTGGGGAGCTGAGAGCAAACTGGGCCCTGCAGGGATGCTTCCAGGGATGTGAGGACAGGCAGGTGTGGTGGAAAAGCCCAGAAGGTCAGGATTAAGCAGCAGTTATTTCTGGTTTCCTAGACAACCCTGTCTACATCAGGTAGAAATCTGAAGTCCATCTCAAAGAACGGCATAGGCCCTGGGAATGGGACAAGAGAGGAAAGGCAAGCAGTCAATGCTGTGTGCCAGTTCAGGGAATGGGGACAGCAGGGGACACAAAAGTCTTCTTCATGGGACCTGAAATCCCATCAGGTTCTGCACTTTCCATAATCTTGCATTTGTGGCCAAAAGAATGACTCTAATTCTGGTTCACTGGATGGGGATGTGGGCTCTACAGGTGCATGAATTCGTCAAAACTGATCTGGGCATTTTCCTGTATATAAATTAGACCCAAATTCTGGCTCTCCCAAGCCATTGACTGTGGGATCTTGGACGCGTCACCGGACATTCTTCCCTGCCTGGGGAAGGTCCAGGGTTCCCTGCCTGCCAAGTTGAAACTAAAATTTACAATCATAAGAGCTGGTTGGGGCTGGAAATGGGCCGTACATGCAGGTGAAGAAGGGCCATGATCAAAGCAAAGAATTTCTGAATAGGATTAGCTGTCTGCAAAAAATTCCCCCCAAATCATCCATCCGGGAAAAAAAAAAAAACTGGGGAGAGAAGTGAAGATGCCTTTCTCTACATCAAAGTGGCCATCAGCTGTTCGCTTTCTGTACTTCTGGCCCTGCAGGGCCTCTAAGCTCTTCTGCTGGAGATCTCCCAGTGGCCTCAAGATCGGGGCATGCAGACTTCTTCCCTTCTTTCCAAACTCCCTTTGCATCTTTGGCACCCTGGTCAGGTAGCAGGAGCAGGACCCTTCACGGAAGGGAGGGTACAGGCAGAAAGGGTTCACACAGAGGGCACGCCATGTGCAGAGAGAGCTGGATGGCCGCAAAGATTCCGAGGCTATGAAAGCCAGCCAGGCATCACCCCCAATCCATCTCTTACAGATAGGAAAGTAAAGATCCAGAAAAGCTGCGGAAATTCTCACCATTCCTTAAGCCCCCTCCCAGCCCCCTAAAGAACAATGAAGTGGCCCGTGGCTATCTTTAAGCTGGTCCTTTCACACGAAGCGTACCTGTTTGTTCCCCAAGCAGGTCTCTGGTGGGTGACTTTTGGACAGGCACTACCCTAAACAGGCACGGAAGCGTATCTGGTGAATGGTCTGGCTCACCTGCCTCTCCTCCCAGAGGAGGGGCTCTGGGACATGGGGAGGACCTCTGGATATGCAAAATAGAGCAACTGCGGGGGCACCTGGGTGGCTCTGTGGGTTGAAGCCTCTTCCTTCGGCTCAGGTCATGATCCTAGGTCCTGGGATCGAGACCCGCATGGGGCTCTCTGCTCAGCAGGGAACCTGCTTCCCTTCCTCTCTCTGTCTGCCTCTCTGCCTATTTGTGATCTCTGTCTGTCAAAAAAAAAAAAAAAAAAAAAAAAAAAAGAATAGAGTGACTACAGCTCCTACGATAAAAAGGAATTCACAGAAGACGTCTTAACGGCAGCTACCCAGTGACACAGCAGAGGGGTGGCATGCCCAGGGAAAAACTCTGGATAAGGAAGACCATCAAAAGAGCATCAGATCCAGATTGCAAATTGCTTTAGCAGCTAACCCAGGCAGAAAGATGGAGCGACTCGCTCTAATCCAAGGGGTTTATGCTTCAGCCCTGGCTGCCCCGGACTCTCACCCTTGACCCAGCCTATTCATCAGTATTTTGATAAGCAGATTCCCTTCACAGAGCTACTTAATCTGGGTTTCCAGAGAAGTCTCCCAGCGATGAATGAGTGTTTCCTGCCAGTTTCAGAGGCTGGGGACGGTTCAAGTGCAAAGCGTGAAGGGACTTGTCATAAGGTGTACAAACTTCCCCATCATTGGACTTGACCCCACTAGGGGTTAACTCAGGCATCTTTTCAATTTTGATACTTGGATCTATTTTTTTCTAAATCCACTTTCTCCTTGGTATCCAGGAAATTTAAAGCCCTTGCTTATATCCTCCTTGATGCCAGGTTTTAGTCAGAGCCCGAACAGCATCTGGGGCTAAACAGAGATTAGGGGTGGGGGCAGGGGGATGGGTAGGAGTGACAGGCACAGGCAGGAGACCTGCCTCTACCGAGGGGCACCACCAGCAAGCCGGCCTCGTGTGCAGCCCTCTGGCTACATGCCATCTGCCTATAAGCCCTTGGGTGGTGGTGGTGGGAGGGGGAGCTAGGGCTGGGACCCCAAATCCTGAGGCTCCCGGAGGCACAACTCGCCATCCAGCCCATGCCCTCAGAGGATGCTCCAAGAGTTGCCACATCCCTAATGGCAGGGACGAGCTCTGGTGTCCGCCTTGTCATCTCTTCCAACTGTCATTAAAAAAGGGCAGCTCTGTGGGCTGTGTCTCCTGTTAGAAATGAGCTGGGGAGGGGCGCCTGGGTGGCTCAGTGGGTTAAGCCTCTACCTTCAGCTCAGGTCATGATTTCAGGGTCCTGGGATCGAGCCCCACATCGGGCTCTCTGCTCAGCAGGGAGCCTGCTTCCCCTTCTCTCTCTCTGCCTGCCTCTCTGCCTACTTGTGATCTCTGTCTGTCAAATAAATAAATAAAATCTTTAAAAAAAATCATTAAAAAAAAAAAAAAGAAATGACCTGGGGAAATTGTCTGCATTATACTCTGGAGAGATGGGAATTGCCTTCAAGCAAAGTAAGACGTGACCAGGGAACTTTGATTTGAATTCAGTTTATAAATTATGTGTTACAAGTAAAATTGGGTTTAATTAGTTTGTAGGACACTTATATTTGCTGTAAGAAAAAGTGACAAAAACTGAAATTTACAGCTGTGGGAGAAAGAAGGAGGATGAGCAGGGGCATCAGCATCAACCATGACTAGCACCCAGGTTAACACCATTTGTCTCTTACAGGTAGTTCAGGATTGGAGGAAAAAAAAAACAAGAAAACAAAAGACGAAATGAAAAACAAGCTAAAAATGGAAAAACATAACACAGAGCTTTGAGATCACAAACAGGCCCAAAGGAGTTGACAAGTCAACTGACAAGGGTTTTAGGACGGAAAATAATGCCAAAATCTGAGCCCCTGTGTGCCTTCCCTCCCTTACTGGTGTCCCAGCCCCGCTGCCCGGGAATAGAGATGGCTAACTCCCCAGCCGAGGCGAAGTTCACTGCTGGAGACTGATCCAGGCCAACATTCTAGGACCCTTCAGTCCCCCTTGACACAGGCAGTTCTCGAAGTATGGGGAGGGCAGATGGGGCCTATGGGCTGAGAGCCTGGGGAAGGACATGTCTGCAGGGTGTGGGCCGGGCCCCAACCCCCCTGTCCAGGCCACTGCTCCCAGAGCCGGGGTCTTCACTTAGCCCCAGGGATGGGGACGTGGAGGAAACCAGCTGTGCCACCACATCGGCACAACTAGGCACCTAGGCCCTCTCTCCCTTAGCCAGAGCTGGAAGCCAGAGAGGTCAGGCCGACCCTGCTCAGAGGCAAGCCCAGGCTGGCCACTGCCTGCCTGCCTCCTGGCCTCTGTCGGTAGCGCTGCGTGCTGTCCATGGCAGGCTACTTGCCAAGGATCCACAGTGAACTTGGCTGCTCCCTGTGGGATTTACTGGGTCTGGACCTAGAACCGGCTTGGCCTGCCAGGCGCAGAAGGTCAACTATGTTTGACAAGGTGACCCCTACCCGCTACCTCTTTCTTTTCTCCCTCCTCCCTGGCTACCTGCCCTTCTCCAAATCAGTCTTGTCTTGGATCAGTTTCTCCCTGACCTTGGCTGATCTCTGGCATACTGGGTGTTTTTCCAAGGAGCACAGCTGGCCCATCAGGCACTCAGAAGAATGAGGCTGGTCGGTTCCCCCAATGCACACCACCCCGTACGATCGGCAGTGTCAGAACACAGTCCCTGCGGGGCTCACAGCCGTTCACAGGTCACCCAAAGAGCCAGACAAGACTCTCAATGTCCCAACTCACCATACACATCCTGCCTTAAACCCAGACTCTGTCTCAGGGGTGCTCGATGTCAAGGTACCCGTAACAGAAAGGGCAACCCTCGGAGTATGTCCGACACATCAGGCAAAACTGTCATCTTTAAAGTTCATAAAATCTAAGACTCGGTCATCCCCCAGGATCCTCACTGCCACCATGATGGGGAGCCAGGGCAGGCTCTTCTGATCATTCAGACTTTAACTGGCTGTGGAGGACCTTCCCTCCTAGAAAGGAGTACTTGGCAGGGACTGCAGGGACTGCTGGTCTGCGTTCCGGGACCAGGGGTCCACCTGAGCACCATCTTCCGGGGGGTGGTGCAAAGTGGGGTGGATGGGGCAACCATGTCTCAGTCCCAGTTTCTCTAAGCCATTCTCTGCCTACAGCGAGCTTTCTCTCTATTAAGGGCCAGATAAGAAATAGTTTAGGCTTTGGAGGGTCACATATGCCTCAGTTGTATATTCTATTTTTCTTTGACTTTTTTTTTTTTTAACAAACATATTTGGAAATATAAGAACCATTCTTAACTTGAGAGCCTCAATAAAAGCAGGTGGCAGGCAGATCCGGCTCCCACGCAGGTCACAGTTTCAGACCCCTGGCATAAAGAAAGAAACTGCAACATTTCTTAGTGGCCCCCACCAAGCAGCCCCTTGCCACCTTCCTTCCCTGCCCTGACTCCAACTGGCCCATGGACTGCCCCTGACATGTTCCAGCTGCACTTGGCCCAAGTCAGGCCCCTGCTCAGGCCCCAGGATGGTCTGTCTACACCATGCATTTCACTTCACTCAGCATGTTGGGCACATGGGGAGGCTTTCTGTCTTCCTTGCACTCAACCTGGGATGCCCAAGGTCCAGATGGCCCCACCCTGCACCGTGAGGTCTCATCAGACCACACTCATGAGCCAAACACAACCATCTCCCTGCCACAGGGGTACCAATTGCTGAATGGCCTGACTTGGGTTCTTCTTATTCCGTTACCTTGCGGTACAGGGCAGGCAGAAGCAGAACAAGGGCATGGCAAACCCCATCAGTTCCATCTCGAAGCACAGCCAGGAATCAGGACCCACCCCTCCACTGCTGTCCCCCAGGCCACGCTTCTCTGTGGACAACTGTCACAGCCTCTCCTCAAGGCTCCCTGCCTCCCATCTCCCTCTCCCATGCTCAAAGGCCTCAGAGGCTTCCCAGCCCATGCCAAGTAAAAGCCAATGTCTCTAAACAGTAAAACAAATCCAGCATCAAGATCCTTCCACTGGCTCACTAAAAAAGCCCCCTCGGTCGGCAGAGGCCACATACCAGGCCTCACCTCCCACCTCTCTGCCCTGCTGATGCTAACTCCAGCCACACTGGCCTCCTTCCCTCCTTCCTTACCCAGCTCTCTTTGTCTTCTTAGCCCCAGTCACCAATAGTTTATGTAATTTTTCACAGGTTTGTTTTGTTTTGTTTTGTTTTTTGTTTTTTGGTTTTTTTTGATCTTGGATTTTGTTTTTCTCACTAGAATATGAGCTGCATCAGATAGAAGTTTGATTTCTTCCATGTTCAGCACAGAGTAAGTTCCAGCAAATGCACGGATATCTAGAATGCACAGGGACAGGGTCCCCTGCTGACGGGTGAGAGATGGCAGCATAGTGGGGACAGGGTATCCATCTGCACTGTGATACCTTTACGCAAATAAACATCTTGCTCTTAAGCCCCCTCAGGCGGCCAGAGGGACTAACAAACGATGAAAACAGATACAGCCCTGGAGCCAACAGTCTCCAATTGTTTACATTCAATCCTAAAGCAACCTCAGATTTCAGCCAAACTAACCAATTATCTATGGGAAAAAACAACAAGCAATCGCTCTAAGGCTTGAAACATTTCTGCTCATGGCCCTTTGGTGCTCACCACACCACCGGAAGCAGCAGAAGGAGGAAAGGGAAAGCATGGTCACTGGCAGCAGGTCTGGGTTTCAAATCCTAGTGCTACCTCGACAAGCAGACTGATTCTGGGCACAGTACCAAGTGCTCTACGCCTTGCCTTCCTCGTCTGCTAAATGGACATTCTAATACTTATAAGATTGATGAAAGGCTGATATCCATAACTTTTAAAAATCAGACAGCTCTCAGCACAATGACTCAATAAACACCAATATCTCCCCTTTTGTAAGTGAGGAAACGAAAATTCAGAATGTCGAATGACTTGCCTGAGGTCAGAGGGCTTGTTCTGCAGCAAGGCTGGGGCTCAAGCCAACCGTGTCCATCTTTCCTAGCACCCAGCCTCCCATTTGTTTACGTTCCACACGCTCCACGCTTCTTATGTCAGTAAGATAAAAACAAGAGTTGGCTCTCCATCACCCTGTTTGTGGAAGACTGTGGAACAGAGCCTTCTGGTTTCACTACCTGATATCACACGGCAGGGGTCACATTTTAACATTGAGAAATCTGACAGTCACAAATAAGGGTTCAAAAAGCTAAAAGAGTTCAACTGCCCAGTTGCTAACTGTCCCTAGGATATGCACATGGAAGAGGACGGCTTCCCTTTCACCAACAGATGGACAGACACCACACTCAGTAGAAGCAAGGTGCACTAGGGACCCCCCACACCAGCACCCCCCAGGCAGACAGCCACCCCCGAGATCCAAGGCCAAAGCACAAAAGCCACAGTCAACCAGAAAGCTTCCACAGAAGGGATCAGTCTTTCCAGGCACAAGTAATTTTCTTTATGGAGCCCATGTATTCGGTAATCCTATCTATAAAGTAACTTTTTTGTACAATCGAAGTGCTTTCTCCATTAGCTTTCACCATGAAGTTGAAAATGTGTTCCTCCTGGAGAAAAAAAAAATAGACTTCAGACATCATAAAAATGTAAATTATTAAGGAGCAAACCTTTTAGGTGACACATTTGGAGGACAAACAATGAGGAGACAGCCCAAACAATGTCTAAGCAGACTGGAAAAGAAACAGAACGCAAATGTGTGTGGCTACAAGACGAGAAAGCTTTTCTCAGGATGTGAGTCCTGAGTCAAGGACCTGAGGTCGCTGATGGCGCAAAGTCAGGGCCCCTGTTACCCTGAGAAGGAGGTGCTGCAGTCCTGACAGTCACTGGCCATCCCGCCACCCTTACCTGGGTGACCCTACTTTCACCTCGGACCTCAGCCAAAATGTCCCTTCTTCAAAGAATGACTGGCGGGATTGACTTCCTCCTTCTTTCCTTCCTTCCTTCCTTCCTCTCTCTCCCCCTCCCTTCCTTGACTCATTCACTCAACAATGATTAGTGAGCTCCCACAATGGGTCAAAGTCTCCTTATTACTGTCTATTTTCACTTTATAACTAAATATTTACATGTACAATACTCTGAGTTACTTTCCATCTCCCTCGTGAGTTCCATAAACACAGAGATCACATCTGATTCATGCGTTATTTCATCGCCAGCACTTGACACAGTCCCCGGAACACAGTAGGTATTTGGTAAGTATCTGCTGAACAATGCGTCAGCCAAAGCATTCAAAAGCTCCACTCATTCTAAAATTCCAAAATGTACTCTGCTGTCTACCCCACACAGCTATAATTGATATCACAATCAACAGGACTTCTAAATTTAACAAAGGAGACAGATTAATTCATTTATAAATTTATTAATAATGGAAAACAATAAGACATCCAGCAAAAGGCCCACAGTTCCTTTCCGCAGGGGCGGAAATCCATGGTATAGATCAGAGGACAGGCCTGTGGGTGTTATCCTGGGGTCACCAGAGGTGGTGGAGAGTACTAGTTAAGAGTAAGGTAGATGAAGACAGGCTGCCTGGCTCAGGGTCCTGATCCCACCAAGAGTCAGGACTCGCTGTGCAACTCTGGGTGACATACTTAACCTCTCTGTCCTCCAGTTTTCAAATCGGCAAACTGGGAATGATAAGGATATTAACTAGGGGAGGTGGGGGATGGGGGAAATAGGTGATCGGGATTAAGGAGCGCACTTGTAATGAGCACCGGGTGTCGTATGGAAGTGTTGAATTGCTATCTTGTACACCTGAAAATAATACTACACTGTATGTTAACCAAGTGGAATTTAAATAAAAACTTTTAAAAAAGGATATTAACTTCAGATGATTGCATTAATAATTAAATGAGTTAGTACATATGAGCTACTCAGCACAGTGCCTTGCACCTGCTAAGGACTCACGAAATATGGATTTTATTTTCTGGAAGAAGGAGAACCCAGCTAGGCCCAAACCAAGAAGCTGGATGTGCTTTCACTAAGTTCACAAACCACCCAGACCGAATCTCCAAGGTTTCCTATAACTCAAAGGCGGGTAGATGATTCGCCCACATCAACCGTCCAGCCTTGGGTGCTGTGCGTGCCAGCACCGCCGTCACCAAATACCACAGACCGGGGGCCTTTAACAACACACACTGACTTTCCTTGGTCCTGGAAGCGGGCAGCCTGGAATCAAGGTGCAGGCGCGTGTGCTTTCACCTAAGACCTCTCTCCTTGGCTTGCAGATATCCACCTCTCACCATGTCTATCCTCACACAGCCCTTCCCCTGAGCAGGCATCCCTCTTGTCGCTTCCCTTTCTCACGAGGACACCAGCTCTCTGGGACCTCACTGGACGCCCGCTACATCTTTCAAGGCCCCGTCTCTACATACAGCCGCACTGGAGGAGGGCATCGACATACACACTGGGAGTGGAGCAGGGTCAGGGATGTCTGCCCATGGAGCAGGGACAGTCACCTTGCCCTTTTGAAATGAAGAGCTGGACCAGAGGACCCTGCGAGGCTTCCCCAGGACTGAGTCTAAGATCGGATTTCACACATCCCACAGGGCCCGGCGCGGTGACAAGCACGCACTGAACGCTTGGAAAATGCTCACTGGATGCCTCTCTAACAGATACTATTTAAGGCTGAGCTAACGGCGTACGTTCCAAAGTCCATACATCTTACTGTCCAGTCTACGTCCCGAGCCCCAGGAGGACAGATTGCAAAAGTGAGAACGGGCCGCCTGCTGACACTGAAATTAACTGTAACGATTATCTCCAAGACCTTCTCACATTAAGTGGACAATGAAAAAGTGGACGCAGAATCCTCCCGATAATGAATCAGAGGATGAACACGCTTCCACGGAGGCCAGGGTCAGGCTGATCTGCTGAAATACCCAGAGGGCGGGATGATCTCACTATCTCTGTGAAACATTGTTCCAGAATCTGGGCTGCATTTGACAGGGAAATCAATAAAATCATGGTCTTAGCAACAATTTCACAGAGAGCCTTCAGGGAGTCCACGAGTAGAACCCCCTGTCACAGACAAAGCGACTGCTTCGAGAAGCTCATGGGGAAGGGGAAAACTCTGGCAAATTGAGGAGATCAGACTGTCAACAAGCAACTCCTCAACACTAACTTTTTAAAGAAAACTTTTATATTACATTTATTAGGTTCTTTCATAAAAACCAGCTTTCCTGGGGTATCACGTATATATACTAACACGCACACATTTCAGATCGATGTATATACCCACGTAACCATTACCCCCAAAGCAAGACATAGAAATTTCCATAACATCAGAACATTCCCTGAAACTCCTTCCTGGTGAACCCCTGCTCCCACCTCCCTCAACCCCATCACAGGGCAATGGAGGAGTTCTGATTACCCTAGGGTTGTTTATAAGCATACAATATATACTGTTTTATAACTGGCTTCAGCGTAACACCTAGAACATTCACACCCACCACTGCCGGTATCAGCAGTGTGTTCCTTTTTAGTACTGAGTTACACTCCAGAATACAAGTGGACTGCAAGTTGTTGACCCATTCCCCAGTCAAAGGGTGTCTGGGTTTGCATTAATTCCAGTTTGGGACTGTTACGAATTAAGCTGTTAGGAATATCCACATACCAGTCTTCTACCAACGTAAATGTTTGTTTCTCTTGGTAAATATTGAGGAGTAAATCTGCTGGGACATGTGCATATGTGTTTAACTTTGTAAGAAAATGCCAAACTCATCCTACTAGAAACTACCAATAGACTCACTCTTGAAGTGCTTAGTAGAGAGTTTTTTAAATAAGAGAGGAAACCAGAGTTGGGAGGGCGGCAAGGGCATCCGGAAACCTGTTGGGGTTGCTTTGCTGAAGGATCCAGCAGGCGCTCCCCGGCCCAGGGTCCTGTCAGGACAGCTCCCGCTGGCCACCTCCCCTGTGCCCACTTCACCCCAGGAAAAGTCACCTTTGTCCCACCTCAGAGGTCATATGTCCCCCACCCCCGCCAGTGGCCCTCTGCTCCCTCTGTCTTCAGGGGCAGTTCTGACAGGCCCATCACCAGCAGACTTCTCCAGGAGAGTCTGGACTTGGAGGGGTTGTCAGATCCAGGGGACACGTTCCCAGCTGCCGAGGAACTCCAGTTACCAGGCTCCAGTGCTGTGGGAGCATCAGGCCACGGAGCCCCTCGCTTGGTATAAGGCCTAAGGAGGGGGCATCTCTGTCTTTCCCCCTTAAGAGGTTCCAGGCCAAGCTCATCGTGGGGACTCCAGCACACCCCTCTGCCTGTCAGGAACAAGAGCGGGCCATGTGTTAGCCAGCCCTGCCCAGAACCCAGCACCTCTCTTCAGAACATGGGTATCTTCATATCCTGTCCTTAGCCAGGCCAGGAAACATCTTATGAGATGTCGTGTTACAGAAATAATAACAGAATTACAAAAACCGGTATGTTGACAACCCCATACTTACATTATTTCAGGGGTGTTCATTCTTTTATTCAAGGCAACTTCCCAAGACAACAAACTGAAATTTTATAAATTTTGAGTTTCTGCGTTCTCACAGACATATTTTTCACATGGGCCTTATCTCATTTTCTGAAAGGTAATAAGCTCCTCTTAAAATCCTTCCAGAACTCCCCATCACCCTCAGAAAGGAAGGAGGGAGGAGGAGAGGACAAAGTGAAGAAGGGGGATGGTGATTTCTCAAAAGCAGGGAATCTCAGGACTTTGAAGCCTTAACGGAAGTTTGGGAGTCAGAAACTGAGCAACGAGAGATCGAACAGTAAGATCCATGGGAAACAAGGAATCCTTGGAACATGGGGAAGCTGCCCAGACCTTCTGGCCCCAAGCCTCTGATAGGTCTCACTCTGGGGTCAGGAACATCCTTCCCCTCCTCCCTGCCCCCTCTACTCCTGCCCCCGACTCTGCCCCAGACAGCTGTCATGATAGGACCCCAGCGTCGCCAGTCTGAGCTTGTGATGCCTTGGGGTATGGCAGACTTTCCTTGGCTTCGCTGAAACCGTCCTTTCTTTCCTTAAGAAGTGATCAAGAATATAGTTAATATGCCTTAAATTTCCCTTATCACAGATATGAGCAGATCACAGAAACCCATTTGCATTTTTTATTCTTACTCACTGGGTTTTTTAAGGAGAGCCAAGAGAGGGAGATGGAACACATTTACTTGCTGGGATTTTACTTGGGATGTTCATCTGAAAGGCAGAATAAAAGCCTCAAAATTGCCCACTGATTCCCTTTCACTTAGAGGATTCTGCCGGTTTGGGGCTTGGCCGGCTAGAACACCCATCTGTAAAGAGAGGAATGTTCCTCTCCTTCCCCGGGTGGACCTGCCAGCTGGGGCCTCTGTCTCCCGGGGCCATGACCACACACGCAGCAATGCACACACACTCTCACTCCTTCCGAGGGCCAGCTGAGACCCCCCATCGCTGCCCACCATGGCCTTTCTGTCTCAGCATGCTGGCAGCCGTGAGGAGGACAGGGTTCTAGAAGACTCAGAGACAGCCCTCCAGAGGATCCTCCAGGAAAACAGCTTCAAGGAATTGCAGAGGCCGTTTGGTCCCACGGCTGATTTCACAGATGAAAACTCCGAGCCCCAAGGGATTCAGTCAGTGGTTCCCAAATGTGGGTCCGCGGAGACAGGAAACTCCTGACTCCCCTCCCAGCCATCTTTTCCTCTCCCCGCCTTGCCACCTCCACCAGGCCGCTCACACCCAGGTCTGGGGATCGTCTTGGTGCGGCCGACTGTGCCCTGTGTCCCGCCACATCTGCCCCCCACCCTCTCTGCTCTGCTATCTTCGCAGGGGCTGACCCAGAAGGACCCCAACAATGGGCCCCCTGTGTGCTGGCTCCCAGCCAACAGGGCAGCAGGCACGAGATCACAAGAGCAAGGAGGGAGGTGGAGAGGTCAGTGAATTCATGCCCCAGCTCGCTGCCTGCAGGGGAGAGAAAGAGCCCATATACCAGCCTGGCTTGACCCTCACTGAAGGTTCCTGCTCCCTTCAAGGGTTTCCGGAATATCCCCCTCTTCTCAGCCCTTGAGGCCTCCAGCAGCAACCCCACTCCCGCCTGTGTAAAGGGTCCCTCCCGAGTTGTCCTAACAGGCCATGGCTCTTTCCTGTTCTGCCCCGATGGGGTAAGCACTGACTCGAGCCACCACCACGACTCCACGTCTCTGTGTGTCCCCACATCCTACCCACAGCCTCTCTGGCCTGGACAGGGGCAAAAGCATCCTGACCGGGCCCTGGCTCCTCATCGGGATGCTGAGTTTTTTTAAGGCGTTGAAGGGTGTTGAGTTTTTTAAGTTCTTTATATATTTTGGAAACTCACCCTTTATCAGCCATGTCACCTGCAAGTATCTTCTCCCATTCCCTAGGCTGCCTTTTAGTTTTGCTGATTGTTGCTTTCGCTGTGCAGAAGCTTTTAATTTTGATGAAATCCTAACAGTTTATTTTTGCTTTTGTTCCCCTTGCCGCAGGAGACAGACCTAGAAAGAAGTTGCTACCGCCAGTGTCAAGAAGTGACCACCTGTGTCCTCTTCTAGGATTTTTAGGGTTTCAGGTCTCACATTTAGGTCTTTAATCCATTTTGAATTTACATTTATGTGTGGGGTAAGAAAGGGGCCCAACTTCATTGCTTTGCACGTTGCTGTCTAGTTTTCCCACGTGTTGAATCACTACATTATACACCTGAAACTAGTATTATACTGTATATAAACTAACTGGAATTTAAATAAAAACTTTAAAAGAAACATAAGCTCCTAACTTGGCTCTTGAGAGGGCTCCAGACCCGGGCTGCTGTTTGTTACCTCCTTTCAGGCCCCGAGCTAGCGATGGCAGCCCCATGGTCCCCTCTGCCGTCCTCCTGTGCCCCCCTCCCCCGCTTCCCAGTCCGGTACTGACCTCACACGTGTTGGTCCCTTTGATCCCCCCCTGCACACTGCTGTCTCCTCAGCCCCTGGGAGAGGCCTGCCTTAGCAGCACACCTGCTCCCTCCCATTTTTATTCTCTATCCCTGAGCTGCACTCATATCCTTTGGGAACACTTAACAAATTTGTAATTATACAATTTTTTTGTTTACTTTTTTAAATCATTGTCTCCCCTGAAGGAATGCCGGTTCCACATAAGTAGCAACTCTGTCTACTTTGTAAACCCGTACCTAACCACCGTAGGGACTCAAGGCCCACCTGCCGAATGAGTGACTAGGTGTTTGTTCAGACCAAGTAGACAACTTCCTTTCTCAGGAAGGACTGTTCTTCAGCCTGAAATTGTGTCCTCCTTCCTTTGTTGGAGGGGGTATTCATATCCTCCTTTCTTTTATGAAATTGTGCTAAGAGTAAATGGTAGTTGTCAAAATTTTTGAACAGCCACCTTCGAGAGCTCTCCAAGATATTGTTGAAATGTTGAGTCTATGACAGCTATCCTTTGATGAAGAAACATTTCACAAGTCCCAGTGTGGAGCCCGGAAGAGGGGAACTGAGTAACAGAGCAGGGGTAGGCTCTGGCCAGACAGATTTCAAGTCCCCTCTGCGGCTTGGTAGCCGGAAAACTCTGAGCAAGTGACTCAACCCCAGTTCCTCCATTTCCTTGTCTACAAAATGAGGATAATCAGAGATTCTGCCTCAGGGAATTTTGGGGAAAACTAAATGGATCAAGCCTTGTGAAGTTCTTAGAACAATGTCTGCCATGTGTCTAACGCTAAGCAAATGTCTGGGCTCTTACTACTGCTAGTCCTACCCAAACCCAGGTCTCCTAAATTCCCACTCAGGACCCATTCATTTTTAAATTAGGGATCTGCCAGGGCACCTGGGTGGCTCAGTCATTGGGCATCTGTCTTCAGCCCAGGTCATGATCCCGGGATCCTAGGATCAAGCCCCACATCTGGCTCCCTGCTCAGAAGGGAGTCTGCTTCCCCCTTCTCCCACTCCCCCTACTTGTGTTCCCTCCCTCACTGTGTCTCTCTCTGTCAAATAAAGAAATAAAATCTTTTAAAGATAAATAAATAAATAAATAAATATAAAATAAAATGGGATCTCCTGACATCATCTCCGTGTTGCCCGGCCACCCCTGCATATCAGGCTGAAATTCAACTTTCTGAAAACCATCCTCCTCCAGCCAGCCCCATTTTGTCATAATGAGGCACCACCCCTGCTAAAATGGACTCATTTTGAATAAAAATATTGTGAAAATATGTTCTTTCCTACTTCTTAACCAGCTCTGATGACAGCGGGGTCATTATCAGGCGGTGCTGTGGAACCCGCAAAATTCTGCAGATCTAAGGCTCTGCCGCCTGAGGCACTTAACACCCCAACCCCACCTTTGTTTTCCTCATCTGCAAAATGGGAGGGTCTGATGCACAAAGGGGTTGATTTGGTCCTAATGAGCCAAGTGCACACACAGAACTAGCTCCTGAAGCTTTTCTTTCTTTCCTGGTTAATAATATAATTCACTCAGGAGTCTGCCCTCACTTAGGTTTCCACGCAGAATTCCCCCTTCCGCAAGCCTGCCAAACACCCAAGCCCCTGACCTGAAGAGGGTGGGGGTTAACGCCTCAGGGACTCTGTGGGAGGGAATGCCTTCCTGGGGGCAGTCAGGGGACCCAAGGGCAGGTCACCCCTCAGGCTGCTCCTGAAGCAGGATGGGCTTTTGAAGTTGGGATATTTCTGTGGGGCCTTGGACAAAGACACCATTCATCCTCACAGCACTTCACACCCTGCTTCAAGCCATTTTAACTGAACCCTCTTTTCCTTCAACAGAAGGCTGTCTGAAGATGAGAAGTTGTATTTGTGAGCGAATTCTAGCGTTTTTGTTTTGTTTTATTTTGTTTTTAAAGATTTTATTTATTTGACAGACAGATCACAAGTAGGCAGAGAGGCAGGCAGAGAGAGAGGAGGAAGCAGGCTCCCTGCCGAGCAGAGATCCAGATGTGGGGCTCGATCCCAGAACCCTGGGATCATGACCTGAGCCCAAGGCAGAGGCTTTAACCCACTAAGCCACCCAGGTGCCCTGAATTCTAGCGTTTTATTTGCAAAGCTGATTCCACCAAATTCTGCACTCTATCCCAAGCGTGTGTGGCCATTCTGAGGCTAGACCCATTCTCCCCACACCAGCAATATCATACACCCTCATACACCATCCCCCCTTCACGTGAAAGGGGATGCGTATTAAATAACAGTATTAAGTAGATGTTAATAAGGCTAAGAATAAAAGATGGTGACATGTTCGAAGAAATTCCTTTTATCTTTCTGAAGTTGTTCATTCTCTAGAACTTGGAAACCAAATCAATGCATTTTCTGACCACATAGTCAAGAAAATTATCTGATGCCTAAACTAGTCCTGGAGTATATTTACAAATAAATAGCCCCTGCTATAGAGGAAGGACGGAGGCATACATTAAAGACAGGAAACAAAATTGGATTTGTAAATATTCTTGCATTTGGGATTTAAAGAACTATACATACATATATGATTTTACAATTCCCACAAAGCCTAATTTCATTTGTAAAATGCACCAGGGAATCCTAGCAAGTTTCTGTGGAACCATCCAGCTAAGAGTGTTTTTAATTAACGGCACATCTAACAATCCACAGATATGAACTATGCACCATGAGTGGGCCGGTACTGTGCAGGACTTGGGTCTCTCACCCATACAGCAGACAATTTGTAAAACTTCCTCTAAGACACGTGAAGACAATGACCCCACCTACCGATTTTAAGGACATTCTATTCTGCGGGGGTTCATCTTCAATCTCTCCAAAAGTATGTCAGGGTCCTGCTGTGTTTCAATGGAACCAAACCCCTAAGGCTCAGAAAGAAATAATTTCCCTGGAAAAAAGGGGAGAGATTATCTCTGAACAATCGCTTCATTAGCATAATTCTGGATGTGTGATCTTTGGTCATTTTATTTTAGTTTACAACCACTTTCGCAAGTGATAAAATTTAAATTGATGTTGGGGAGAGGGTAGGAAAGGCCAACACCACTCTCCCCCCACACACACACACTCACCACAGGATCCAAATTCACCAAGCAGAGGTAAAAGCAAAACTGGGCTAAGCTGGATACAAAAAGACTCCCTCCCTCCCGTCCTTCCTCCCTTCCTTCCTCCCTTCCTCCCTCTTTTCCTTCCTCCTTTCCTTCCACCTCCATCCTTCCCTTCCTTCATCCTTACCCTACCTTTCCTATTCCATCAACAAAGCCAAGTGCCAGCAGGAACACCTCACACTCACCTTGCCCCAAAGACCAAGGGGTACTTTGTGAGAGAAAGCAAGGACGTGGCCCTCCTGAGCTTGGGAACGTCTCTATCAATACCTGCCCAATTTTACTTCCTAGGTGGCCCCAGATCTATAATCGATGCATAACACAGGCACCTAAGCATTACTTGAGCCAGTCCTGGAAATCCAGAGATGCAAAAGCCCCAGCCTCTCTCTCTGCCCTCAAGTCCTCAACGAAAGGGCAGCCCAATGGGAGAGAAGGCACTCCCAGGATCGTGTGGGAATGGAGCTGGTCCTGGCGACCTGTGCCACGTGTCTGGAGTCATCTGCAGAAGGTCTCCCTTCTAGCACAGTTACCCCTATGTGAAGGGCTGTCTCTCCTAAGAGAACAGGATATGTGACTGGCCACAGGAATCCTGGGCATCCCTTTGGATCACTGGGGAAGATCTCAAGGAAGATACTCAAGTCCTTCAAGTCTTGGCTTCCCCTCTGTGCATCTCACACACAGATGCCAACTTCCCACTGCGTGTGTCACCTTGGGCTGCTGGCTTCACACTACCTTCTCCTCCCCTCTTCCTGAAAATACCATGGGCTTCTTTTTCTTTTTTTCTTAAAGATTTTATCTATTTATTTGACAGAAAGAGAGATCACAAGTAGGCAGAGAGGCAGGCAGAGAGAGAGGGGGAAGCCGGCTCCCCACTGAGCAGAGAGCCCAATACGGGGCTCGATCCCAAGACCCTGAGATGATGACCTGAGCTGAAGGCAGAGGCTTAACCCACCGAGCCACTCAGGCGCACCTACCATGGGCTTCCTAACTGAAGTAAAACAAAACCCATTCGGCTTTGCCACATTCTGGAGCACTCTGGAGCACGTCCGAGTCTCAGGATCACAGCAACTCAGGCGAACTTCCCCTCATTCCTGGGACTCCGGCGCATAGCCCCCTGCTCATCTCCCCAGCCTGCCTCCACCTGTCCTGATTCTGGTTTCCGCCATCTGGAAAAGTACATCAGACCGACTTTACCTATTTCAGACCTGGGGGACTGCGCCATAAAACCTCTGCTTCTATTTCTTTTTCTACAGCTTGTATTTTAAGAACATCTGAACTTTTTATTCATTTTCCAGAAAAATTCGGGACCTTCGTGGCCCAAGCAAGCAGTTACTCGGTCAAGGTAAAAGGCAAAGCAAACTCCAGTGGTAAACTGTCACGTGGCCCTGATTTTGCGCCAGGTAGGGTTTCAAATGCTTTACATCAAACCCCACCGAAGCTCTACGAGGTAGGTATGATTATTATGCCCATTTTACAAATAAGAATAGTGAGGCCCAGAGAGCCTGGTTAAACTTGCCTGGGGTCATTTCATGAATAAGTGGTAGGGCTGGGGTTGGACCTCAGTGCTCAGACTCAGTGGAGCTGCTCCCCAGGAAGGGAACGCTCTCAGCATGACCAGAGAGGCTCTTCCATGCCCCCGTCCACACAGCACTCACTCTGTAGACCCCCGGCAGGCCCTGCCGATAGCCCAGGCGTGTATACACACTGACTGAGCCCACATTTACCTGTCACCTTCAGGAAGAGCAAGGCTTACAGGACGAGGAGAAGGAGAGAGAGGAGACTTCTGCCCTTGAGAGATTCTATTTTAATTTCTAAAAAAAAAAAAAAAAAGAAAACAAGGAAGAGACCAAGCCCTGGATTTCAAGATCAGCTTTCAAGGTCTCCAGACATGAGGAAGTCATCTGAATGGGGAGGCATGACAGGAGTCTGACCTCTGCGCGGCCTTCCCACTCTCGTGGCGCTGCTGTTCTCAGGCTTGATAGCCAACAGGAGCCAAAATCTTCCCCATCTTGGATCAGGTAGCAGCGCCAACAGGCTTTAGAGGGATGTGAGAGCAGATGTCACATTCTCTAGTCCTAACACAGTAGCATTAATCTTGTTTTATTCACAACCAAACTAAAGCATAAAGGGTCATTATTTCCAGAAGTTCTAACATAAAACACAAGAACTCACTTTCTTATCCTAGCCTAACTTCCTGGAAACACCGAATCACCACACCCCACGATTTCAGTTCCTCAAACTCAAGCCCCTTTGCAGGAAGGGGCCCCCTGACAGGGAGAGGCTGGTCCCTACGGTGGCAACGCCGGAGCTGATGGAGAGGGTAATGGCAGCTCGTGCAACGTCTACTACAGGTCAGGGCCCCGGGCGGAGTGCTCAGCACGCTCCTCTTATCTAATCCCCACAACTGCAGTGAGAGGTGGGGGCCCTCTCAACACCCACTTCAGTGAAGAGGAATCCGGTGAGAGAAGCCAAGTACCCGGGCCGAGGCATCCTGGTTGGGGTCACCGATATGAACCTGGCCAATCTGATTCCACAATTTCACATTCTTATCCAGTGCTTGACAGTCCCTTCCTACAAATCTCACAGAAAGTTCTGGAAACAGGCTGTGCTGATTACTCAGAATTTTTCTAGTAAATACATATACAGTCATTTCCAAATCCTCACTTGAAAATTTTCCAAAATGTTCATAATCCTCTTTCCCATCCTAGTAAGTACAATAAGCTAAATCTAAATCGAATTCAATTTTTTAATACATTCAGAACTATCTCCTAGCTATTTGCCATGACCATGAGATCTGATCGTACAGTATTTCAGATATACATACAGGAATTGAAGATGATCATATTAATATACGCGCACACTGTGTGTGTGTCTGGATACATATCATACATAAGATATATGTCATATATTATATATAAGATACATAACACATGTCCTTTCACAATTGATATTACGATTTACATATTTTACATATTTTTATAATTTAGAATTTATATTATAAATATTTATATCTTTTACATTTATTTTGTGTAACTTATATCTTATTTTTTAATACACTACTTTCAGAACTCATCCTTGTTAGGGATATTTAAAAATAAGTGAGGTATCTAAAAATAAGAGCTAAGAAAATTTATGATCTGTCTTTTCCTTGCAGAGCTTCAGTTAAATTATTTTGGTTGACAGGTAGACATTTTACGATAGGCACACTATACCAGTGATGGCCCGCCCACGATGTATGTACAGAGATGTATAAGAGATGTGCTACGAAACAGGAAGAAGGGCAAATGGAAACTTAAAAAGCAATAAAACTGAGCACAGACACTAAAATGACTAGCGCCCTAACCCTAAGGAAAGTCCAATTTCCCATAAGGGGCAGTCAATATATTTTTACCTTGTGGCTCCATGTTTTTGCAGACACATTAAATCATAAAAATCCAAGAAACCCTATCTCCCTCCCCCCAAACCACACGATATATTTTAAGGAATATGTCCCTTTTCTAAGAAACCGCTTGACTTGCAGGAAGTGGCAAAGTGGCAGGTGTGTTCCCACGATCAGCCAAAGAAACCAAATAAACGTCTCACTGGGCAAACCTGTTTCTCTCAGACAAACAGCTGCCTGCTGCATTAAAGAGGAAAAAGGGGGGCGCCTGGGTGGCTCAGTGGTTAAAGCCTCTGCCTTCGGCTCGGGTCATGATCTCAGGGTCCTGGGATCGAGTCCCTCATCGGGCTCTGTGCTCATCAGGGAGCCTGCCTCCTCCTCCTGTCTCTCTCTCTGCCTGCCTCTCTGCCTACTTGTGATCTGTCTGTCAAATAAACAAACAAAAAATCTTTAAAAAAAAAAAAAAAAAAAAAAGAGAGGAAAAAGGAACCCAAGGACTGTTCCTCTGCTTGGCTGGCTCCTCTGTTTTTCTAGTTCATTTGGAAAGGAAGATGGCAGCCCACACCTATACAGACACCGCTCTGCAGCCTGGCCAACCCCAGGCCCTTACGTGGGCTGGAGATTTTGAAACCCCAGCTCTGGACAGAGGCCTCGGCCAGTCTTCTGTCTTCTGGGTAGGCATGGGAAAGGATGGCTGAAGGAGAAGCAAATTTCACATGAGAAAGAGATCATTATGCAACTGGCTGTGTTATGCAACAGCTAGTCTCGGGAGTGGGGGGCGGGGTGTCCATCTTTACTGGCTCCCAAGGGGGCCCATGCCTTCCCTCTCACGTCGCTCCTCGCACAATAAATAGCAGCCTGCCTGTCTGTATCCCCAGGGGACCGGGAGCCCCTGAAGTCAAGGACTAACTAGCCAGCCTGGACACATAATGAGCACCTGACACAGGAGCGTTGTTGTTGCTACGGTGTGTGCTCAAGAAATACCTGTTGAATGAATGGTGTAGTGAGGGAATGAAAGCATATGACTTTCACTTAGCAAGTCTCTTGCTAAATGCTTGGCATTGGAGTTCGGTGGCTGGGATAGGACCCACTCAGTATGGTACAGCTTTGGCTTGTTGTGTTGTAAGCCGGGTTAAAAAGGCAAATATTTTAAAAATATCGGAGAGGAGCAAGACTGCAATTGCCTACTGGACATTCCAGATTAAAATGAGGGACCATCTAGAAGAAGAGAGCCAGCTGGCTGCTTAGGAAGCATGAAGGTTAAAGCAAAGTCCTAATGGACAGAGTCTGAGGGATACCATCCAAGCGGTCACTGGAGATCTAAGGGCTCACAGACACAGAATGGCTACAGTGGGGCTGGACGGAAGCAGTGGGTCAGGCGGGGCCAGCTCCCTGGAGGTCTGGGTAGTAAATACCCCCCAGGGAAACTGTGCCTTGCAGAGAAGGAGCTGCTGTGAAAGTGATTGAGGCAGCAATCAGACTGCAGCACTGGGAGCCAGACTGCCATCCGTCCACCGCAACCAGCTAGCGGGTCTCTCATGCCACCTTTCTCCCAAGTGGCCAAGGAGTGACAAAGAATGGGCAACGAGTGGTCACGACCTCCTGCTATGGACCACTTCATTCTGCCACGAAAGATGTATGAGGTTGGTGACACAAAACTGCAACTGAGGGGCGCCTGAGTGGCTTAGTCGGTTTAAGCATCTGCCTTCAGCTCAGGTCATGATCCTGGAGTCCTGGGATCAAGTCCCGCATCGGGCTCCCTGCTCAGTGGGGAGCCTGCTTCTTCTCCCTTTGCCTGCCGCTCCCTCTGCTTGTGCTCACCTCTCTCCCTCTGTCAAATAAATAAATAAAAATCTTAAAAAAAAAAAAAAAAAACTGCAGCTGGAACTCACCTACAATCACACAACTGGGAAGAAGTAGAACCAAAATTTGTACTGGGGCCAGAAGACCCAGAACTCCAGCCCCACGGGACCCAGCCTGCCCTCCTGTGCCTGTCCACGGCAGCCTGGTGGGGCAGAGAATCTGACAGCAAGTTGCCATTGGACAGCTCGACCTTCTGAGAGCTTTGCGGGTTATTTCCCACACTCACTACCTGCTGGCTTCCCCCTGCCTGTCCCCAACCTCTGTCCCGGAGCCACATCCATCTGGAGACATCTTGTCAGAGTGTCGCCTTGCCCTGCTGGATGTTCATCTTTCCTGCCTGCTTCGAGCTAGATCTCGCCTGACACTTCTGTTAGCTGAGCTCCAAACTAAGGGTCCCCAGACTGGTGTTGCCCAGAGGGTGGTCTCTGAGATGTCTGTGCCACTGGCAAATTCTGGGCCCCTCCTCAGCTCCACAAGGTCAGAATCACTGGAGTGGGACCCAGAAGCCTGCAGTTGAAACAAGTCCCCTCCATGATCATTATTGGCAGCTAGTGCGGGACCTCCCAGGGAGACAGGGGCTCCCAAACCCCTCCCCGTGAACACCTGCCATCCCTCCCCCAGCTCGAAAATTGCAACAGTCCGTACTAAAGATAGACAATTTGGAAGGCAGGGTCCTTTAAAGAATTAAGAAAAAAATTAAGTGACCTATGATTTTACCAAGTAGACAGAAACAATGTTCGCAGTTTGGCTTCATTCCTTCTGGTATTTTTCTGGGAACACAGACATGGTTTTTGGTTTTAAAAAATGGCATTATACCAGACTGTTCAGAGGCCTGCTTCTCTCGCTCCGCTGAGCACGAGCACATGCCACCCGGCCATCTGGAAGGACGCACGGACGTGCCTGCAGCACCGTCGACGGCCAGCTCTCCGTAGCCATACTGACCGCCGAGCAACCACGGGCGAGAGGTACTGATGCGGAAGGGTGGGGAACTGAAATCGGGACACCAGCCTTTGGAAATCTGGCGTCTCTGCTGATACTACCCATCTCCCCAGTCTCCGAAGTTTACTCCTTAGAGGTGGTCAATTCCAACCTGGTCAAATTTTTTTAAATCCTAAAAGGTTAGGCACGGAAGAAACTGTAAAAGCCATCAGGACCAGTGTCCTTACTTGTAAATGAGGAAACCAGAGTGGAGACAGACTTAGCCTCTGCTGGAGTCTCGTGGTGTTTCCACGCCAGGCCCAGGGGCCTCCGGGTTTGCGGTCTGTGCCCAGACTCTGCTCACCGGCCTGTCCCCAAGCGACCCGCCATGTTTGACAGAAGGCAGCAGCCACATCAGGCAAGCCCAGGAGGGGCCCGGGGGCTCAGGACACAAACTCCAAATTCCAGGGATCTCTCACTATCATCACCACCCCAGCTCCCAGCACAACCAGTTTTGAGATCCAGGGTGTTTCAGTCTGGCTGTGGGATTTTGCTGGGGAGTGTCCTGGTCCTAGCCATCCAGCTATAAAGGCATCACCACCACCCCCCCAAAACTTGCCACAGAGCAGTCCCTTTTATGGGGGAAGCTTTGAAGTGGCTGAGAACCATGTTCCAGTCTCATACCACTCAAGAATCCACTCTGGCCTTCACATCGTTCAGACACAGCCTTCCCTGAATCATAGCTTGGGGGAAAGTCATGAGCAGCACCTTGGCTGAAGAAAGCTTATGAATTCTGCCCCCTTCAAAATTCTCTGGAGTGTTCCCACTCCTGTGAACTGGGTTTCAGTTCCTGGCTCTCGCCTCCCCTTTCTGGCCTGGGGAGGGGACCTCCCCTGGGGCTCCTCAGCAGTCTGGGACACACTGCAAGTTCAAAATGGGTCACTGGATTCGAACAGATGGCTAGCAAACAGGAATTCTGACACTGATTTGTTCATTCACTCATCTGTTCTTAAAAAAAAAAGAAAAAAGATTTATTTATCTTAGAGAGAGAGAGAGCAGGGGGAGGGGCAAAGGAGGAGGAGAGAGAATCTCCACCAAACGCCGTGCTGAGCGTGGACCCCGACTCGAGCTCGATCCCAGGGCTCTGGGATCATAATCTGAGCTGAAACCAAGAATCGGACGCTTAACTGACTGAGCCACCCAGGGGTCCCTTATTCTTTCCATTTTTAAAGATGAAGATCCAGAGGTTCAGAGCGATGAACGGATGCACGCTGACCATGAAACGAATGAAGGACGCTTCAAGGCCTTTTGCATGGGTCCCTTTCAAGGCCCTAGCAATGTATTTACAGAATCATATAACTTTTTTTTTTGAAAAGTAGAAAATCAAGCTATTTTTTTAAACAATTTTGATTTTATTTATTTATTTAACAGAGAGAGAGAGAGAGAGATCACAAGTAGGCAGAGAGGCAGGCAGAGAGAGAGAGGGAAGCAGGCTCCCCGCTGAGTAGAGAGCCTGATGTGGGGCTCGATCCCAGGACCCTGGAATCATGACCTGAGCCAAAGGCAGAGGTTTAACCCACTGAGCTAGCCAGGAGCCCCCAAATCAAGCTATTTTAGTTGCAATGGGTTAGGAGCGCTATCTCCTTCCACTCTGACGCCTCCTCTTGTTGCATCTGCCTCGGGTCGAACGGACTTAGAGTGGCTACAGGCATTTTGGGAGCCAGCTAAGAGGAAGCTGACTTGCAGATAAATTTAGTTTAGGTGTAATGGCATCTCTGCATGTGGCTCACACTCACCAGACATACTGCTGGCTGCCCCCACCACCACCCCCAGCTATCCCCACAGCTTCCAGGAACACGCCAATCACTCACTGGGCCAACTCACTGTCACTGAGACTCAAAAGTGTAACATCTGGACCCTCAGATATGTGGGCAAGGGAGGAAAAACAAGGACCAAAATACCCAGAGCCATGGGGCACCTGGGTGGCTCGGTCGGTTAAGCATCTGCCTTCAGCTCAGGTCATGATTCTGGGGTCCTAGGATCGAACCCTGGTCCTGTGTCAGGCTCCTTGCTCAGTAGGGAGCCTGCTTCTCCATCTCTTTCTGCCCCTCCCCCTACTAGTGCACACTCTCTCTCTCTCCCCTTTGCTTTTTCCTCACTCTCAAATAAATAAATAAAATCTTAAAAAAAAGAAAGAAAGAAAGAGAAAAAGAAATACCCAGAGCCAGAAGCTAGTCTGTGAACATTTCTTCCACTCATGAGACGTGGAATGTAGGAAGAGCATTTAGTTCACCTACTCAAAAAGGGAAGTTTTCTCCTGTCAGAAATACATCTGATGAAACATTGAACATAGTCACACAAACACTTTTCCCCTTTGTGATGGGAATTATGCAAAATAGATTTTTACAACATTCCTGCACGGCAGGACCCAAACCTGTGGCCATACAGCAAAAAGTGGATGACTGTTTCTGAAATCATGTTTTATGCATCAGGACTATCAATAATAAAAAACAAATTCTGTCAACCACGCTAAGAGCAAAACGAAATGATCTTTTCAGTCTCCCTTTACAAAAATTACAAAGTCATTATCATATGAAGAGGTGATCAAAGAGTATTCAGCCAAAAGATGTTAAGGGAAAGAAGTACAGGGGTTTGGTAGACAAATCATTCATAAAAACATTTGGGTGTTTTTTTGGATTTTATAAAGTTTGTGATACATGTTAGGCTTTTCAAACATAGGTTGGATGGAATTTCTTTTCTCATTCTAAGTAAATTTTCACAATTGGACCTCATTTTGTATTTGTGATTTTATATATATATATTTTTTCTCTTAAAGAGGTGCCCCAAAACTTGCATAAGCTTCAAGCCCTACAAAAATCTCCCTCTGTCCCTGAAGGCAAAATAATTGTCCAGCCTGGAAGTAGCAGACCCCAGCCTGGAGGACTTGGTACCCTGAGTCTGGGATTCTCTGCAATTCAATCCATTGTGCACCTGGACACTGGGCACTCCAGGCTGGAGTGGAGAAAGGTAGAGGACAGTAAATCAATCCCAGGTTCTATCACCACGGCCGAAGCATTTGACTTCTATCTCACCTGGGTTGGCAGGTAGGAGGCATTCTGAGGACCTTGACTCTGTGACAACAAAGTGCCCAGATTAAGGACAGATATTCCCACATTGCCACACAACATAACTGAGCCTGATTTGATCCTTCTAGGTGCCACATTCCCTAGACTTGTCCTGTCTAAAATGGCAGGTGCTCATCCCACGTGGCTATTTGTATTTAATTTAAATGAAAGAGAATTAAAAATGCGGTTCCTTATTTGTACTAGCAACATGTCAAGTATGCAACAGCCTCGTGTGGCTGGTGGTTACAGTACTGGACGGCGCAAATCTAGAATGTTTCCATCACTCATTCCAGAAGTTCCGTTGTTCAATTCCATTGGTTTTAAATATTCACTGTTAAGACATCTCTAAGCTCTTCTTCTCAAGCAGAGGGCATTTTCAGGTGAGTCTGACAGACATATGAGAGGAGAGAAGCAGCAGAAAGGAAGGCCTGTCCAGAAAGAAAAGCAAAGGGGGGCATCCTGGTTACAGAGAAGGGCCGAGGGAACGCCAGAGAGGAAGGAGAACCTAGGCTGACTGGCGTGGGGAGCCTTACAGGGAAAAAGGGCGTTGTGAGACACATGAGCCAAGGAAATGATTCAAATCACACCCGCGTGGGGCACCTGGATGTCTCAGGTGGTTAGGTGTCCAACTCTTGATTTCAGCTCAGGTCATGATCTCAGGGTCCTGGGATCGAGCCCCACGTTGGGCTCTGCACTCAGCCTGGAGTCTGCTTGAAGGTTCTCCCTCCCTCTGCCTCCCCCGCAAAAAATAAATAAATCTTTCTAAAAAAATCACATCTGAGAAAGCGTGAGGAGTAGAAATATTAACTCCAGAGCCACAATTGTCTCTTTATATACACACACTCAAACACACACATGCACGCACACACACACACACGCACACGCACATGCATACACACACTGAAGAACACTTTGCCGAGGAGCCTCAGTCCCAACTGTGCCCAGCAGGAATGTCTCCAGACACTAGGTACAGAGTCCATGGCTGCATCCTGCCTCTCCCTCCACCGCCACCCCATTCCCCAAAGTGCCATTGCTAAGTCCAAACCCTGCAGAGATGCTAAGGGTAGCACCCCCTGTCTCCTGGGGCTGAAGGGACACCCGGCTTCACCGCCTCTGCTAGCTCTGACTTCGGGAATGATGCATGCACCAAGCCTCCCCTGTTCTGATACTCAAAGGCAGAGGGGATGCCTCCAGCTCCTTCCAGGGGCTGCCAGGTCACCCGTTTGGTGAATTCTAGAGCAAGAAGGCCTGGCCGAGTGAGGGACCCACATTTCTCCTACATCCTGGTGCCTGAGAGTGGGAAGGGGGGAAGCCCCAGAGAAAGGAGGGCAACGAAGCACCCAGCTTGCAGCGGCTCCAGCACGGAACTCCCAGGAGGAAGAAAGGACTTGGGACTATGGGGACCCTGCTGACCCAGCAGCTCCCACCATGCTCGTCACCCCCACATCACCCTCGTAAATCCCCGACCTGCACTCACTAACGAAGTAACCATCCTAGAAGAGATAAGTGACCTGCCCAGAGTTAAATGCAAATAACAACATTGCCCTCTCCGTTCACCACCCCTTGAACAACTCGTAGGAGACAGCCTGTAAAGCAGGTAAGAGCCCAGATTCCAGGGCAGCCTTCCTGGCTCTGAATCCTGGCTCTGTCCATTACTAGCTGTGGGCTGCTTCAGTCTTCTTGTCTGTAAAATGGGGATAATCCTAGTACACCTACCCATGGGTCCCCATGTGCGTTAAATAAATTTATACGCGTGAAGTACTCAGAAATGAGGGGGGCATGTGGCAAGTGTTCCATGTTAGCTGCCTTGTTCCAGGTACCAGGTCCATAAAGAAAGCTAAACATAGCCCCTGCCCTCAAGAACCCTCCAGCGAATGGGAGAAGAGACAAGTAAACAAGTTGTAGGGTAGAGAAGGTGCCTGGGGTGCACAGGAGGGACCCCAAAGCCAGAAATGGCCTCCCTCCGGGACAAAGGGACAACTTTCTTACGTTTCAAAGAACCACGGGACAGGCACTATTCTGGGCCCTGCCCCCATTTTTTGGTGGGTTGGTGTTTTGGGGTTTTTTGTTTGTTTGTTTTTTAAGATTTATTTCTTTTTAGAGAGAGAGAGCAGATGGAGGGGCAGAGGGAAAGAATCTCCAACAGACTCCCTGCTGAGCGCAGAGCCCGACACAGGATTCAATCTCATGACCCTGAGATCATGACCTGAGCCGAAATCAAGAGTCAAATGCTTAACTGACTAAGCCAACCAGGTGCCCCATTATGGGCCTTTTTACTAGAATTTCTCATTTAGTCCTTGGTCATTTCACAAACGGGGAGCTTAAGGCTCAGAGAATTGAAGGAACGCCCCCCACCCCATACCCATCACCTGACTGGCAAATGACAGCCAGGATTCAGGCCCTCATGTGCCTGATTCCAGAATCCTGACTCCAACTCTGACCAAGGTATGGGCTGGCCAGGCAACTAGGGGGGACAATCCCCTATGAGGCTCTAGGGCAGCTCGGGCTCATGAGAATTGTGGGGTAGTTAACTCTGGTCTCTGTACATGGTTCTTTCCATAACCTAAAAAATATCAACAGGGCTGGGCCCGAGAAGATAGTGCCCTCATCTGGAAATAAATACTTGGCTCAGGCACCATCATGTTCCTCACCATATAATTATCAGATAATCTACAAAGAAGAGGTCTGAATCATTAGCCTGTCTGGGAGGTCTACTGTTTCCCTACAGTCCTGCTCTCCCCACGGGGCAGCCCTGGAATGAGCAGGCCAGCCGGAGACATGGACTGACCTGTACACTTCCTTGACCCAGGGGTTCCAGGATCCCCAGACTACCATTGCCATCCAATTACACTGTAGCCCTCAGCTGGAAGGACCACCTCGGCTTTCGACACAACCCGGTCCTTTGCCAGAGAATCGTCTGCTGTCTGATCTGTGTGTCCAAACTCACTGGTCTTCCTGAACTTCAGCCCGGGGCTGACAGGGACAATCATTCCAGCAAAGGTGCAGGACCACAGAGAAAGCCAAGGAGACAGCAGGCAGACTGTAGACTCAAAGCCCCAAACATATCTCCCATCCTTGGGTTTCACATTTATTTTTACTCTCAAAAGACAGTTTGTATCCACATGGAGGGATTCAGAGATTTAATCTAACTTTGCCAAAATACACATTCATTTCCCCTCACTGTGCTTCCCAACCAGAAAGCGGTGGCATCGGGGGAACGGGAGGGACGATGGCGTGCATTACTGTGCTGAAGGCCAAGTTCACAGAGGGGTTGCCCTCTCCAGCTCTGGTTAGCAATTCTACTTGGGTCGCCTGGACCAGGAGCTCCTGGAGGCCGCTGTTGCTGAGTCCCCAGCATGGTGCCTGGCTAGGATCCACACGCATTAGCTGAACAAATGAGGCACACCCCTGTTGGGGTTGTCGGGGGAGACTCCCGCTCACTGTACTCTCCAGAAGTCCTTGGCAATCCCCTTCTTCTCTCTGTTCTCAGCATCCATTTGGGCTGTTTTAGAGCAGAAGCTCAGTTAGGAGGCCGCCCTCCAGAGAAGATCAGGGGTTAACTGTGTTTACTGAGGACCCATGTTCCACAACATACGCTATCAACCTGTCCTCTCGAGTCCCGATTTTATGGCTTGTAAAAAGCCACGGCTTTCCAACGGAAAGCGGGGGAGTCGAACTCACCAAAGAGAAGTGTCTGTG
The DNA here is from genome assembly GCF_002288905.1 of Enhydra lutris kenyoni. NCBI lineage: Eukaryota > Metazoa > Chordata > Mammalia > Carnivora > Mustelidae > Enhydra > Enhydra lutris. Next base: position 12,325,553 of record NW_019154093.1, read on the forward strand.
AGGGACTGTGACATGAATGGTACCTCCCGACCTGTCAGCGCCAGAGACTTGCCTGCTTCCCAGCCTCGACACGACACAAGGGCAAATATCAACTTTCCGCTGGGCAGGAAGAGAGCATGTTGGGAAAAGAGGTTGCGCCAAAACAAAGGAAGAGCGAGATCTGGACCAGACCAAATATTTGGGACACCCAACCTATGAGTACTGATTTAAAACCATTTAATCTACAAAAACGATCATTTGAACAGGACCCAACATAACTCTTTACATTGGACCAAACACTAGAGCTTTACCTAAGCAAAACAAAACAAAACAAAACTATCCCTGCCCCCCTCCCCCCTTACCCCCTACTTCTCCCCAACCCCCACCCAGAGCAACAGGTGCTGCTAACTCAGTTTTCTGATAACCTGGTCAGACACGGAGTGGCCAGCGAGCATATTTCTTGCAAAGGGAGCTTAGCTTAGCTCCGCTGGGTGATCTGCTCACATCCCACGTCCGGCCTGACACTGAACCACAGCCCATCACTGCCACAAGCTAGACTCTGTGCAACCGAAAGCATGGAAAAGGCCACAAAGTGAACACAATACCAGGAAATAGGCAAATGAGGGTAGGTGCTTAGTGGGGTGGCATCATGACGCAGCCGCCGTGGGTGTTAGTCCCCCTCACGTCAGCTGACGCTTCTGCTCTGGGACCCTTCACATTCTGTCTCCAGTGAAACCCACCAGCCGTGCTTCCAAGGGACACACACAGACACCAGCACTGCGGGCCACGGACAGAACTCAAACCAGCCCCAGGCTGGGCCTCTCTTCCGGGCTCCGTTCCGGACTGCTGAAATCCTGCCTCACCATAGGAAGAAAGGAAAACATCTCACAACGGCGACTGAGAGGCCGCTGGCCTGGGCCCAGATGCAGAGGCTTCTCAGCTGCTATGTGCAGGGACATCAGCCACCGGGGGCTCAGCTTTCTATAACCCCTGGTCTATAAGAAAAAAGGTGATATCTAGAAACTGGGCTTTTCACCTTAAAACTGAGAAATGAACCTGTTGTCACACCCTCCAAATAAATGGTAGCCCCTGTGGCCCAGGAGCAGCTCTGCCTCCGGGGGACATGTGGTAATATCTGGAGACATTTGGGTTGTCACCCCGGAGCTGGGCTGTTGTTACTGGCACCTTGTGGGCACAGGCCTGAGACGCTGCCACACACCCTACAAAGCACAGGACAGCCCCCACAATGAAGAATTATCTGACCCAAAATGTTATGAGCGCCGAGGCTGAAAAACCTTGCTCTGTGGAACACGGTTCAAATCCCAGCCCACTACCTACTAGCTCAGGGGCCTCATACAAGTGACTTCGTTTCTCAGAGCCGCAAAACTCACACAGCAGCTTCTAAGTGCCGGGCACTATTCAAAGCACTGTGCACCTATGAACTCACTTAATCTTCCTAACCACGCTCTGCCCTAGCACTTTCCCCATCCCCATTTTATAGATGAGGAGACTGAGGTGCGGAAAAGCTAAGTAAATTGCTCAAGATCACCCAGCTAGTAAGCAGAGGAACCAGGATTCATACACAGTGAGCTGGAGACACACCAGCCCTCCGACATTACCCCATTCTTAGGGTTGCCTTATAAGTTAAAATGTGCGTTTATTAAATACCTTAGTTCCTGATATAAAGGTGTGCAGCAAATGTGGCTTCTCGTCCTTCGTTTGGCATTAACCCTTTGCTGTTTGCATTAACCTTGAACATCGAGGAGAAGGATCAAGTCGCTTGATTTTTCTCTTTCCCTTCTGACACACAGGAAATGGCAAACAATCAAACACTTCCATTCTCAAAACACAAAACAATACCAAAATGTTCAGAAATCTAATACGAGCCCTGGAGAGGCTCGCATTAATCCACACCAACACAGTGCTCCTCAATGTCATGGCTCAGCGAGGATGGCCACCACAGGGTCACTGAGAGCGACCTCCTTGATCTGACACTGGTCTTTGTCATAGCCCCACTCCAGGCCCCACACCCTTGCCCTCCCACACCCCGGTCCTCTGGAAGGTCTGAGGTGTGTCTATTTGGAAATAAATGGTAAATGTTGTCTATATTTAATAGATCAGCAGACCTTCCTAAGCCGTCTGAAAAACACTCCCAGAAGCACACTGTAAAAGCATCCTGGCTGGGCATTTTGCAGAAGCAGAAACCAACACAGCACCAGCAACTCAGTACAAAAAGGAAAACCCACAACAGACTTTAGCGTGGTCAGGTCTGGAAGCACCGCAAGTAAGTAATTACCAAGCCAAACTTCAGAAAATTGGAGAACTCGATACCTTTGCTCAGGAAGAACACATGATAGGTGTAGGGACCACGACATTGGGCATGTGCAGTGGAGGAGAGAGATTGAGCCCAACTCTGAAGACAAGGAAGAGGGGGACTGATGGCCTAGGAGCCAGGTGTGGGTCAGTGGATGGGAGATTACTGGGAGGAAACCTCAGGGGCAGGGCAAGATTCTGGCTAACCAGAGCTAGCAGGCCTCTTGCTGGAGGCAGGCCAGGGTGAAGAGCCCTCTCCTGGGGAAGGTGAAAGGTGAGGAACCCAACCAGATATCAAGGGTTACAGAGATACAGAGGATAGGGGATTCGGGCTAAACCAACTTAGCAGAGTTCTTGCCAAAACTGGACAGAGCAGAAAAGAACAAAGAGGCTTAAAATTTGAGTCCTCGTAGAAAAAATAGCTTGGAAGAGCCTCACTAGAGTTTGGTCTTGGAGAGACTCTTTGTCAGACCCAAACTCCGGGACAGCACGTTTGTGGGTGAGGCCCAAACTCTTCAGGTGAGGTGATCCCTGAATGACCTACTTCTGTGCCGGGGGAGGACATGGGGGCTCAAATGGGGCAGAGAGAAAGGGAGGGAGGTACAGGGAGAAGGACAGAAGCCAAAGTGCTTACCATCAGCAATAACGTCTTTGTCTTAGAGCCCCGGCCCCTCCATGTGATAAAGCGGCCATGTAGTCATTCCTGGGGGGCAGGAAACATGGGTTTCATCTGTTCTGTTTATTTGTTTCTCGACATATGGGCTTAAAACTTGGGATCAAAGTTCTCACCGTATCAATACAAAACTAAGTCAGGCTCTTTCTATCCACCTAAGAAAGAAAAACTTCGCTTCCAGTAAATAACTATTGATGGGCACAAAGCCACCAAGACAGAAGAAAAGGTCTTTCCTTCCCAGACATTTTTTTTCTTTTATTTTTAAGATTTTATTCATTTATTTGGCAGAGAGAGACACACAGCGAAAGAGGGAGCACTAGCAGGGGGAGTGGAAGAGGGAGAAGCAGGCTTCCTGCTGAGCAGGGAGCCCAATGCGGGACTCGATCCAGGGACCCTGGGATCATGACCTGAGCCAAAGGCAGACGCTTAATGATTGAGCCACCCAGGCGCCCCTTTCCCAGACATTGTTTCTCTGAGGTGGGATGGGGTGAGGGAGAGAAAGGGAGTCATCTGGAGTCTAACCCCAGAAGAAGCGTCCACAGAGTGAAAAAAAGCACTTTGAGACAGTGGTCTCGACTTCACGCTTTCCCACGGCCCTGGAAGAAAGGCTCAGAAGTCCTGTGTGCAGGGTTTCTGCTGTTCTCCCCTCCATCCCCCTCCAGTCTCAGGGGCAGGACCCTCAGAGCCTCAGGGCTGAGCTGTGTCTTCAGGTCAGCCTGCCCGCAGGTGATAAGGCCACACACGCACATGTGTGCACATACATGCACACACACACACACACACACACACACACACAAACACACCCCTGCAAGCTGGAGAGACACGGGAGACGGAAAGGCTTCCTCTCTAATAGCTCATGATGGCAGGAGAGCCCAGAGCCACAGCCAGGTTGGACTTTGACAGCCACAACATCTCTACAGGTAGGAAGAGAGACAAACGCAGCTTTCTTCCAGCTGGAGCAAACAGAGGCTTGATTTTCTCACTGGAGTGTTGTAAGAATCGATTGTTTGGGGGGAAATAACATAAAATCTAAGAGCGCTGGTTCCCAGGCTTGAAGACAGAGCAGATCTATTCATTCCGCAGGCATTAAAAACCCACTGCTTAATTAATACACCAACCACTCCACCAGCTCTTTGCAAAGAGCGAGCTCGGTGCACGCTTTCCCAGGGGCTGGCGTCCTTGCCACGGAGGCTCCGACCCAGTGCTGGAGGCCAACACACGGCTGTCGCCACCGCGGGTGTTCCCTTCAAAGAGGGACTGCTACGAAAACCGTTAAAAATCAGACATCTGCTGTGATGTCTCCAATTATATCAATACGGTCCTTTTTTAACAAGGCGTTATGTCCAGGGAAAATAACCATTTACTGATTGTTCAAAAAAAAAAAACAAAAACCAAGAAAACGGCCCTCTCTCTACCAGGAAACAGCTTCCGCCAGAAAGCTGGTTTCCCATCTGATGTGGTTTCCATGTGGGTCAGGAGTATTTAGCTCCCTCTTGTCTGTTTCGTGGACCCCAGTGAAGAGTGGGGTCGTTCCCCTAAAAGAATCAATGTTGACACCGCTCACAAGGACCTTCATGTGGAAGGAAACGTTTGTCACGTGCCTATTACACATCATTTCCTCTACCACGAGCTCCACATACACTGTAGAGTCTGATGCCAATGCAAAGGGGACTGGTGATGACAGCATCACAGCCCTGGAATCAGTAAGCGCTCCCGAAGGCATTCTCAAGTCTGTTTCTACTATCATCCCATTTTTACAATGAGGAGACAGCTCTGACAAAAAGCGTCCCAAGGTCACTTAAGCGGTGGGTCTAGGATTCAAATCCAGCCCCATTTTTCTCCAAATCTCTGTCCTTGCCCCTGCACTGAATGTCTGCAGGCCCCAGTCTTCTCCCCTATCAGCGGGGCCTTGGCATTCTGGTGAGGCCACACCTTGTTAGGAACATTTGTGGGTTTGGTATGAATTCCAAAGCCCTTTCCTAAAGCAAATTTTTTGGACACACAAGCCTCGTGAGAGCCACGAGGAAAAAAAAAATCAGATCAGGAAGCCTGCTTTGCATCAGGCCCAACAGAGGCAGCCATCTGCTTCTGGACCAGCCGTCCACGTGCAAGGCTTCCCCACCAGCAGCTCGAGATGTGCCTGGGCTGACTTGCCTTCTCCAGTCTCCTCCAAATTTCCTAACCTTTAAAATGGGTACAATAATGCCCATCCTTCAGGGCTGCTATGAGGAGTTCACATGCTAAGAATCCTAGCAAATCTAGCAAGCGCCTGGCACATGTGGGTCTGTAAGCCACAGTCCTGCTACTACTTCTCCGTGGACTCCAGGAGTTATGCCTAGGCCCAGGGAAGAGGAGGGGAACAGTCCACTCTTGTGGGAAAAAGTATCTCATCATCAGTATTTTTTAAATTTCTCATGCATGATGAGAATAAAAAGCAGATAGACTTCATCGGTTTTATTACTGCTTTTAAATTAACTACAGACGATGGGCCCCTCCTTGCCTGCACCCGTGTTAGACATCACCCACTCCCTCCTCCCCACTCTGTGCCCCTTCCCCACCCCCTGCATGCCACAGCCTAGATCTCTGCCAAATTTCTCAATAGAGGGGGAAATAGAGACACAGCAGGGGTCTCTCACACCAGGCCACCCCACCCCCATCCCTGTCTGCAAGGCAATCACAACCCTTCAGGGAAAAAAGAAAACAGCTGCTTCACAAACAAGGTGGGCCTGTCCACAGAGGGCCTCGCTGAAGTGCTTTCCAGGGCAAAGGAGATGCAGGTGCAAAGCTCATAACTGGGAAAGTCCGTGCTGTTCAGGAAGGCTGGAGGAGGGGGTGCAGGCCTGGGGAGGGAGTGGCAGAGAAGAGGGTGGGGAAGTGACCTGGCCATGTTAAGAAGTTTCAGCTCATTCAGCAAGAAGCCTCTGACATGATCAACATGATCGGGGCCAATGCAAAGAACAGCCTGGAAGGGCCAAGGCAGGTGTAGGGGAGCAGCACCTGGACCAGAGGAGTGGAAATCAGAATGGTCAAGTGGGAGCGCCCAAACCATTGGCTTCGGAAGAGGAATTGATGACCCTTGGTAACTGACAGCTTGGGTGAGACAGGTGGTGGGAAGGAGAGAGGGTAAAGACTATTTCCTGGCTTAAGCACCTGGCAGGACAGAAGTACCCCTTACTAAGACAGGGGATACCTGAAGAGGAGAGACTCAAAGGCAAAAGGCCAGGAGCTGGGGCAGGGTGGGCGGGGCGTGCGTGAGCAGATACTGAGGCAAGCTGTACGTGTGCTGAGTCACCCCCGTGGAGATGCTGAGAAGATGGCTTTACGGAAAGTCAGGTGTTCCGAAGGGTGGTCCAGACAGGAGGCATGGGAACAGAAACTGAGGAGGTGAAATGTTCCCTGGGGGAGAGTGGCCACAGGAGGAAGAGAGTTCTGGGGCACTCCTACTCTCACCGGCCAAGCAGGGGGGTGGGGGAAGGGGCAAAGGTGGCCAGGCAGGAGAGCCAGAAGAAGAAGAAGAATGTCAGCCGAAGGTGGTGCCTCTGAGCCCAAGGGAAGAAAAGGGGATCTAGAGTTTTAATTAAACTTAATAAAATGCTGCTCGGAGGGCAAGAAAAAAGCAGTGGGAATGACGTCGTCGATGACAGATACGCAGGTCACAGGGGTTCTCACTAGGAGCAGGCGCAGTTGGGGACCAGCATATGAGGCCTGGAGAGCGAGCAGGAGGCGAGATGCCCTTAGAGCCCACCGGCTGTCCCCAAGCCCGTCCTCTGTCTTGTCACCTAGCATATCTCCTGCACAGCCTGCAGCTCAAGTAGGATCACCCTGCTTATTCCTTTGTTTACTTATTTCCTGTCTTCTTCCCTCCCTGGAAAGGTAAGGTCTGAAGAGCTGGCGCACCGTACAGCCCATACTTAGCAGAATGCTTGGCACAGAGTAGGGACTCAAGAAATACCTGTTGGATACTGAACAGATGAAACAGAATCAGAGCGTAGACATGAGTTTGGTTAATAAGCAGGGGGCGAGGGGGCCGGAAAGTGGGTGGGCAGCCAGCAGAAGCCATTGATGGGGATGTCACAGTGGTGAGAGGAACAGAGGTGCGTGGGGCCCCGGGAAGGCGGAGAATAGGGCAGGTGCGGGACACTGACATGAAAGCTTAAGAGAGAGACTGGGGGGTATTTTCTGGTTTCAATGACATCCAACCCATCCAGGACTTAGGGCATGTGCCCCCAAAGCAAGGCCTGAGGTAAGGTTCCCTTGTCTCCCTTCATCGAAGAAATGTCCCCAGGAAGTGGGTAAGGGAGCGGGGAGAGCCTCCAGAGAAGGGGAGGAGCCAGGCTGAGGTCTGACCTCAGGGGACGGGCCAGCCTCAGCCTGACCCCAGGAGACATCTGGAGTCTCAGCTGTAACCCCTTTCCCCCAACAGAGTTTGGCATCTCCCCACCCCCACGGCAAACCAGCCGAGCTTTTGTCTTCCTGCACCAGTTCATGAATAGCGGCCACCGATACTCTGGCTCACTCGGCAAGAGGACAATACTCTGAAGCAGGGGATAGGGGCAAAAGCCACAGAAGCCACAGGGGACAGCAAGATGTGCAGAACCCATCAAAGCCAGCCAAGGGTGTCTGGGCAGAGCGTTGACAATGTGTGCCACTCAGTCGGGACAGAGTTTTGTGTGGATTACCCTGGAGGAACAGCTCCATTCCCGGGCCGGGATGGACAGGGATGGTCACCATTTAGAATCATTTTGGTTCCAGAAAAGAATCCTTCAAAGGCAGATAGGCTCTGAAGTACCAAGAAGAAGGGCTCCTCTTGGAAAACTCTGAGGGCGGGAATTTCGTGCCGCTGCCAATGCCAAGTGTGACGTGCAGCTCTGGAAAAGGGCTTTGCGCATTCAGAAATACTTCCAAGTCAAGAAGTAGAAAATGGAGTAACCTATAAGAGCTTACAGTTTTGATACATGAGGATTCATGCAAAGCAGGGTAGGAGGTTCTCAGAGTGTGGGAAGAGCCTTTCCAGCTTACAGGAACAGTCACGTTCCTGGAACACACTTACGATGATCACAGCCTTGTGATACGGCAGACTCCTCAGAAATAAAATCAATGGAAATAAAATAGAATCCATCAACGTGCTCATATTTACTGAAGACTTGCTACGAATCCAGCTCGGGGCCAGAAACAGTGAGATGGAGAGATGCCTGCACGCTCGAAGTGAATCTATCACCAGACGACAGTCCTGAAATAATTAAAACCCAAGGCCAAACAGGGTGCCTGGGAGGCAGTTTGGTTTGATGGGTGAGGAGTGAGCCCCAGGCTCCAACCACCTGGGATGGCGCCCATTTCTAGCCACTGGACTCTCTGGGCTTCACTTTCCCTGTCTGGAAAATGGAGTAATCGTAGCATGTACTGCCCAGGAGTCCTGTGAGGATAAAAGAAGATCACTTGTGTCAGGTCCTTACAACAGGGCCTCGTGCATGAAGCGCTCAGTTCCTGGGAATTGCATTGCCACAGTTATTATTGGAGGCAAAGGATGAGAAAGATCACTCCTTACTTGACTTGTCTCCCATCCTGCTCTGCTCAGGAAAGACCAAGACCCCATGCCTGGCCATGGGGTCACACTAGAAAAGAAAATCAAGAAAATCCACCCTTGTTTTCTTGGACCCAGATGTGACCAACCTAGGCACGGACCAAGAGTTGCGCGTGGATGGTGTACTCCTCTTCTGAGTGGGCCAGGAGCCAGGGCCAGCGACTTTCTGTCCTCGAAGCCTTTCAGCCTCAGAGCACACATGTGCTGAGTCTATAAAGAGTGTTGGGTCAGCAGGGAAACACTAAGAAAGCCATCAGCATCTTTGTGTCCCTACTGACTATTTCCTGCCCGGCACCAGGAGCAGGTGCTGACACCTTTCTGATCAACACACAGAATGGGGTGCCAGGTCCCAAGCAATGCAGTCACACAGGCCTGCGCTCCTATCCTGCACCTCCCCTCACAGATGTATGAGCCTGAGCCAGTGACTTTGACCTCCGAAGGCTCAATGCCCTTATCTCTAAAACAATTCCTAGCCTTGGCTATCCATTAAAACCACTGGGGGAGTGTTCAAAAGTCCAGGACTCACCCCAGACCAGTAAAATCAGAACACCCCAAGATGGGAATCACTGCTCTAAGGGTAGATGGCCGTCATCTTCCAACTCAACAGCGCTGAGATTAACACCATGCTTGACCCCCAGCACCCCGCAAAAAGTGCTTACCACAATGCATTGCTCAGAGCTCTCAGACTCCAGACACACTCCCCACAGACCCAGAGAAGACTGTGCTTTGGAAGCATTATTCTCACCTTGGCAAATATCAAAAATCAATCCCACATTCTGGTTTCTCTAGTTCTTCTGATCACCCTGGCCCGTACTCATCTTATTCTTGGAGAGAAAAAGGACAGACCTACAAAGTATTTTCTGGAAAGCAGGGCTGTTAGGCTGAGTCCTCATTTCCAATCATGTACTCAGTGGGCCTCATAGTCCTCACCACAAGGAGAGAGTCACCACTCAAAGACAGCTTCAGTTCCTGGCTTGTAGAGGTGACAGGGTCAAGGAGGGGCACCTACAACCTGAGCTATTATCGAGGTCCTAACAGTTACATCCTTGATAGAACTGTAGGAAAATATATCTGGGCCTATTCCCCCTTTGCCATATCTCTAATCAATATAAAGCCTTCAGGCCTTTGATACATGAGGATTCACACAAAGCAGGGTATGAGGTTCTCAGAGTGTGGGAGGGGCCTTTCCAGGCCTTGCTTCCCAGGTGGTTGATGGGCACAGACCCAGAACAGGGGGTGGTAACGGGGACAAAGCAAACAAGTGGGATTCCCTTGCAACTTGTAGTTATGATTCTCAAAGCATAATAAACACTCAAGAGAACCAAAACAGAACTTTAATTCAAGAATTAAAAGGAAGCAGCTAGAGCCCCAGCTAGAAGAAGAGCTGATAGATAACAAGGGGGAAAAAAGTGCTGTTCACCGGATATAAAGGCAGTGCTTGTCACCCAGTGGGAACTCAGATGCTGGGATGCCAGGCAACAGAGCGGCTGATGGAACTACTCCGGTCCCATCATGAGCTGCTAAGACGAGATCCCACCATGTGTGTTCCAGACCCTGATATTCCTATTTGTCAAGTTATTCAACAGTATAGTATTTATTATGGCTCATGCATATCTCTATCTATATTTCACAATGCCATTCAGGAGGTATTCTTTTTTTTTTTTTTTTTTTTTTTTTTTTTTGACAGAGAGAGAGATCACAAGTAGACAGAGAGGCAGGCAGAGAGAGAGAGGGGGGAAGCAGGCTCCCTGCTGAGCAGAGAGCCCAATGCGGGGCTCAATCCCAGAACCCTGAGAACATGACCTGAGTTGAAGGCAGGGCTTAACCCACTGAGAGACCCAGGCGGCCCAGGAGGTATTCTTAATATACCCGTTTTGCAGATAAAAAACTGAGTTAAGGAGCTTGTCCTTAGTCCCACAGTTAGAATGTGACGGAGTGAGAATGTGAACTCTGGCAGTCTGGCTCCAAGGCTTGTGCTCTCCATCCTGTGCCATATTGTTTCTAATCTAGTGAGGGTATCAAATAGGTAGACAATCAGAACACGATGTCTGAGGGATACATGAGGGGCTAGCACAGGGGGAGGTGTCCATATCTCTTTATTATTTCTAGCTCCTTCATAAAAAGGAAAATAGAAGTGGCCACCTGGCGACAGGCTGATAGGCCCACGGATGGACAGAACAAGCATTCCTATTGCTGGAGAGACAAGAAACTTGACTAAGTATTTACCCAAGAGAAATGAAAAGGTATGTACACACAGAAGCCTGTCTGTGAATGTTACGGAGTTTTATTTACAGTCGCCTCGAAGCAGAAAACAGCCCAAATGTCTATCAGCAGGCGAGTGAGTGGAGAAATGGTGGCCTCCCCATGCGGAGCATCACAGGGCCGCGGGAGAACGAGCTGATGGTGTGCACGATAGGCATGAGTCTCAGAAGCATTGTCCCGAGTGAAAGAAGTCACGAGCCATAACAGCACCTGTTGTGAGATTCCATCTGTACGGAGTTCTGGAAAAGGCAGAACCTTTTTCAGAACCCCAAGTGGTGGTTGCAAAGGGAAGGGGGTGGGAAGAAAGGACGGACAGGAAATAAGCACCAGGGAACTTGTAGGGGTTGACGGAGATCGTCATCTGTGGTGTGGCTGCGTGGCTGGAGATGTTTGTCAAAACTCTTTGAATTGTATATGCAAAAGGGTGGCTTTTGTTATATGTATATCACGCTCAATTTCAAAAAGAGACTTGATGTCATCCAGTCCCACCTGAGATGTTGTGGGTTCCAGAACGAGAGTTATGTATGTTCTGCTTCTTTTGCTTATTTCTTTTTTTTCTTTTCTTTCTCTCTTTCTTTCCTTCCTTTCTTCTTTCCTCCCCGCCTTCCTCCCTCCTTCCCTCCCTTCTTCCCTCCCTCCTATTTTCCTTTCTCCCTCCCTCCTTTCCTCTCTCTCTCCTGAAAGCCTACTCTCTCCCTGTCCATGCCAAGCTAGTGGCAGGCCCCTGAGCCCCAAGCATTTCCAGCACTGCCATTACAAATTAGTGGAAATGATCAGACATCCAGGGAGACTGATTCTCAGCCTACTTCAGAGGGGCAGCTGTTCAGCAAAACTGGCCAGTGACCCACAGAGAAGGCTGGCAAGCCCATGAGGCTCTCTCATTGGGCTCTTCTGTGGCTTCTGCCTCCCAGATAGAAAGTATGCATATATTAGATGAAAAAGAGGAAACACCTTTCCAAGAATTACTTGGCCTTGGGAGGAAGGGCGGTCAAGTGTCTCTGTCCAAGAAAAATATCATTCATCCTTGAATTGTTCTCTCCAAAACCTTTGGCAATAGGGTTGGGGTGAGGGGCTGCAGCAGGGGAGAAAAGGAGGTAGAGAGAACAGGGAAAGCAAATGCTACACTGCTCTGGGGTAGCGGCAAGAGGAAACCCTACCATCTTAAACCTGGAAAGGATGGAGGGAGAGAAGAAAGCCTTCACCCAGCTAGTTTCTGCCGGGCTCCCTAATGCCAGGGGCAGCCCAGCCTCAGCCGGACAAGAGGTGAACACAGAAGTTAACAGGGCAAGGCAGGCAGCAGGAATGGGGACAGAAGAAGAGACTGGCATGGTTCCCTCCGGTGGGCCTGCAGGGGGCCCGTGGCAGCCGGAACGTCCATCTGCTATGCCCCACTATTAGTAGGCTTGCAGGAAGGGAAGGGGACGATGACAATCCAACAGCCCCTCGCTCAGAAATACACCAGGAAGTGAGCAGCTGGGCCCACCTGCCCAGGGGTAAACCGCATGGGAGTAACCAGTCAGTGCTCTCTTGGACAAACTCCTCCTAGCAACAGAGAGTTATAAAGTCCCTCAGCCAAAAAGAATGCAAGTTCAGTTCAGCCAAGCACAACCCAGCCACATGGGCAGTGGGAGGGTCTGGGGATGCCAGCTGTCTCCAAGTCCTGCTTGCTGGAAGTTGAGAAAACCACTCTTAAGAGAACTGGATGCTTGCACTTTTTTTCTCCCCCCAAAAAAGAGTTGGTAGGGACCTCCTCATTCTTAGTTTGTTATTGAATGATAGGCCTATCATTCAATAACAAACTAAGAATGAGGAAGTAAGGGTAGCATAAAGGTGGGACTCCGGCTCAACATGGGGAAAAATCAACAACAACATCAACAACAAATCCCCAGCGATCCAGAAGAGAAAAGGTAGCTGTTCTGAGCATTTAGCCTTTGGAAAGCAAGAAGACCCTCCCTAAGCCTAATTAACTTATTCCAGGCTTGGAAAAGAAGCTGCATCCAGAAGAAATGCCCTGTGAAAACAGGACAGTTCATGTGTGGAACCGAAAATCAGCTAAAAATCCATCAGTTCTCCCAAGTTACCAAGAAAGAAGAACTAATCCCCTAGCTGTGGAAGAACACCTCCATTTAAAGGCTAAACTGTTAACTATTCAGTGTCACTCATTTCCATTCCAGTAAGACTCTTCTTGACAGGTTTAAAACATCCATACTCCACCCATTAGCACCGGTAAGTCGTCTGTCTTAGCCTGGAAGGAACCTGTGCAAGGTACATTACAAGAACAAACCAGCATATCTAATGAATGAATCATAGAATAGACTAACCATTGAAATAAATGTATATAAATACATACATCCTGTTAATAGACTCAGCATGGTCTTTCATGTTTAGCAAGTGTTAAAGTTTATTACGGTGTTAAAGAAAACGGTAGACTTTGACTTATAAACCCTGTGGACCAGATATGTACACAACTCTACTGAAAACAACAAAGGAAACTGGAGAGTATAGAGAAATACCTTTTTGAATGACTAATGAGCTACAAAGTTTGTAAGATGTATTCAGCAAATGAAGAGTACGTAAAAGCCGAAACCCAGGACAGAAGCCAAGCCCTGAAGCCAGTTTGAGGATCTCTGCCAAACAAGGTGACCTTGATGTTCATCTTTTGTGGCCTGAGGAGATAGGCTGAGAATTTCCCATAACTGATAAATGATTCTCTCCCATGGATCCTGGAAGTCTAATGAGTACCAGGTTTAAGAAAGTAAAAGAAATATGCACTCAGGTGCATCTTTGAGAAGATGTAGAACACCAAAGACCAAAAAAAAACAAACATTCAAAGGTAGTCAGAGAAAAAAGAAAGATTATTCTCAAAGGAAACATAAGACTGACAGTAGATTTCAAAGATTTTGGTGGAAAACAGAAGATGTTTGAGTAATAATTTCATTGTACTGGAGAGAAAATAACTGTCAACCTAGAATTCCACCCCAAGAAGCTAGCTCTCAAAAACAAGGGTAAAGTTACTGTATTTTCAAGTGAAGAAAAACAGAGAACTTGTCACCAGCAGACACTGAAATAAGAAAATTCTAAAAAATGTACTTCAGACTTCCTCAGATAATAGTAAACAAAGCAAAATTAATAATACTTTATTCATATCAATTAGAATAGACTTTAAAGTCTTAAGGAATCACTAGAGAAACAGACACTACTCCATTATTAAAGATCCAATTCACCAGAAAGATAAAACAATTCTAAATATGTAGGTACATATTAACAAAGGCATAAAATATATAAAACAAAAAACTGGCAGAACCATAAGGAGAAAGAAAAATCCACAATCATAGTGGGAGATTGCAATGCACTTCTCTCAGTGACTAATTGATCAGGCAGAAGAAAACCAGATATTGACAGAAAAGATTTGAACAACACAGTTAAGACGTTTTATCCAATAGAGTTATACAGAACACTATATCTAACAATGACAGAATCCATGCAACATTATGAAAACTGACTACGTACTAAGTCTCACACAATAAGATTCAACGAATATAAATACAAAAGGTGGAATAAAATTTACAAAAAACATTTACCATCCATGAAACAATTAAGTTAGAAATCAGTATCAAAACGGTAAAAAGCAGGGCGCCTAGGTGGCTCAGTCAGTTAGGCGTCTGCCTTCAGCTTGGGTCATGATCCCAGGGTCCCAGGATAAAGGCCCATATCAGGCTCCCTGTTCAGCAGGAAGTCTGCTTCTCCCTCTGACCCTCACCCTACTCTCGTGCTCTCTCTCTCTCTCTCTCTCTCTCTCTCAAATAAATAAATGGAAATACATAACCTATAATGTTCATAACGGGAAAAAAGTCAAACATTCAACTTAAGAAGTTCAGAAAGAACAACAGATCCAACCTAAAGAAGTTAGAAGGAGAAATTAATAAAACTCAGTGTAGAAATTAATGAACTAGAAAACAAAATAAATGATAGAAAGGATCACAAAGTCAACAACTGATTATTTAAAAGATTAATAAAATAGACAAAATTCTGAAAAAGTATTCAACCAAAAAATACAGATGGCCCAACAGTAATATAAATGAAAAGGGGATATATCACCATTGACGCTACAGAGCTTAAAAGGATAAAAAGCATATTATAAATAACTTTATGGTAAAAATTTTGAAAACTCAGACAAATGGATAAATTCCTTAAAAAAACAAAACTAAACTAAACTCCAGAAAAAAAAAATAAAACCTGAAAATAAATCAATAATTATTGAAGAAACCGAATCAAAGATTAAAAATCTCCAAGGAAGAAAGCATCCCAGCCCTACATAACTCTTTTAGAGGAGAGATAAAGAGAAAACATTCTACAGCTCACTTCACAAGTCTAGCAGAACTGGATACAAAAAGCCTGACAAGGATAATGCGAGAAATGAAAATCACAGTCTAACCACTCATGAATGAACACAGATATACAGCTTCTCAACAAAATAATAGCAAAACAAATCTAGCAACATATAACAAAATGAATCCACCATGACCAAGTCAGGTTTATTCTAGGAAAACAAGATTAATTTTACACTGAAAAATAGTTGACCAGATATTAACAAATTAAAGGAAGAAAAAAATTAAATAAATTCTCCCCAAACATACAGGGAAAATATTTTATAAAGATCTATTTATGATTTAAAAAAAAAAAAACACTTTGCAAACTACTGAAGAATGGTAGTTCCTTATCCTGATAAAGAATATCAAATCCATAGAGAACATCATTCTCAAGGGAAAATAGTAACCATGAGAGGTAAAACTAAAAGTTTTAAAAGATAATACAAGAGACTATTTTGTGACTTTGCCATTGGGAACGATGTCATTAAAAAGACACAAAAAGTTCAGTGATAAAAGAAAGATAAAATTTTATTACATTAAAAATCAGAATTTCTGCCACTCTAAAAATACTAAAATAGTAAATACTAAAAATATAAATACTAAAAATAAAAATATTTAAAAATACTAAAAAAAAAAAATCCAGAAATAGCCCACAAATGAGGAGAAGGTATTTCCAACACTAATAGTTTCCAACATACATAAATAACTTCCACAAATAAATAAGAAAAAGATGAACTACTGAATTTTTAAATAAATGGACAAGAGACTTGTAAAGGCACTTCACACACACACACACACAACCAAAAAGGTCAACAAGCATATGAAGAAATGCTGAAATCCTTGAGTAATCAAATGTATACAATTAAAAGCAGATATGATACTATTATACACGCACAAGACAGGCAAAAATTTTTGACAGGCGCCTCAGTGGCCCAGTGGGTTAAAGCCTCTGCCTTCGGCTCAGGTCATGATCCCCAGGTCCTGGGATCAAGCCCCTGCTCTGCGGGGACCCTGCTTCCTCCTCTCTCTCTCTGCCTGCCTCTCTGCCTACTTGTGATCTCTGTCAAATAAATAAAAAAATAATAATAATAATTTAAAAAATTTTTTAAAAATTTCTGACAATGTCCAACAAAACATAAAGTGCTAGCTAGCAAGGATACACAGCAAAAGCAACAATTATACACTGCAGCTGGGTATAGAAACTGGTCAACCACAACAGAAATTAGTTTTTTTACTGAGGTGAAATTCACATAACATAATGGAAATTAATTTTGAACTAGTCTAGTAGCACAGAAGAGGCCCACAGTCTATGACCAGTAATTGTACTCCTCTGTATCTTCCCCAAGTAAACTCACATACATGTTCTCCTGGTGGGGGGGGGGCTTGAACAAGAATATTCACAGCAGTTTTATTTAAAATAGAAAAAAAAAAGTAGAGGTAACTTCAGCGTTTATTCATAATAGGATATGTGAACCACAATATATTCATTCAGTGGACTATTACAGTTCATCAAAGCGAAAAAAATCCTGCTACACTCAACAACATGAACAAATCCAGGAATGATACTTTTAGCCACTGGTCACCAGTCAGTCAAAGGGGATCCCAGAAGTAGTGTGGGAGCTGGGGTCCCAAGACCCCCTGCTGGGCCAGGTGTGATTTCCTTCAGGAAGGGGAAGGGACTTGAAGAGGTCTCATGATGGCACCCACTTGGGGTGGGGGGCAGGTTGCAAATGGGTAGTCAGGTAATCAGTAATTTACCACCAAAAGATACGGAAATATTTCACTTGTGTCCCAACCAGTGTAGCAGAGGTGGTCTGTATAGGCTGTGAACATAAGAATAACAACAGCATAATTCCATTTATATAAAATTCAGACATACACAACTGGAGATACTGTTTAGAGACACAAAACAGAAGAGGGTAAGACAATAAAGAAAAAGCATAAGGAAAAGAAACAGAAATTTCCAGAAAATGGTTATCCCAAAAGGAAAGAGATAGGACAGGATGGATGGGAGTACCACTCTTCAAGGAGTGGTACGAGAGTAACATTTCTTGTAAGTTGACTGGTAAGTCCCTTTCCACCTTTATATAGTTTATAAGTGTTCTTTTGAATCTAGTAGCTATTTTATCAACGCTTTTTAAAAAGAAGTTCATAGAGAAAAATTGAGTAAGACACTCCTGTAACAAACGGCTGTGGTTCCCACCCCATCTTTCCTAGCTGCTTGGCGAAGATGTTCTCCTCAGTGATAACTCATGGAGCTCTTAAACTCACTTCAAATTCAAGAGCTTCCACCCAAATCACTCCAGAAAGATCCTTGCAGGAACTCTCCAGTAAGGTGCAGCGAGGCCCAGCCTCCAGAGAACATTCGCTCTGACTCCTCTACTTAAGGTAATCATAACCACAATGCTAGCTTTTGGTTTTGTTTTCAATCTCCTGGAATCTTCTCAAATTCTGAAATCTTTCAAATGAGGACATGGAGCAAAGGGCTCCGTCCTGTCTCTCTTGCCTAGATTTCAGGGGTGATGCTCTCATTTTAAGTCCTTTACCACATGCCTCAGCTGTGTGGTGCCCCAATTCTTTGCTTCAAGATTTGCTGACAGTCAGGGGAAGTTGCTAAGAGCGTATTAAGTACACCTTGAGGGCCAGGGAACGCAAGGAGTTTGGGAGGTCGCCCATGTGGGGGTTTTTTTTAGCAACTTCCGCCATGGCTGGAGTTTGTAGCTTCAGCGTCCAATTTTTCAGCGACTTGTGAACAACCCCTCAGAGCAATCATCCTTCTCCTGGAGCCAAAGTGTTAAGGCTGTTTCGCAAAGCTACAGGGCGAGAGCGTCCCTCTCTCAGTTAGAGAGGGAGCTCCATCAAAGCTCCCCACCAGGAAAACAGAAACTCTCTGAAAGTGAGAGAAACTTTATTTCCTTGAGTACATGTTGAAAAGGCAAGGAAGGGACACCTGGGTGGCTGAGTCAATTAAGCATCTGCCTTCAGCTCAGGTCATGATCCCAGTGTCCTGGAATGGAGTCCCACATCAGGCTCCTTGCTTGGTGGGGAGCCTGCTTCTCCCTCTGCCTGACACTCTCCCTGCTTGTTCTCTCTCTCTGACAAATAAATAAATAAAATCTTTAAAAAAAAAAAAAAAGAAAGAAAGAAAGAAAAGAAAAGGCAAGGAATCTGGTGTCCTGGGAAGAATCCTGGGACTCTCTCCTCTCCGGCCAGAAACGTGATTCAGAAGGAAGTTGAGGACCTATGCAAATATTCTGCTGTTTGCAAACTTCAGGATCTGCCGAAGGGTTGAGATGGAGCCATCGAAAACATCAAGGGTCTGCTGTATTGACTCTTGATTGAGGAGGTTTTCAGAATTCTTCTCCTTTCAAAATTCAATCAGTGCCTCTTTATCAGGGCTCCTCCGATCTTTAAGATAGCTTCAGCCTCTCACCGCCAAGCCTGCGAGTCCCATGAATGGCTGAACGGACTCACCTTGGTGACAGGGGGTCAGCAGAGCATGTCCTATACTTATAACACTACTTTTATTTTTTTTCATCGCTATTATTTGCTTATTGGTCATGCACGCGTTACTCGTTTTTTCAAAAAAGTTGGCCCTGAGCCCCAATTCGAGGACCCATGTGTGTTCGGAGAGTTTCCAAGATTCCTGAGACTAACTTCCCTGTGCTTCTGCCCGGCATCACTGTCCTAATCTAAGGGGCGTTCTCAGTTCATCTCCACTGCACATCTTTGTAGATGGAAAGCCCCACTCTTGTTCTTTTTCTCGAAAGAATGCCCGCCATGCCTGGTACTTTGTAACACTTGGTAATGAGGGGAAGAATCACATCACTGTGCAGGTGTATATGATTTTCATCAACAAGCTGGATCCACAGCCCAGGCACATATTCCCAAGTGGGAGCTCCCAAATGGGCAGCCCTCTGGGGAATGGGGTTCAGTCACCTCCTACCATGACCTCCTCTGTCTTCCAAGCCCCCTGAGTTTGGAGAAGGCCCTTTTCTCTACCTTAGTACATCAGTAACCCTTTGCTTATGTAGATGGAACTTCTGGATAGTTGTGAGCATTTCTGATCATATTCAATGGCCTGTCATCAACAGGTTTTGTGGGGTTTTTTTTGCTTGTTTGTTTTTTGGGGGGAGGGTTGGCAAGTTCAAAATGTCTACAAATGATTTCCCATAATGATGAATTTATGTGCATCTAGAAACTGAACCGCTACTCTTCTGCTACTTTAAGCTAGAGTCTTCACATTTTTGACATATGCATCAGATTCAGAAATAATCTTTAAAAAGTGTCAGCCTTCAATTCACTGTCCTCTGCCTTTGTTTTTCCTCCTGAATTTGTTTTTGGAGAAAACTGTTAACTCGGGAAATGGGCATTGGGTTAGGCAAAGCTTAGCCCTGCTGGTGTAACTCAGATATCCTTCCAGTTTTGAGCACAGTGTCTGAATGGCATATTAACACCACAGTGTAGCATGATAGAGTTGCTGTGACATCCTGAACTCATTTTTCTGTCTAGTTTTTCAACAGCACACTGGTAGTGGGGAGTGCACAGTGCCTACCCTGACGTAAGAGACACATGCCACTAGGGGTGACCTCTCCTGCTCCGTCTTTTCTATCATCAGGTCTCTTCCAATCAATTCCAGCACTAAAGTCCCCAAGTGGGAAGGCTCTAAGTGTGTCTCCAGTCACAAGAAGACGCGTTGGGTCTCCTGTGTTTCCCTCTCAGTATTTTTTGTAGATCAAATGTTACAACGTAAGCGCTGCTAATACCAGCATAATAGTTCCCTGCTAAATTTCACCAAAAGGTCATAAAGTTCTCAATTAATTTCAACAGGAGTGCCTTATAGTTATAATTTTGATCAGAAAGCCCATGGCTATCCAGAAACCTCAAGGGTTCTATTATCCTTCATAAATGCATTTTTCCTTTAAGCATTATTGGAAAAAAAAAAGCATTTGGGGTATACTATAAAATCTCATGCCTCCTTAAATTGGACACACATTCACACTGTTCTTGATGCCTAAAGGTCATGATGAGCATCAGTTACTGGGCTACAACTCAGAGTTTGGAAGACCTATCAAAATACATAAAATTTCACTGTATTGTTTACATTAAATACTTAGATTAGATAGCCCTAAATTTCTATGCTTTTAATTCCTGTGCCTTTTAAATTTTATTTCCTTTTTTTAATTTTTTGTTTCTTACATCACTAGTACTTCTTACTGACATTTATCCAAAAGAACACTAACAACCTGTGTACCATACTGTGTCAATCTCTTCCAATTTGTTAGGGGTACTTGGCAAATTAAAACCAAGCCCCTCAGAACTTTACACAAACGAAGACTCTGGAAAGAAAGTATGAAACGATAGGCAGTGGTCAAAATCTATGAACTGTAGCTCATGGACCTTATGACATCTCTCTCCATTTACCACTAGGATCCCAACTGGGTAAGTGAAATTGTACAAATGTGAATTTCATATTGCTGCAGTATTATCCTGACCCTGACTAGCCTCAGACCATGCGTTACTTTTTAACCCACGTCATTCTCTGCTCGAGATACTTCAGTGGGCTTGGTAAGGCTATGATGAGGATACCCACCATACAGATGAAACACAGTAACATGCAGCCGAGCCTGACAAGAAACACCAGCCCTCCCAGTTCATGAAACCAGTGTTCCCTGCTCCACCTTTTCTAGGCTTCTGCGGATTTGCAAACATGGTCCGATTCCCCCAGAAATGGGACGAAGGACAGCATGTCAGGACCTCCCTGGTGGACAGTACGGAGACAGAAAAGAACCTGAAAGGCACCTGGAACTCACAGAGCAGGAAGTGGGAGACAAGTTTGAAGCTATCCAGCTGTTGCATGGCTTTCTCTAGGCTATCTCTCATCAGGCTGGGGCCTGGAATCTGCCAGGACTTCAGACTAAATGCATCTTCTTCCTCTTGCCGGGACCTCTCACACACTCAACGTCTCAAAAGCCCACTTGGCTGGGGCCCCCAAAGGTAGCACACCCTTCTCCACTGCAAAGAGGGTGGCAGCCTCAGCAACACAATGGGCGGAGACAAGCCAAGCACGGTGCCAGCTAAACACAGCCTGATCTAATGCTGTGTGTACACATTAGTAGCTGCCTCTTACAGCAGACACACGGGGTGCTGGGGGGAAGTAAACAAGGTTAACCTGAAGAGGCCAGAATTTCCCATCAAATTAACAAGTCTACCCAACAGCCCTAGGCTGAGGTGCTAAGGGGTGTGATAAAGGAGCCCCATGTGACAATCCTGTGTCTTCTGGGTGCCTTCACTAAACAGAATGGGGGAGAACAGAGAGCAAAGTGTCATACACACCTTCCCCTCCTGCCTGCAGATCTCCGTATCTCGTTGTGACAGCTGTTCTCCTATCTCCCCAAAAAACCCCGCAACATTTAGTGCCAGAATACAAAGGGTCTCTGGCCTCTGCCAAAGTCATCACGGTTTTTAAAAGCGAAGGCCAAGCAGCTCAGCAGGCCTGGGGTTTTCTCAAGCCCCACAAGGTGGCCCAACCCCAGAGCAAAACTGAAACCCTTGCCTTCCCGGAGGTAAGAAGAACAGCTGGGACCTAAAGCAAGAAGCCTGGGCCAGGTGCCTTGGATTCAGGATTGTGTTCCTTCAGTGAGGAAGCTAGGGGCCTTGCAGGGGCGATTCCAACCTTCTGGGTGGGGGAGGGGGGGTGACCAAAGGAAAATTCAGACAAGCAATAACTAGCTGAAAGGGTTGTGGAAGGGTCTTCAGATCAATACCAACCCCAAGCCAATGCCACCCTGTCCCCAATAAACACGTGGTCTTTGCCCCTGTATGTTTCATAGAAGTTGCTCAAATTGTTCCACCTTTCCCCACATTCTCCCTGCTCCCCCCCACCCCCACCGGCGTACACATAGTTACATAAAAACATCTTAAACGTGGGACCCAAATCCTTCAGTCCGGGGGAGGACCGGGAAACGATAGGGAGCTGCTCGGGCGCACTGTCTGATCATTAGTTGGGGTTACATAATCATACAGACAAGGGCTGGAAAAGGTTCCGTGGAGCTCAGTTCAGCGCACACCCCATTCTCCACAACCACCCACACCCAGAGCCCAGAAAGCAAGGCAGTTTTAACACAACCGAAGCACACGATGTGGCTTGGGGGTTTGGGGGGCGGGGGCACCAGGCTGCTGCTGTGAAAATGCCAAGGGCTGCCCGAAACAGACCCTCCGGCCTGCAAACCACTGTCCGCAAAGTTCAAGGGAGGGCAGAGCCACAGAAGTTGTCCTGACTTGCAACGTAAACCGATGCAGCCACGTTCACCGAAACCAACGCCTGGCCTCCCAGCTCCTCTACACCACTTGGGTCCCAGCCTATGCGGGTTCAGGCTGTCTGCCACGTTCAGCAGTCCCCAGGCAGCCCCTGCAATCTCAGCCGGGGCCATTCAGCACCACCCGTGTTTCTCATTTCGAAAGATGGTAAAATGTGGGGCACAGCTTGGAGAGGGGGGCGCCCGCTTTGCTAGCGGTACGGCAAGAATCCCCAACAGAGCAGGAGTTTGGTTTCTGTTTGGTTTTGTTTGCAGGGGAGGCAGCTGGTGATTCTGCTTTAGGAACATGAGGCGGGGGGTGGTTAAGGAGAGAAGGGAAAGCTCTTCCACCGCCTTGGCACCCAGCAACCCCCCCCCCCACCACCACCAATCTCCTTTTAGGTAGCAGAGACCGCTTGGGTCGCCCTGCACCCTCCAGGGGTGGCAGCCAGGGCAGCAGCAGGCAGCGCAGGTGCGGCGGCGGCGAGGCGATCGCCGGGCCGCGGAGGCTCCCGAGCGAGCCGGTGGCCCGGGCGCGGGTGCGGGGCGGCGGCGGGCGAGCGGGGAGCGCGCGGCGCGCACAGGGTTACAGCCGCGGCCGCCCGGATTGACGCGCTGGGGTCACTTGAGGCTCGCGCCGCTCCCCCGGCACCAGGCCGAGCAGCCGCTCAGCCCACCGAGGCACCGCACGCCGCGCGGGCCGCCCACCGGCCCCCTTGCTCAAGAAAGGCAACGACAAGACGGAATCGCAGCCCGCTATTCCACTTCCCCGTGGCGGCCGCAGGCAAAAGCACAATAAATAAAATCCAGCTCAAGGAATCCATCCGCCGAATAAAAATCCAGAGTCCCCTACCTTCGGCCTTGGGATGGCAAACTGGTCCTGTGTTCTCTGACCCACGGATCCAGCCCCTTCTTCATGAATTATTCCGGTCAGTCGGGATTTTGTGCATTTTTTTCATGAACACCTGTTTCAAGTGAGGGGTAAAGACCTTATTGGAAGAATTGTCCTTAAAAAATAACGCGTGCGTGCATACGTCCATCCAGGCATGCACGCGTGTTTGTATACACACATGTGCACACGGCATGTACATGTACATTGAAGCACCAAACTAGGCAGTTGGATAATGGGAGAGTCGGCCGGTTGTGAGCATGCTCGCGCCGGGAACAGATCCACCCTCTGTTATTCCTCTGAATAAATATAAATCACGATCAGAAACCCAAACAGTAGCATCCCTCTTGAATTCCTGCTGCTGAAAAACACGGAATAAATTCAGCCCGCAGACACAGAATCTAATCAGCAGCTGTTTGCTGAATCCAGAGCCAACCCATGCCTCGCTTGTCTTTTCCACTATGAGTCCAGACCTTTTTTTTTTTTTTTTTTTTTTTGAAAGGGGTTTTAACCTTTTAAAGATACAGTACACCAATTACCACTTCTGAATAGCTCTTCCTCCAAGTACAGGCGGCTAGTGTCCCATGCCTACAGCCACAGGGCAGGCTTGCACAAAGTGATGATGATTTCATTTATCTGTGCCTTTTTAACAAAATACAGAGAAAGAGAGAGGGAGAAGACAAATGCAAGGTATAAAACTAGAGACACTTTTATTGCAGTGATGGGCTTCTCGGTGACTGATCAGCGTGTTATGTAAACACCATGATCCTTCACTTCTGAACACACATTGACGGGGTCAGACAATGCGGGGGACACCTGTCACCCCTCACAAGCCCCTAACTGCTGTCCGAGGACCAGGGAGCTTGCCAAAGAGGCTGAAGGAAGTGGGGACTTGTGCCCCCTCAAGAGTTGGCACAATTTTTAAAGTATAATGTAATCTAGGACCAGATCTTATTCCAAGACTTCTTTTTTCTCCAGCCAGAATCTGGAATCAAAACTACCGCCTGAACCTTTAGAGTCTCTAAGATACAGACTTAGGCCTTTCTTTGAGATTTTGTTAACAACACTTTTTTCCCCCAGGGCTAGGTTGAGCACAGAGGTAGAAACATGCAGTGGGGGAGAGGGGAGATAATCCCCAACCCCCATTTTTTTTAAAATTATTCATTAAGTATTTCAGCCACCCAGATGGTATTTATTCCAATTTTGTTTTGGTTTTTAAAGAGGTAGCACCAAGAAGGAACCAAAACTCCTAACCTCACTTATGTCTGAAAGGAGAGAAAATGCCCTTTATAGTTTCTTTTTTCACCCAGGAACTCCCGAGCTCCAGAATGGCACTGGCTGCTTCTCCTCTGGTCCTACCCAGCAGCAGCAGGTTACCTGAAGAGCAACCCTGGTGTTCCTACAGCCACTCCCTGGGGCATGTCCCTCTAGCATGTCCCCCTAGCATCAGCGCCCATTCCTTCCCTTGGCAAACCACTAAAACCAATGTGCTGTCCCCCTCCCACCTCGTGGCATGCACTGCCTGTGCTGAGCCCTCCCAGCCACACACACACTCTCTTCTCTCCTCTCTTTCAGGGCTCTTTAGCAGAAAATTATCATATTTCATGTGTCATCGCCCAGCTAGCTGGGCCCGGCCCCGATCAGCTAGACACTGGCAGCCGGAAATGTCACCAGCCACACAGGTTGGAACTGGCTCTCCCGCGCCGGGGACCTGAGCCCAGGACGCAATGTGACAAGGCTCAGACCTACCACAGGGAGCCCTGCGCTCCTTTCCCTGGTCTGGCCCCATGCCCTCTCCCAGCTTCTCTCTGTACCCAGCCCTGGGGGAGGGGACTACAAGGGGATGTGGACAGAGTCTCTAGCCAGGCTGGGAGCCAGAGCTGCCTCCAGCAGCAGGGAGAGAGGGAGCTGCTAAAATTCCTCTTTTTCCCAGCATGTTGGGGAAGAAACTAAAGATATGTCCGTTGGGTTTTAAAGATTTGGAGAAAGTGTTCCTGACAAAAACAGTCTCTTACATGTTAAAAAAATAAATAAAATAAATAAAAAAAATAAAATTGTCAGGCTGGGTGAAGATAAGATTTTTTCACCCTTGGAAGTTTATCTGCTGCCGTTCTTTACTGCCCATCCAACGTCCCCTGAACCGAGGTGTCATAATCCTAATATCCCAAGGCTGTCAGGGAACCCAGAAGGCAGCTCAGTCCATCCTCTTCCTTAAACAGAGCAGCCCTGACCCACCAGAAAACTACCAGAGAAGGAAGGAAGCTTCTTCACTTGGCGTTGCAATGCCTCATGATATCACACGACTTTTTTAAGAGTTGGGTGGTCTTTGCAGTGACCAACCCGAGTCAACCGTGGCTCTGATTTAAGCTTTGTCCCTCTTGCCCTCTCTTTGGCACGTTTAATGTGACCCGCCATTTGTCTCACCTCATTCTGTTCTCCTGACCAAATTAAACCCTATCTCTGGGAACATTTTTGTGAAAGCCGATTCTCAAACCTTTAATTATGCTGCTTTATTCTTTAGACATGGGATAAAAGCCTCCCAGAGCCAGAGGAGGCTGAAAGGTCCAAAATCCATATGATGCTTCATTCTCCTCTATTTCCACTTTGGAGCTATGGGTCTCTGGGATGGTTAGGTGGACACATACATTTACTTCCACTCCTCCAAAGGAAAAATTTATACAACCAAAATCTGAGTGGCAGTGCTGGGAACCAGAGAAAGATGCCATCAATAAAGTCAACATTTTGGAAAATATGAAGAAGATGTGAAGTAGATGGGATGTGGGTGAGGACATGCTGAAAAAGTCATGTCGTGCACAGACTTCCTAAGAAGAAAGTGCATAGGTTTCCAGAAAAGGGTCCTGGAAAATCCCAAGCTCAGAGGATCAGAGAGTGAACAAAAGGTCATGGGCATCAGTTCAGAAGCAAATTAAAGGACATCAGGAACAAGCTGGTTGTCTCCATATGGAATGACAGTCATTCCACAGCACCTTTGGAAAGTGGAAAATTTGTCCCTAATATGGGTAGAAGTCAAAGGCTGAATTGGGGCAAGCCCCCAGCTCATTTGGGAATGAGAAGAAGGAGGAGGGGGAGATGGAGGAAGAAAAGATTGTTTAAGTAATCAGAGGAGACACAAGATATAACAGATCCAAAATATCCAAAATTAGCCTGACAGGAGTTCCAGTAAGAGACAACATAGTTCATGAATGCAATAACCAAAGAAGAAAAAGAAGATCATTTCCTTGAGTTGAAGAAAGACTTTAGGCCTTAGATCATGAAAGTCTAAGAGCTACGCAGCAGTGTGACTGAAAGAATTTACAATTCTAGATGTAGCTGGTACTCTAAGGACAAAGAGAAATAACTACAAGCTTCCTGATAGGGGAGAAAAATCAGGCTGCTTAAAAGAAAAGAAAATCAGACTGGATATCATACTTCTCATCTTCAGTGCTCTGCAAAGGCAGTGGCACAATTTTTACAGAATTCTCAGAGAATATTATTGTAACTCAAGAATTCTACCAGCTGCCAAACTATAATTTCTCTCATATGTGATGACAAAAGAAAGGCATGTTCAAAGACAGAAATTATATCACCCCAATACTCCTTTATTAAATTTTTAAAAAAATTACTTGAAGATCTATTCTGAAAAATAAATAAATAAATAAATAAGCCAGAATAATGAACTCAAGAAAGGAGAAGAGATGTTATATAAGAAAATATAATGCAGAATAAAGCCAATAAAAGGTATGGTTAAGTATAAAAATAATTGATAATGTGGTTGTAAAGTTTAATTGTGAGAAGTTTTGAAATATTAGACAGACAGATATCAGGAATTAAAGTTTCATATGATTTCAACAACAGAAAAATGAAAATCTCAATAGAATGAGTAAGTAAAATCACTAGAATAAAAAAATTGGATGAGAGGATCATTATGGAAGGCAGACAATTAGAACTCCATCTATCTCCTCTCTTCCCACAACCACATTAAAATGATAATAAGGAAGTTTTTAAAGTTGAAATACAGAATGACAAAGAAAACAGTAGAAGAGCCATTAGCCAAGAAAATTGAAAAAGAAGGTTGGTGGGGGGGACTGAATTTATCAACTATATACTTTAATACTATCATAAATAAAACAGTATATAGCATAGATATAGAAACCTACAAAATGGATTAACAGAAATGAATAAAGTCAAGTAACAGATTCAAGTGCAGCATTTGTTGAAAACTGAATTTTCAATCAATAGGGCAAAGAATGTATAATGTCAGACTGAGACTATTTTTTAAAAATATTACTTCTAAATCATATCTTATATAAAATATATTCTATCTTCATGAAAAAAAAACACAAGAAAAAGTAGATGTTATGATTTTGATCAGTAAATCATAGAATATTATAAAGTTGTGATTTTTTTCCCTAATAGTGTTAAGAAGATAATGCGGTTACCCCATCTCTGCTTAAACTCCACTGTGTTAAGCCCCCAAAGATGTCCACTTCCTAGTCTCTGGAAACGCTGACTATTACCTTATATGGCAAAAAGGATCTGAAGGATCTTGAGATAGGGAGATTATCCTGAATTATCTAGGAGGGCCCTAAATGTAATCAAAGTATCCTTTTAAGAGGCAGGTGGAGGGCATAGAGGAGGAGGCAATGTGACCATAGAGGCTGAGACTGGAGTGATATGGCCACAAACTGGAAAGCCACCATAACCTTGGAAGAGACAAGGGCCAGAGTCATTCCCTAGAGGCTCTGGAAGGAGCACAGCCCTGATGACCCCTTGATTTCAGCCCAGTGAAACTGATTGCAGATTTCTGGCCTCCAGAACTTTAAGCAAACAAATACCTGGTTTTAAGCCACCAAGTTTGTGGTCATCTGCTACAGTAGCCATTAGAAACCAATACAGCCACCATGATGAGAGAGAGTACTTCCTAGGGGGTATAATAATGATTATCGCCTGCAACAACACTTGCTCTGTGCCTGGTGCTGCTAAACTACATTCATATCTAATTTCATTTAATTTGCATGGGAGTAGGGAGTAGAGAGTTGTGGTTAGTATAACTCTAGTACTTAGGAGTATGTATGCCTGGGCATGTTAGATAAACTTTTTTTTTTTTTTAAAGATTTTACTTATTTGTTAGAGAGAGAGTGCGCGCGG
This sequence comes from Enhydra lutris kenyoni, assembly GCF_002288905.1. Classification (NCBI taxonomy): domain Eukaryota; kingdom Metazoa; phylum Chordata; class Mammalia; order Carnivora; family Mustelidae; genus Enhydra; species Enhydra lutris. The sequence goes on from NW_019154093.1 coordinate 12,354,066, forward strand.
GAGCACAGGCAGACAGAGTGGCAGGCAGAGGCAGAGGGAGAAGCAAGCTCCCTACCAAGCAAGGAGCCCGATTTGGGACTCGATCCCAGGACTCTGGGATCATGACCTGAGCCGAAGGCAGCTGCTTAACCAACTGAGCCACCCAGGCACCCCATGTTAGATAAACTTCTAATGCTGCTTTACCTCGCCTGGAAAGTAGAGGTAAGAATGGCACCTATCTGATGGGATTATTAAGAACAAAGCAAGACCATCTATGTAAAGAGCTTAGCATAGTGCCCAGTGATAAGGGCTCCATAAATGAGAAAGTCCTTCCTTATGCTGGGCTGCAGTCAGTCTCTCGTGGGTCCTCTCGGTGATTCTAGTTCTGCCCTTTGGATACACACTATTTAACTGTGGTTCAAATCTCCAAAGACAATGCCATCAGGAATCTTAGCTTCTCCAAACTAAAAATAACCAACGCCTTCAATAATTGTTCTTGCAAATTCATCCAGAGTCCTTTTCCAACCTGACACTAACTCTGAACACATTCTTACACATCTTAGGGTTTGGTCCCAGACTTATCACCATCAATGTTCTGGAATAGGAGTTGGCAAACTCCTTTGGTGCAGGCTTTTTTTTTTTTTTTTTTAAATAATCTAAGAGCTAAGAATGGTTTTTGCATGTTTAATGGATTGTAAAAAAACAAAAGCAGGGTGTCTGGTTGGCTCAGTCAGTTAAGTGTCAGCCTTCAGCTCAGGTCATGATCCCAAGGTCCTGGGATCACTGGGGGATGGGCTCCCTGCTCAGTGGGGAGTCTGCTTCTCCTTTTCCCTCTGACCCTCCCTCTACTCATGCTTTCTTTCGCTCTCTCAAATAAATAAAATCTTAAAAAAAAAAAAAAGCAGAAAATAATTTGCAACCATACATGGACTGCAAATTCTGAAATAATTACTGTTTAGCTCTTTTTAGAAAAAGTTTGCTAACCCCAGTTCTACAAGATACTACACTTTTATCAACACAATGTAATATTGCCCAAGACCTTTTTTTTTGCAAACAAATTGCGCTATTATATCATATATATATAAAATATTATATATATAATATTATATTATATTGACTTAATTGTAAGACTCTTACTGATTCAGTCAGTATCCATTCTCCTCTCCTTATCTACCAGTACTTTTTTAAGGCTAGAAACAAGGCTACTAGTTAAAGACTACATTTCCCAGTCTGCCTTGTAGGAAGGTGTGGCCAGGAGGTTAAGTTCTAGCCAATGGCATATAAGCAGACAAGAATTGTAGCATTTCCTACTCCTGCTCTTAAAGGGAAGGATCATGCCCTCCCTTCCCTCTTGACTTTCTCAGTGACTGGAAATGGAAACCTGACAGCCTTGTGTATGAAGGGTAGTAGAGGAACAAAATAGAAGGAACCTGGGTTTCTGGTGCTGTTGTTACACCCTGTACTGCCTATTCTCAGTTCATGAAAGAGAGAGACACTTTTCATTTACTTACACCATTGTAATTTTAGGTCTAGGACAGAAACTGAATCTGTGCCCTAACCAATACAAATATCGATTTCATCTCCTAAGTATCTTTCATGCTTGTGGCTGCTAAGCCACACATCTCCCCCATTCTGCACTCATGCAATTAATTTTCTGGGCCCCATAACAAGACCTTACATTTAGCTCCATTATATTTCATAGTGTGAGAATCAGTCCATCATTTTACCCTGACATCTGGGACCCAATTCTGCCATCCGAAGTATGTTCCATCCTTTCTAGTCTCACATCACTCTTCAAAAGGCACTTTAGTCATAGCACCCTGAAACCAGTATTCACCAATACCTGATCGAGATTAAGAATAATGTAATGGAAAGGATAGTGACCTCAGTTTATGGGGAAGGAAATAACAGATTAAGTTAAATTCAAATAGAGGAGGAGGAGGAGGAGAGGATGGAGATGAGCAATTATGAAGAGCTTACTATGTTCCAGGCACCCTGTTGGGAATTCCCCCATTGTTATGGCATTTAGTAAATATTTCTTTCATTCATTCATTCATTCATTCATTTTTAAAGTAGTAATTTTAATTTTTTGAAGCAGTAACTATAAACACCTCCTATTGGGCCAGAAAACCACAGCCCATCCAAATCCCTCTTTGCCTATGTCCATGTGCATGCCCACCCTCTCTTTGGTCACCTGCAGAGTGCACTGCCAGCATTCGTTACCAGGCTCACAGCCAAAGTGAAAATATCCCAAGCACCTAACTCAAGAATTGTTCCAATGTAGGACGTTAGACAGTATTTTTATAAACCTCTACACTGGGTCATCTTGACTTAATTGTAAGACTCTTACTGATTCAAGACAGATAAGAAGTTCATATTGGCTCTCTGTAGAGCTGCATGGCAGAAGGACTGAGCAGATAGGTTCTGAGTGGGGTCAGACCATCTGGGTTCAAACTCTGTAGACCTTGAGTTAATTGCTTAATCCTTTCTTGCCTTGATTTCCTCATTTGTAAACTTTGGATCCTTACTACAACCATCAAAGCCAGATTTCTGCCCTAGCTTGAGATAATGAAGGTGAGGCTTCTGTTCTTTGTCCAAAGGCAGATGAAATAATCATCAGATGAGGATTAAACTCTAGGTTCATTTGATTCCCATCTCATGGTTTTTCCTCTTCCAAAGATAAAGAAGGAAGATATGATAAAGACAGAAAATAAGTTACCAAATCACGCTGAAAAGGGTGACCTGCCCACCAGAGGTATGGTCATATGACTTTTGTGATGCCCAAGAAGACAATGAAATGAAGTTAATGGTGGTTTTCTTCCAAATCCCTTAGAGAAGATGTCACTGGTTAGAGCTGAACAATATCCTAGGATGGCTCAAGTCCTTCTTCTTTTTAAATCATTCAGCTTGTCTGGGGGCCTTCATGGGATAGTTTCCAAAAGAGAAAAAAAACACCCAGTCAAGGCCAAGGTGTGGTCCCCTTCTTGCTTCTGCTTACCTAAAAGTAAATAATTTGAGATCTAAAGTCACACATCCACACACATATGCACATTACACACAAGTGTGCATGCACGCGCGCACACACACACACACACACACACAACAACAACAACAACAAAATAAAGCATTTAAACCTTAAGATGTGAGGAGACCCATCAGGGACCTCATGGATCTATGGCAGATGCTGAATGTCACCAGGAAGTTCACAGACTCTCCAGCAGAAGTATTTCCAACAGGAAAAAAATCTCTGACCCTGTTTAGAATCAATGCCCTAATGGAATAGTCATCAACTTATGAACAAGAAAAAAAGGTATATTAAGATAAATTAGGAAAGTATGTGAGTTAAAGTCCCTGGCAGCCTGAGGATCCTGTTTAAGATTGCATATCAAAATTCCTACAGAGTTTTAGAAAAATATAGGTTCTCCCAAGTTTCTACAGGAGGATCTTGGTATATGTACCTCTTTAAATTTCCATAGGTACTTCTGAAAATCCCAGTGAAAAATTACTGCTGGCTTCAGCTGGAGAAAACTGTGGTCTCATCAAATTTTGCCAGGTCCAGATACCAACAGAACAAATGTGATATAAAGATATTCTAACGGATGAAGGAGTCTAAAAATTATGTCCATAGAGTCAGTCTATTAACAGTATAACATAAATACCATTGGCTAAAGTCAGAACAAGAAATGGAGTTGGAAGGTACGGGAACAGGGGCTTTCTAATATGCCAGAAAGTTGGAGGCAGAGACTGTGCAGCTAACCAATTCCTGGAGTCTGTCTGACTCTCCTTTTTCTCCCAGATGATGATATGGCCTTACCAGACTGAGTTCGAGTTCAAGAGCCGGGAGAGCCCAATGTTGGTAAGAATTCTCTTCTAAGGAAGCATCATGCCAAGTGATTAGAGAAGTCCCTCCTATGTTGGAAACTTCTAGTACAAAAGGAATATGATATAGCAAAAAACAAGCTCCTCAGACCTCATAAAATTCTACATGGGGCAGCCAGTGACATGGCAGTCATGTGCCCCAAATGGGTACTCCGGGTCCTACACTGAGACAGGCCACCTGACTCCCTTTTCCATGTGACCACCCGGCTTCTGGGCAGTTTGCCTATCTTGGCTAAATAAAGTCTATGTCTGTATGAGGTACAGGAAGGGGGAAGTTTCTTTTCTGGCAGCCCACAGCCCACCCAAAAATGCTGCAAGAACAAACATAGGGAAATCATAAAATGCAGATATGAGGCCACAACTGCAAAGAGGAATCTAAACAATCCATAGGAACAGGATTAGAAATTGCAGTCAGATGGGAAAAGAGCTCTGACTAGAAAAGATCATAAACAACTACCATAAATTACATGTAACTTATTACATTCACCTGGGATCCAAAACTCACATGCCTTTGGGGGCCATACAAATAACATAAGAGTCTGAAACAGTGTAGTGTAAGCAAAGGAGAGCTATAGCAATCATGCTTCCCTGTAAATCTAATAAACAAACAACCAGACAAAAGCTGTGTTGGCTAGAAAGTGTTTGAATTAGAAGAGGAACTGCCAATTTGTACCCCTTGGCCCCAATGATTACAATCAGTAAAAGAAGAGAAGAGGGAAAAAAATTCATCCTTTCTTAGAAAGATAAAGATAATTGGTTGTTTTTTAAAAAAGAATTTTAAAGTCATCATCACTTCCAAGACCTAGTTGAGACAGGATACAAAACCAAAGTAAGATCTAGAAAGAGTTAAAGAATGTCTCTAAAAAACAGAATGTCTTCAAATAAGTTGGGTAATTCTCAGGTTGGAGTCCCAAGAGTACAGTGAATCACATGGGGGGGGGGTGAGGTAGTATGCAAGACACTTTTCTAAACAACTCTCATTTACAGGCTAAAGGTGTCCATGCTACTCCCTAATAGTACAAAAGAGCTTCTGTTTCTTTCCTTGGAGATATTTCATCAAAAACTCTCCCAATTTTTTTTTCTTTTTATTTTGAAATACCTTCAGACTTATAGAAGAATAGTAAAGATTGTACAAAGAATTCCCACATACCCTTCACCCAGCTTTCCCTGATGTTAATTAACATCTCACGTAACCACAGTACAATGATCAAAACCAGGAAACTGATATTGGTACCATGCTATTAACTACACATTTTCCTCTAATTCTGCCGGTTTTTCCACTAATGTTCTTTTTCTGTTCCAGGTTTCAATCCAGGATTGCACGTTGCATTTGGTTCTTTCTCTTGGGTTTCCTGTGATCTGTGGCTGTTCCTCAGGCTTTTCTTGACTTTTCTGCCCTTGACACTTTTACAGAGCACTGGTCAGGTATTTTGTAGACTGCCCCTCAATTTGAGTTTATCTGATGCTTTCTCATGATGAGATTGGAGTTACGGTTTTCAGCAAGAATACCACTGAAGTGATGTGCCTTCTCAGTACATCAAATCAGGGAAGGGGTCACAATGTCAGTATGTCTGGTGTCTGGTAATGTTAACCTTGATCCCTTGGTTAAGGAAGTGGCATCCAGGTTTCTCCACTAAAAAGTTACTATTTTTCCCTTGGTAGTTGGCAAATATTGGGGGAGGGTACTTTAAACCCATGCAAATGTCGTTTCTCTTTAGACTTTCACTCACTAATTTTAGGATTCCTCATGCAACTGTCAGCAATTATGGCTGTGGTGTTCCAATGGTGATTTTATATCTCCCATAATTCCTCTCTATATATTAATTGGAATTCTTCTATAAGAAGAGTTGTCCTTTCTCCCCATTAAATAACCATATTATTCTACTTTTCTTTTTATCAATATGAACTCATGGATATTTATTTATTTATTTATTTTTGGTTATAACCTATTATATCCTTTGGGGGGTGGGGTCTGAAATTGTTCCAGCTTGGACCAATTGAGACATCCATCATAATAGCTCTTGTATTTCACATAACCCTGTTGTTTTTGTTGTTGTTGCTGATTAGCACTTCTTTATTTCATGGCACCACAGATGCTCCAGGATCATCTTATTTTTCCCCTCCTAAGTCTCAAAGTCTACTTTTCCAAGGAGTCCCCATAATTGGGATTTAGAAACTCATATCTGGCACTGAGTGTGCTCATTAGTACAGGGATGCAGTTTCTAGGCCATTTCAGTGGTTTGTCATTCTAGCTAGCTGGAGGTTTATTAATTTCATTGATCTTTTCAAAGAACCAACTTTTGGTTTGATTGATACTTCTGAATTGCTTTTCTATTTCTAATTCATTTGCTCTTATCTTTATTATTACTGTCCTTCTGTTTGCTTTAGTTTTAATTTGATCTTCTTTCTCTATTTTTAAGATGGATGCTTCTATTAGTGGCTAGAGACCTTTCTTCTTTCCTAATATAAATCATTTAGCCTATAATTTCCCCCCTAAGCACTGCTGTGGCTGCATCTCACAAATCTGACATGTGTGTTTCCTTTTTATTCAGTTAAAAATATTTTCAAATTCTTCCTGTTTGATATATAGGTTATTTAGATGTATGTGGTATATTTTCCATATATTTTGGAATTTTCTGGGTATATTTCTGTTACTGACTTCTGGTTTATTTCCATTATAGTTCATAAACATACTTTATATAATTTCATTCTTTTAAAGTTGTTAAGGTTTGTTTTATGGCCCAGAATATAGTATCTTGTGGTGATGTTCCCTGTGCACTATAGAAGGATGTGTAGAGTATTCTGTAAGTATCAATTAGATAAAGTTGGTTGACAACACTGTTCTGGTCATTACATTCTTAACATTCCTCCTACTTCTTCTATCATTTACAGAGAAAAGAACATTGATGTTTTCAATTCTAATTATGAAGTTGTCTATCTCATTTTTCAATTCTATCAGCTTTTGCATTATGTATTTCAGAACTTTGTAGTTACGTACATACCTACTTAGGATTGTTACTTCTTGGAGAATTGAGCCTTTAATAATTATTTAATCACTCTTTATCCTTGAGAACACTCTTTGCTCTAAAATCGATTTTGTCTGATATTATAAAGACTCCAGCTTTATTTTGGTTAGTGTTTGCATGGCATATCTTTTTTCATCCTTTTACTTTTAACCCATCTGTCTTTATATTTGAAGTGTGTTTTGTATTGTTTGGTCTTGCTTTTTTTAATCCAATCTGACAATCTCTATCTTTTAACTGGTATATTTAGACCATTCGCATTTAATGTGATTATTGAGATGACTGAATTAAAATCTACTATCTTGCTAGCTGCTTTTTTATTTGTTCTATCTTTTCTTTCTTTCTTAATTTTATTTTTCTATCTTTTTGTTGCTGTTGTTAACCTGATTTGGGAATGGAGAGAAGAAGGAAGTGTTCTCTGTTGTTCTGATTAAACTTCAGTCTTAGACAAACACTATATCATTGAGTCTCGGAGATGTAGCCTTCTCAGTGATCTTACCCCTCCTCTGGGTTACTTCTGAATCTAGTATGTGTACCTTCATTTTTCCCAGGAGTTAAGAGTTTTTTCCTGTTCCCTTTAACCAGATATAGTAGGATTTCACCAGTACCCTAAGGATGACAGTGCTCATCCTTACACACATACCACACAAATTAAGGCTTTTATTCCTAAAAAAAAAAAAAAAAGAAGAAGAAGAAGAATCCTGGTTGAGTTTCTTATCCCTCCCACAGCAACTTCTGTTCCTCTTCTTCAGCAATGTACTACAAAGGAGACTTTCTGCAGCCTCTCCCAACCATTTCTGTGAGTTCATGGTGGGTTTATGCAGAAATGCCTGCCAAAGGGCCTGGATCTCCTTTATGCTTGGCCCCTAGCTTCACCCTCTTTTGCTAGTGTGCACTCAGCCAGACTCTACATATTTATCAATCACTGTGGATGAATTCTTACAAGAGTGTGGCTGCATCCTGCCCAGGTAATTAAGTGTTTATGTCTCATTTCTCCCTGCAAATCCTGTCTCTTCCTAAATTCTGACACTGCTCGTTTCCCAGAAAGCTCAGTACTCCAGTACACTCAAGAAAAGCTGTGAATTTTCTGTTTGTCAAGACTTTTTTCACTGTAAGTTTGGGAGTAATTCTCTTTTGAGCTTTCTACATCTGTGAGTAGAAACCAGAACCCTACTTCTTTTAATGTAGTACTTAAGCATCTTTTGCCATAGCAATCAGGAGCAGGTATGGCAGGTGGTCAGAATAATCATTGCCTTCTTGGAAACTTCCCTAAGGGGACTTAGCAATGACAGATGTCCCAGAAACACCTCTATTTGTTGTTTTTTCGAGAAATATAAGATATGCAGGAACATTCCATAGGAGTTTAAGTAATATATGCATGATGTACACCAATTTTCACAAAGTGGAAGGTGGAACCTATATAAATTGGATATCAGTCAGCTGTAATCCAGGACAATTGTCTGGCTGAAAGCACCTACCAGTCTGCAATTGCCTGGCAAAGAATATGATGCTACAGAGCAAACAGTATGGTTAGCTAAGAATAAATGATCTCTAGAGAATTTCATTTCATTTCATTTCATTTAAGTCAATTTCAGAATTTTCATACATGTCGCTATTTCATGAGAAATATGACAGGTGACTGATTACTCAAAATTAGGCCAACGACAAAAATATCATACTTATGTTTTATTATTTATGATAATTTGCCCAAAGGTAAGCCTTGTCATTAACCATTACCTATTCCATATATTATTATTATTTATCAATAATGACAATGCAACAATACCATTTAGTGATCACTTTCTACAAGCCAGAGACAATACAGATATTTTCTCATTTCATCACATAAAAACTCAGTGAGAAAACTGGGATTCAGAGGGATTATGAAACTTGTCCAATACACAGAGCTAGTATGTGCTAGAACCAGAATTCAATCCCAGGTTAGACTCCTAAGATCTTGCTTTTAACTTCTGACCTAGACTGCCCCAGAATAATGTTAATTAAGATTTTATGTGGCCCATTCACTATTTCCCTCTGTCGTTTACAATGCTGGAAGAGGTCCACTCTTGCATAAGAACACAAAAGCATCAGAAATGCCTTACTGGCTAACACCAGTTGTCTGACCAGAAGGACATTTGGTTTCAGAATGGTAACAAGAGACCATTTGTTGAGAGAACATGACAACTGACCTTTATGAGGTTGGCTTGAAAAAAGGCTATAACTGTCCTCCATATTTTCTAAATTTCTCCTTCTTTCTCTGTATACATATGTGCATATATACCAAATATTCTTTTCTTCCTTATAACACTACACTATGATGCTATCATCCAGTAATTTATTTGTAGTCTCCTTGAAATTATATATATGGTATAATATATATAATGTATCCATAAACCACACTAACTCTTAAGAATAGGGAGCTCAAATTCAAATACAAATACAAATAAAAAAACTCAAATACAAATAAAAGATGTAAAATTTTTTCAAATTAGAATTACTTAAAAAATAAAAATAAAGAATAAAGAGCTCTATAACACACCTACTATCACTAATAAAGAGACATAACATGACCTTTCTAAGCTTATCTTAACTACCTGGTGGATAGACACTCCTAAATCTTCAGGTGAGAGAGACAAGCTACACTCAAGCGTAGTTCACCTTACCTAATCAAGCTGTGTAAGATAAGATAGCAGAGTCAAGATGAAGCAATAACAATTACTAGCAAGTAAAGAGGAAGAGTGCTACAAAGAGCAAAGGGCAGTAGTCCTCTGGAGAGATTCAGTTCAAGGGTAAATGTAAAACACCCTCTAGCACCCCAAGATGGAAGACCACATGAGGTGGCCCTGCCAGGATCTTTGAATTTTAACACAAAGCAGTAACTAGTGCTTCACTATCTTTTCCAAGTCAAGATGCACACAGAAAATTAATCCATTCAGATGACACGCTGGAGAAGAGAGCCAAAGGCAACTGTTCTAGGGGCCTCCATCCCCCCAAGCCCCATCTGGCTTCCATAAGAGGTAGATCATATTTCCACACACCTGAAATTCATTCACAACACACCAGAGAGTGGCTGCTCACCAAGTGGAAAACTCTGCAGTGACTTGTGTCAAAAAGTAGTTCAATTATGTTTGATTTACTCTACTTAAGAAGTTGGGAAAATATGTAATACATCAGAGCAATATTTTCATCAGAAGTGATTAAGGTTAAAACACTTGATGCTTAAAGGACAAGCTTCAGTTATTAGAAAAATTAACTCTTGGAATGCCTTGCTTCCTAAGGATATAGAAATACAAAATGTGAATACTCTGCAATTTATTGGGCTTCATGGTATTTCTATCAAATCATCCTATTAATCTTAAGAAACTGTTTTAAACTCTGAATTAAAGTTATCAATACCCATAATGCTTTAAGTCCAGGACTATTCCTAGTCCAAACTAAAATATTTGGTCACCCTAGTATTATACTATTCTCCCATTTGGTCCTAACCACTTTTATTTAAAAGATTTTTGTTTATTTATTTGAGACAGAGAGCACAAGTGGGGAGGGGAGGAGAGGCAGAGGGAGCAGACTCCATGTTGAGCAGGGTGCCAGATACAGGGCTTAATACCAGGATCCCAAGATCATGACCTGAGCCAAAGGCAGATGCTTAACCAACTGAGCTACCCAGGCACCCTAGTCCTGACCATTTTAGAATAAGGAAACCTTGTTTACCTATCCTCTTCTTTAAAAACAAAAATAAAAATAAAACACCACATGCTAATATCAAGAAACTAAAACATGAAATATATAAAACAAACAAAAAAAGTGGTACCATTTACAACCCCCAGAATCTCATTCCTAAAGATAATCTCCATTAATAGTCTGCTTTCCAGTCCTCCATGTGGGGAGGACAGACTTCCCAAACACTACTACCCAAAGCCAGATAATTGAATACCAAGTGACCAAAATAACAAATGCCTATCCCATACATGGAGGTCAGGTGGGGTCTACCCCTTTCCTGCACTCCTTAGGTAGAGCATATGATTTGGGCCTAAATCATAGGGTCAATCACATTCTTTCTGGTCACAGTGTTAGTTCAACATCATCACATGACTTTTTTTTTTTAGTACCAATGAGATGCAAAGAAGCTTTTACTCAGTATTCCAGAAGACAAATTAGTTCATTCTCACATGTATTGAAATTGAGAGGGTCTAAGGCCTTGATCTGCATTGTCCCAGATGGCAGCCACTAACCACACATAGCTATTGAGTATTTGAAATGACTAGTACAAATTGAGGGGGACCTGGGTGGGTCAGTTGGTTAAGCGGCTGCCTTTAGCTCAGGTCATGATCCCAGGGTTCTGGGATCTAGCCCCACACTGGGCTCCCTGCTCAGCAGGGAGTTTGTTTCTCCCTCTCCCTCTGCCTGCTGCTCTGCCTACTTGTGCTCTCTCTCTCACTCTCTCTGTCAAATACGTAGAGTCTTAAAAAAAAAAAAAAAGAAATGTGACTAGTACAAATTGAGACATAATGTAAAAGTAAAAGACACACTGGATTCCAAAACTTAGTAAGAAAAAGGAATGTAAAATATCCCACTCATGATTTTTGTATTGATTTCATGTTGGAGCGATGATGCATGGGACACATATTCTATCTCTGTTAGACAGTACTGGTCTAGAACATTTGAACCCTTGATGAAGCCAGACCTGATAGTAGCCCTACCCATGGACTTTTCAGATACATGAACTAATATAGCGAAGATGAGCTGCTATGAGAGGCAATAACAGGAAGACCTACTGTAAACTGAGTAGTAAGGGAACTCAGCTTTGAGGATGTGCCATTTAAGTTGTGGCCTGAGGGAGCAGACAGGTGCGAAGAGAGGACAAAATCCCAGCAGAAACTAAGTGTACATAAAGGCCTGAGACAAAAAGAGTCTTGACACCAGAGGACCTGAAAAAAAGCTGATGCCATATACTGAACACAGTAGTATAAAGAAAAAAAGAAATAGGTGATTTGTCCACATATGGAATTGTTTTTTTTTTATTTCTTTTCAGCATAACAGAATTCATTGTTTTTGCACCACACCCAGTGCTCCATGCAATACATGCCCTCCTTAATACCCACTACCTGGCTCCCCCACCCTCCCACCCCCTACCCCTTCAAAACCCTCAGATTGTTTTTCAGAGTCCATAGTCTCTCATGGTTCACCTCCCCTTCCAATTTCCCTCAACTCCCATCTCCTCTCCATTTCCCTATGCCCTCCATGTTATTTGTTATGCTCCACAAATAAGTGAAACCATATGATAATTGACTCTCTCTGCTTGACTTATTTCACTCAGCATAATCTCTTCCAGTCCCATCCATGTTGCTACAAAAGTTGGGTATTCATCCTTTCTGATGGAGGCATAATACTCCATAGTGTATATGGACCACATCTTCCTTATCCATTTGTCCATTGAAGGGCATCTTGGTTCTTTCCACAGTTTGGCGACCGTGGCCGTTGCTGCTATAAACATTGTGGTACCGATGGCCCTTCTTTTCACTACATCTGTATCTTTGGGGTAAATACCCAGTAGTACAATTGCAGGGTCATAGGGAAACTCTATTTTTAATTTCTTGAGGTATCTCCACACTGTTTTCCAAAGTGGCTGCACCAACTTGCATTCCCACCAACAGTGTAAGAGGGTTCCCCTTTCTCCACATCCCCTCCAACACAAGTTGTTTCCCGTCTTGCTAATTTTGGCCAATCTAACTGGTGTAAGGTGGTATCTCAATGTGGTTTTAATTTGAATCTCCCTGATGGCTAGTGATGACGAACATTTTTTCATGTGTCTGATAGCCATTTGCATGTCTTCATTGGAGAAGTGTCTGTTCATATCTTCTGCCCATTTTTTTAATATGATTGTCTGTTTTGTGTGTGTTGAGTTTGAGAAGTTCTTTATAGATCCCGGATATCAACCTTTTGTCTGTACTGTCATTTGCAAATATCTTATCCCATTCCATGGGTTGCCTCTTTGTTTTCTTGACTGTTTCCATATGGATGCTAAGATTCTCAACAAGATCCTAGCAAACAGGATCCAACAGCACATTAAAAAGATTATCCACCATGACCAGGTGGGATTCATCCCTGGGTTACAGAGATGGTTCAACATTTGCAAATCAATCAATGTGATAGAACAAATCAGTAACAGAAGAGAGAAGAACCACATGGTCCTCTCAATTGATGCAGAAAAAGCATTTAACAAAATCCAGCATCCATTGCTGATTAAAATGCTTCAAAGTATAGGGATAGAGGGAACATTCCTGAACTTCATAAAATCTATCTATGAAAGACCCACAGCAAATATCATCTTCAATGGGAAAAAGGTCACAGCCTTCCTGTTGAGATCAGGAACATGACAAGGATGCCCACTCTCACCACTCTTGTTCAACATAGTATTAGAAGTCCTGGCAACAGCAATCAGACAACAAAGAGAAATAAAAGGTATCCAAATTGGCAATGAAGAAGTCAAACTCTCTTCGCAGTTGACATGATTCTTTATATGGAAAACCCAAAAGACCCACCCCCAAACTACTAGAACTCATACAGCAATTCAGTAACGTGGCAGGATACAAAGTCAATGTACAGAAATCAGTGGCTTTCTTATACACTAACAATGAAAATATAGAAAGGGAAATTAGAGAATCGATTCCATTTACTATAGCACCAAGAACCATAAGATACCTGGGAATAAACCTAACCAAAGAGGTAAAGGATCTGTACTCAAGGAACTACAGAACACTCATGAAAGAAATTGAAGAAGACACAAAAAGACGGAAGACCATTCCGTGCTCTTGGATCAGAAGAATAAACATTGTTAAAATGTCTATACTGCCTAGAGCAATCTATACTTTTAATGCCATTCCAATCAAAATTCCACCGGTATTTTTCAAAGAGCAGGAGCAAATAATCCTAAAATTTGTATGGAACCAGAAGAGACCCTGAATCACTAAGGAAATGTTGAAAAACAAAAATACAACTGGGGGCATCACGTTACCTGATTTCAAGCTTTACTACAAAGCTATAATCACCAAGACAGCATGGTACTGGCATAAAAACAGACACATAGACCAGTGGAACAGAGTAGAGAGCCCAGATATGGACCCTCAACTCTATGGTCAAATAATCTTCGACAAAGCAGGTAAAAATATACAGTGGAAAAAAAGACAGTCTCTTCAATAAATGGTGCTGGGAAAATTGGACAGCTGTATGTAGAAGAATGAAACTCGACCATTCTCTTACACCGTACACAAAGATAAACTTGAAACGGATAAAAGACGTCAACGTGAGACAGGAATCCATCAGAATCCTAGAGGAGAACATAAGCAGTAACCTCTTCGATATCAGCCACAGCAACTTCTTTCAAGATATGTCTCCAAAGGCAAAGGAAACAAAAGTGAAAATGAACTTTTGGGACTTCATCAAGATCAAAAGCTTCTGCACAGCAATGGAATTCTTTTTTGTCCTCTCTTTGCACTTGTCTGCTCCATCAGGTCACACTTAAATGCCACATCCTCAAAGCTGAGTTCCTTTACTACTCAATTTACAGTAGGTCTTCCTGTTATTGCCTCTCAGAGCACCTCATCTTTGCTATATGTGTAAGCCAAAATGTACCATTGCTCCTCAAACAACATGAGGCTATGGGCACCAACCCTCTGAGCAGCTGAAAATCAAGTATAACTTTTGACTCCCCAGAAACTTAACTACTAATAGCCCACTGTTGCCTGGAAGCCTTACCAATAACATAAATAGTTGATTTGCACATATTTCATGTATGTTTTACATACATGACCAGGTGGGATTCATCCCTGGGTTACAGGGATGGTTCAACATTCGCAAATCAATCAATGTGATAGAACAAATCAATAAGAGAAGAGAGAAGAACCACATGGTTCTTCTAAAGAAAAGAAAATCCTAAGAAACAGAAAATAAATTCACAATACTATGCTATATTTATCCAAAAAAATCCACATGTACACACAAAAAAAATCCATGTGTAAGTAGACCTACACAGTTCAAATCCATGTTTTTCAAGGGTCAACAGTATATCAATTTCTTTAGATGTCTGTTTAATGTCTATCTTACTCCTCCCCACCATACCATAAAAAGCATTAGTGTATCGTGTTTCAACCTTTCATTCCCAGCACGTGGCATAGTATTCAACACATAGTAAATGCTAAATAAACATCTGCTGAAAGCCAGGAATGAATGTTATAGGGAACAGGAGAAAGAGGAAGACCAAGGGAAGGTGTAGTGTGGGAGGGGAACCCAGATAACCCAATGTAACCAAACCAAAGAAAGGGGTTGATTAATGCTATTTATCAGAACTGTAAAGAAACTAAGGCTGAGAACTGACAAATGAACAGGAGGTCTGAAAGGACTTGAACATCAGTGGCTCCCTGGTCTTTCCCCCAGGTACAAAAATAAATGATCAAAGACACAAATGGTGAAGTCTGCAGTCCAAGCATTCCTGAACTTCACACAATAAAAATTCTGCCTGAGTTTTTGTTTTCTCTTAGTGACAACACGATTCTTAGAATCATTCTTATAACCTTAATACAAAGTATGGGAGGATCTGGGCTCTACTCAGAATTCTTATCTGACTCTGCTCTAAGAGAAGATCACACTCTTGACCTCTGCTTTGTGGAACTTCTCATGAACCTAGTTGTAATGCTGCCCTGGTCATGCCCCAGCTAGCATTTCTGGACTCCTCAAAAGTGAAGAATATTTGTTATTTTCTTGTCTATATTGTTCTCATATGGGATCTACCTTGCTTGCTTTATTCCTTTTATATTATACCTTGAGAAAGAAGGGAATTTTATGACTGAAACTCTTTAGGATTGATATATAATAGTCTCTTAATTATTCCTCTGGACATAAAGCCTCACTTTAAATGAGAATGTCTCTTTGTTTTGTTTAAATGTGACATGTATGGGACACCTGGGTGGTTCAGCTGGCTAAGTGTCTGACGTTAGCTCAGGTCATGTCCCAGAGTCCTGGGATGGAGCCCCACGTCAGGCTGCCTGCTCAGCCAGGGAGTCTGCTTGTCCCTCTCCCTCTGCTGTTCCTGACGCTTGTACTCTCTCACTCATTCTCTCTCTCAAATAAATAAAATCTTTAAAAAAATAAATGTGGTACACATTTTTAACTCAGTTGTGTCAAGGAAAAGTTGGTATAAAAGAATTCATGTTTGTTATGATATAAAGAACAAAATTAAAATGACATCCTTAAACTAAGCATTCAGTAAGATCTAGAATATTATCCATGCAACCCTCTGTGTGGCCCTCTCTGGTTTCATGGTTTGTTTGTTTTTTAAAGAATGCAAACCACCCGACAACCGACAACCGATTACTGAACTCCAGCAACCTGGGCTTAGAGGAAATGTGGTGCTGTCCACCGGGCAGGTGCTGACAAGCCTTGAGAAAGGTAGGAAGGCCTCTCTCTGCCTCTCTCTCTCTCTCTCTCTCTCTCTCTCTCAGTGCTTGGCTCTTTTTTTTTTATTCCCCCCCTCTTTGAGGACAGACACACACACACACACACACACTTCCTCTCTTTCTCTTAGAAGGACTAGAGAATATTACATATAGAGGAAGCAGGTACAGAACCCTGCAATTCCATCTCCTTCCTTTTCTAACAGATGGTTTCTATTAGGGCTTACCACGTATTTTTCCTTAACAGAATCGGGCATGCACTCGAAAAGCAAACTTTGGGACCATAGAACTGGCAATCACTGATGTATTATAGAAATACAGAAATATAATAGCTGGAAAATTCCTCAGAGATAATTAAATCTAATCTTCTTGTCTTAGAGCTGAGAAAACCATGGCATAGGACTTACCCAAGGTCATTCACCTAAATATATGTCTTCAGTCTCCACATCATTATTTTTGTTTCTTATTATTCAATTCTCATTATTGATAGATTTTCACTTTGATAATTAAATCACATTAGTGATCACATTTTACTTTAGTCTGGCCTGACCTACAGTATTAATTAGTATTTTTATTTAGCAATATTAACAAAACTGATTCTTGAGCCACATGTAAAAAGAGAATATATATTCATCTCAATGCAAAACACAATTTTATTCATAACAGAATTTTTGCTTTTAATCAAGTCATTAAATATTCACTTTCCTGATATCCTGACATTCTTTGCCTCTTATTTCTACTTCTAATAAATATAATTGAGCAGAATCTTTAAAAATATAAATACTTAAGCATACTTTTATATTTTTTTTAAGATTTCATTTATTTGTTTGACAGAGAGTACAAGTAAGGGGAGCAGCAGGCAGAGGGGAGAGCTGAACAGGGAGCCCCAATATGCGGCTTGATCCCAGGACCCTGGGATCATGATCCCAGTGGAAAGCAGATGCTTAACTGATTAAGCCGCCCAGGCACCCCTTCAGCATACTTATAAATGGTAAAAATGATAAGCATTAAATCCTCTGTCATATCAGGAACCCTGAGGTTGCTACTATACAGCTGGTTAACCAAAAACCCTGAATGCCCATTAGGTGACCAGGACTGTTCCAGAAATGTGTCTTATTCAAGACAAAAAAAAAATGTTTTCAATTTTAGATTTTCAAGAAATACTTTGTATTTATTTGTTTTCTTATTTATTTTATTCAATTGATTATATTTCTATTATTCTCAAGGCACTTCACTAGGTACTGTTGGGAATAAAGCAGATGCAGAACCAATTCTTACAGGATATGCAATGAAGAAACAGAGGGAAATGTTTGTATAAACAGCTATAATATATGACCTAAGAGAATGAACACAAACTCAAATGCCCACAGAACCCAGGCAGATGATATCATGCATAAGACAAGGTAAGTGTAAAGCAACAGGGAATGCAGGGCTATAAAACAAATGGTCCCTCTAAAAGAATTTTATTCTCTGTTTAATGGAAATAATGGAGAATGAGAAGTTAAAGGATGTGAGAAGAGGGGGAAGAAAAAAGTAAGAAAGAGAGAACACAAGGGAGGAGAACATGAAGAAAGGGGAGAGAGAAGGGATAAAGACAGAGTAGAGAGAAAGGGAATAAGAGGGGATGGTGAAAAGAAAGAGAGGGGAAAGAGAAATGAAGGTAAAAAAGAAGGCTGGAGAGAGAGGAAAAGGAAAGAGGAGGAGAAAGAGGGAGAAAGGCGGGAGGGGGAGTGAAGGAGAAAGATGAGGAAGGGGAGAGTACAAAGGGAGGGAAGACGAAGAAGAGGAAGAGGAAGGTAGGGAAGAGAAGGGGAAAATACCAGGACTGAACCTTGAGGAACTCCAGAACTTCCAAACTGAGAGGTCAGGTAGAGAATGTAGATAGATAGAGACCAGGTGATAAGAGAAAACCCTGGAGAGCATGTGTCCCGAAACCCACAGGGAGTAAATGTTTCAAGACAGAAAAGATGGTCAATGGTGTCAAATTGTGCTGAAACTATCTATTGAATTTGTCAAAATTGAGGTCACTGGTACCCTTGACAAGAGCAGTTTCAGCAGTGTTGGAGTTGGAGGCCAGGCTGGAGTATATTGAAAAATAGATGGAAGACAGAGAAAGAGACATTGCATGAAGACAACACTTTCAATAAGTTTTACTCGGAAGAAAACAAAGAAATGGGGCAGAGGTTAGAGTGGGACAAGCACTCATGGAAGAGGTGTTTTTTTTTTTTTAAAGGCAGTTGATTATCAATAAATGCTAATAAGCACATAAAAAGATGTTCCACATCACTAATAGTAAGGGAAATTCAAATCAAAACTACATTGAGATATCACCTGGAGGATAGCTACTATTTAAAAAAAACAGAAAAGCAAATTTTGGCAAATATGTGGAGAAACTGAAACTCCTGTGCACTGTTAGTGGGAATATAAAATTGTGTAGCAATTGTAGAAAACAGTATGGTGGTTGCTCAAAAAATTAAAAATATAATTATCATCTGATCTAGCAAGTATACTTCTGGGGACATACCCAAAAAATTGAAAGCAGGGTCTCAAAGAGCTATGTGTACATTCACGTTCATTGCAGCATTATTCACAATAGTAAAAACATAGGAACAACTCAAGTGCCCACTAATGAATGAATAAGCAAAATGTGGTGTAGAAGTATAATAAAATACCATTCATCCTTAAAAAGGAAGGAAAGATGCTGACATCTGCCATAACACGGATGAACCTTGAACACTTTGTGATAAGTGAAATAAGACAGTGACAAAATACAAATACTGTATGATTCCATTTACATGAGATACTTAAAGTAGTCAACACATAGAGATATAAAATAGAATGGTGGTTGCCAGGGACTGGAGGGAGGGGGGAAATGTGAGTTATTGTGTAATGGGTATGGAATTTCAGTTTTACCAAATGAAAAGACTTACGGAGATGGACAGTGGTGATGGTTGCACAAGATTACAAATGTTTTCAGTACCATTGAGCTGTCTACTTAAAAGTAATTAAGATGATAAATTTCATGTTATGTATATGTCATGTATATTTTATCTCAAACTTAAAAATTGGGGGGAAAAATTGGGGACCATTGATGTCAGATCAGATTTGCCTACTAAGGGGAATGATGCAGGAAAGACAGAGACATTGATGGTGTTAAAGGAAGATGGCCAAAGGAGCCAAATACTAGAGAAGGGGAATGGAATCCAGGCACACACGAGAAGAGTGAAAGAGGGACACTTCTATCACATTATAGAGGAGAAGGAAAAGGATGTAGATACCAGCATGGTGATAAATTTGGTTACGAAAGTATGAGGGAATTCTCATCAGCTGGCTTCTATTTTCTACATGTAGTATAGGGGAGGACATGACCTGAGAATAAGCAGGGAGGGTGAGAGATTTGCAGAGAAGAAAGAAGGTATGAAACAAACCCTTCGGGAATATGAAAACAACCCTACTAGAGAAACATTGTAAGAAGTGTGGAGTATTCTATTATAATTTGGGATCATAAATTTAAAGCATAACAAGTCAACTCTGTTTTTAGTATTTTCCTAACAAGATCAGCAGCTCAAGGGGCTATGGAGAAACCATGAATCACCTGTACATCTTCAGATTCAGGGTCAAAGATCTGGGGAGGGGGTGCCTGGGTGACTCAGTGGGTTAAGCGTCTGCCTTCAGCTCGGGTCATGATCTCAGGGTCTTCGGACTGAGCTCTGTAACAGGCTCCCAGCTCAGTGGGGAGTCTGCTCCTCCTTCTTCCTCTCCCTCTGTATATGCTCACTCTCTCTCAAATAAATAAATAAATAAATCTTAACAACAACAACAAAAAAAGATCTGGGGTGGAGCCTTAGCTTCTTTGTCTCTACCCAGCTCACAGGTGATGCCCATGCTATGGGATTGTTAGGCCACACTTTGAGAGACAAGGGGCTATACATTCTCAAGTCCTTTAGTAGGTGAGATAATGGATCATCTCTAAGTCTAAAAGTAGTAATAATATTAGTAATAAAAATCAAAACCTCAATAATAATTTAAAAAGTAGGGGAGCATGGAGAAGGCAGATGATGTGGTTTATCCAACTGTGGCTGTACTGGAAATACATTTTTTTTGCCCCTCTTCTCATCTACATATCTTGCCTTGGCAACCCCATACAATCTCAGAGCTTCAATCACCGTCTTTATGTAGATA
Source organism: Enhydra lutris kenyoni (assembly GCF_002288905.1). Taxonomy (NCBI): domain Eukaryota; kingdom Metazoa; phylum Chordata; class Mammalia; order Carnivora; family Mustelidae; genus Enhydra; species Enhydra lutris. Next base: position 12,374,578 of record NW_019154093.1, read on the forward strand.
TCATGACCCCTATCGTGGCTCCAATGGCCTGATGGACACATCTAAATGGATGTCCCATGAACAAATCCAAAAATAAGTTACCTCCTGTATTTGCTTCTCCTTGGTCTTTCAATCCTTTGACTCTCTTTACTTTCTGACTGATCTCCACATTTGATAAGCCATTAAGGTTAATTGATTTATCCCTAAAATATTAGTAACTTCCATGAATGCAAATTAGAACTAAACCAAGATACCAGACACCAGAATTCAAAAGTTTGACAACATACTCTGCTGGCATGACTCTAAAGAAACAGAGATTCACATACATTGCTAGTGAAAATGCAAGATGGTATAGCCCCTCTGGAGTGATGTTCGTTCTGTTTCGGCTTTTGCAATATATAGCAAATTATCCATGCCTTGACCTTTTGACCTAAGAATCTATTGCAAAGACACACTGGTAACATATAAAATGATATCTGTACACACCTATTCACTGAAGCACAATTTATAATAGCAAATGACTGAAAACAGCTACCAAATACCCATCAAGAGGAGACTGGTTGAATAAATTATGATACACTCAAAAAATGGGATATTATGCAGACATAAAAAGGAATGATAAAAATCTCTATGTACTGATATAAAGGAATTTAAGTGAAAACGCCAGATTCGGAAGAGTGTATACAGTATTCTACTTTTTTAATAAAAAGGAAAAAGATTAATATATATACATATTTGCTTATGTTTTCAAAAAGAAGAAATGTAAAAACAAATCAAAACCTAACAAAAATCTGTTACCTGTAAGATAAAGGAAAGAACAGTGGAGATGGGATGGCAATGAGAGCTAGACCTCCCTACAGGTACCATCCTTTATGGTTTTAACTTTGAAAGCACATAAATGTTGTAAATAATTAGAAAATTAAACTAAATAGAAAGGACACACACAAAAAAAGAATAAAAAACAATATGAAATCTTCAGTGACTTCCCACTACTAGCCACTGAGTCCAAACTCCTCAGTCTAGCATTAATGCTTTCTTAAGCCTGCCCTAGCTAGACATTCCCATCTTACTCTCCAGTGTCTCCCCCCAACACCTACTGTATTCACATACAAACTATTAACATTCTTTAAGTTCCCAGTTAATTTTACCAGCTAGACCACACAACTCTTAAAAATGAAACCCACCTTAGATCCATTTTGGAGACATAAAATGCTCAATCTCTAGTTACCATAACCTATACTGGTAACAATTCTGACACCTGAAATTTATTGGCTGGAAATGTTCCCTGTATTCTGAAGAATTTGAAGACTGAGCTCTTGATCACCTATAAAATATCTGGCTAAAGAGTAACATTCTAGTTACAAAACAAAGACAATAAAGGAAGCAACCTAAGTGTCCATCCAAGGAAAAATAGATAAACAATGTGGCATAGACATAGAATGGAATATTATTCAATCTTAAAGAGGAAGGAAATTCTAACACATGCTAAAACATAGATATAAACTGGAAGACATTAGATGAAATACGTCAGTCTAAAAAGGAAAAATACCATACGATTCTACTTAAATCAGGTTCCCAAAATGGTAATTGCCAGTGGTCAAGGGTAGGGAGGAGTAGGGATTTATTGTTTAATGGGTACAGAGTTACAGTTTTCCAAGATGAAAAAGGTCTGGAGAGGGATGGTAATGATGGTTGTATAACAATGTGAATGAACTTAATGTCACTGAAAAGTAGTCTTAAAAATAGTTAAAGTGGGGCACCTGGGTGGCTCAGTCAGTTAAGTGTCCAACTCTTGGTTTCGGCTCAGGTCATGATCTCATGAGTTATAGGATCAAGCCCCACATTGGGCTGTACACTCAGCAGGGAGTCTGCTTGAAGATTCTCTCCCTCTGGTCCTCCCCCACCTCCCTCCCTCCCTCCCTCTCTCTCAAAGAAATGGTTTTAAAAATGGTTAAAATGGTAAAATTTTATGTCTATTTTACTATATTTTTTTTAATTAAAGCAAAAAAAAAAAATCCGCCATGGGATTACCTTTTAATACTGGACCTCTTAATACCTTTTATTAATATGAACTCAGTTTTAACCAAGGCTATCCTCTGTAGGGCCATTAGGGATCACTTAAGAAAGAGAGATTTGACTTTTTGCTTAAAATATGGTACCACACTCTCCCCAAAAGAGTCTCCAACAGGAAGAGTCTACCCTGAGACTACTTTGTCCCCTGGGGTTTGCATAACCAGGAGTTACACAGAGCAGATTAATTTAAAAGATTTTTCTAAGATTCTGATGGTTGATCCTAATCAGGTTTGGCATTGACCCATAATATCTCCTTTTACTCCTCTGACCAAAATGCTCCTGAGTGGAAAGCTCTATCCTTCCCCTCCATTCCCACAGGAAAAATTGCTGCACTGTGAGCTACTACTGGGGTTGAGAAAAAACCTGGGAAGAATTGGCCATCCCAAGGTAAAACTCTGCCTCTTGTACAACATTAATACAAGATATAAATAATAGGGAAACCTATGCTGGAAGGAGAGGAAAGGAAGAATATAGGAATTCTCTGTACTCCCAATTGATCTGTTGTAAACCTAAAACTGCTAAAGATAAATAAATACATAAAGTCTACCAATTAAAAAAATAAAACTCTGCAGCTTAAATTCTTTGAGTTGTTGGTAGAGCAATCACTCTTATTAGTCCATTTGTATTGATTTATTATAAGTATAAATGATGCTTTCTTAATGAGGAAATACAGTCTCACTTAAACATGCAATAAATCTGGCTAGACATTGAAGGATATTTTGCTAGCCAGTCACCATTCCAACCATACTTAAATACTGGGGGAGGAAAAAAGGCAACATCATTAGATATAAGCCACAAATTATAATTGCTTAGTTTCTGCTCCTGACTTCATTGGAAACCCCAAATTTCTAACACATGGCTTTGCTTTTCTTGTGCCACTTAGAGGATATGGATAGATACACTGAGGTCCTTGACCATAAAGGCAATTAAACACTGGAAGAAAGAGGAGATTTGTCAAAATGCCCTTCTAAACATTATTTAAAATGGAAATAATAAGCTTATACTTCCAGCTATGATGAAGTAGCTGGTATCAGACTAATTCTCCTGCTAAAAACACCTATGAAAGCTGACCAAAATAACACACACACACACACTGCTTGGAGACATTGGAGAACAACCAAACAGCCAACACTTGAAGAACTAAGATCCCAAAGAGCACACGTGTCTCCTGAAGGGAGACCTCTGACACAACCACATTTTTCCCTGGGGACATTTATTAATATACAATGTAGGGCCAAATAGTAATCAGCAGGCTCAGTGGGTTGGAGATACAAAAACTGAGATTCATGGACCACTGAGGAGGGGCTTATGACACCAGATCAAAGTGATCTCCCCTTGCTCTATCCAGGAAAATTAAATGCTCTGAAAAGATATATCATCCAGAGGCTCTACAATTTTTCATACATAATTTTCAGCATTCAATGAAAAATACCAAACATTCCAGAAAACAGAACCAAATGGTAGAAAACCAAGAGGAAAAAACAGACAGTAGACGAAGATCCACAGGTGACCTGGAATTAACAGACATGGACTTTCAACTCAACTGCTGACAAAATATTTAAACCAACACTTCACAAGAAAAGAAGAACAACTAACTGGCCAATAAGTATCTGAAAAGAAACTAAAAGTCACTAATAATCAGGAATGCAAATGAAAGCCACAATAAGATAATACTATAAATATTCCAGAATGATTAAAAAAATAAAAATACTAAATGTTGGTGAAGACATGGAACAATTTGTACTGTATAAATTGCTGGTATAAATGTAAGTTGGTGTGGAAAATCATTTTGCATAAATTAAAAAACTAAACATACATACACCTTATGACTCCATAGTTCCACTCCAGGGCATATACATTACAAAACGAGCATTTATGTCAGCCAAAAGATAGTAGCCAGAAATATTCATAGAAGTCTTATTTATGATAGTCCAAATTACAAGCAGCCCAAATACCCATCAACAGTGGTATATTCCAAAGTAGCATATTCATCCAGTAATATGAGACAATGAACAAGAAACAAACTTCATCCGTGTGATCCATGATGATAAAGTTCATAATCATAACACTGAAAAAAAAAAGGAAGAAAAAAGGGAGCATGCTGCAGGATTCTGCTTATGTAAAGATTAAAACCAAATAAAATTAACCTATGGTGATATAAGCCAGAATAGTAGTTATATTTAATGGGAGCATATGACTGAGAGGCACAAGTCAGACTTCCGGTGTGTTGGTAATTTTCTCTTCTAGTTTTGAGTGGAGATTAGAAAAGTGTGTTCATTTTGTGAAAATTCTACAAACTATATATTCAAGATTTGTGCACTTTGGTGTATATGTGATACACTAAAATAAAAAGTAACCAAAACATGTAGTTAGAAATAAATTATTTAGGCAACTAAATGTTCCCTAACAATGGAGGCAGAGGGAACTTAAACTGGAAGGTTCTGAAGACAGCTTTCGCCTATGATCCACGGGCCCTTTCAGAGAGCAGCAGTTTTTCTTCAAGGCTATCTTCCCACTCTCTCTCTCTAGCCCATCTATCTGCCATAACCAATTTGGATTTTATAGCAAGTGGTTAAATTTGTTTTACTTAACTTCCTGCTGCAGAAGGTAGAGACCTCACCCCCATGTCACTGCCGTGTAATTAATTTCTGGAAGTTCCCTCTCAGAACTCTTCCTGTAGTCCATGCCCACTTCTCCACCCATGTTGCTTTCATTTGTCCTCTTTTATTTATTCATTCATTCATTCTTGCTTTGACCTACTGTGTATTTGTGCAGTGTGTCATGCCTGCTAGCTGCTATAAGAGGAGCTGAGGATTGTGGAGGCAAGTCAGAGACGGCCTCTGACAACCAAAGCTTTTGACTTTCACCTCAAGTGCTTCCTACACAGATGAGACTTTCTACACAGTCTCACCAACAAGAAGTTTCCTTCCCCACTTTGCTCCCCACTCTGCCCTGCCACCACCTCACAACTCTCTTCTCCTACACACATGCCCTTTACATTTTATTTAAGTAAACAAGACGAGCTCATTAAAGGAAATTTTGGAAAATATGTAAAACAATAAAAGGGAAAAAGACCCTCTCACTCATATTCTTAACACTCAAAGGATTTTTCATAACATGACTATCTTGTCATTTTGAAATGATGGCTGTCTTTTTAGTATACAAGTCTGATCGCTGCCCTTTCTTCCGAGAAGGGATCGAATTAGTCTACTGCCTGTGGGACAGTGGTCATGGGCTGTGGACGCCAGGTGTTCTGTACCACCCTGTCTCTGCTTACACCACACCCTATGCCTACAGTGCTCTTCCCTCACTTCTCCAGCCTTAAAAACTCTCACTCACCTGCCACAGCCAGGTACAAACTTCACTTCTGCTAGACCTGCTGTGACACCTGTCACAGGTGCTGTGATTGCAGGGAAGGCAGAGGAACTCTCAATCATGCTGACCCTGGAAGTCAACTGCCTGGGTTCAAGTCAGATCTGTGACTTCCTAGTGGTGTGACATGGGCCACTGATTTAAACTGTCTTTGGCTCTGTCTCATAATAGGAAAAAATGCTAGAATGCCCCATGTAGTATTTCTGTGAGGATTAAATAAGATGACCCTGTCAAATGGTAACTTAGCACAATGCTAGGCCTGTAGTAAGTTCTGGGAAATGTTGCTTATTATACTTGTCAGATATCTGTCTCCTTCCCCTGGACTTTGCCTAACCCCCAGGACAGATTTCTTCTTTATTTCTGTACCCCTTATCCCATGCTCACTGGTTTGTTTTGTTTTTTAAGGTTTTATTTATTTATTTGACAGAGAGAGAGCATGCATGCAATAGAGGGAAAGAGAGAGCGAAGCAGACTCCCCACTGAGCGGGGAGCCCGATGTAGGACTTGATCCCAGGACCCCAGGATCATGACCTGAGCGGAAAGCAGACGCTTGACCAACTGAACCACTCAGGAGTCCCATGTTCAGTTTTATAAATGTTTGAGGGATGAATGAATGATCTGCCAAGTCTTGACATGTTCTCCTGCTATACAAACCTTCACAGTGAGAAATCAAAAAAAGGAGAAGGAAGATGGGAAAAGAGAGGAAGAATGAAAGAGATAGCTATAAGAGAAGGAGAAGGAAGGCAGGGGAAGCAGAGGAGGGGGAAGAAGAGAAAAGTAATGAATTGCCATTATCGATAACAGTATCTGACACTCGTGTGCCCAGAAAACAGGCATCAGTCACAGTATCCCAGACTGCGATAACCTCTCCTGCTGCTAACTCCTTGGAGTCCAGGAAAATGTTGGCCCTTACACTTGATGCAAAACTCAACATTACATTCTGGCCCCTGGGATAAATGAGTTATGCGACAGAGTCACTGCCCAGAGACAGTCCCCGACAGGTCCCTGAGAGAGGACCCTCAGATAAACCTCTGGAGATGACCCTAGGAGACAAGGACTGTCCAGGGCCTACCCAGGACGTTCCAGGTCGTCCCCAAGTAGTTCCCCAGAACAGATTTAGTGCTGGGTGTGTAGAATATTTAAAGTCTCCCTTGTAGCCCGTGCATCTTGGCAAAACTTATTTCTACTGACTCCAGATACATTGGCTTCTACTTCCATTCTAGAGTCAGTGATAAATCCCCAAGAACTCATGAGTGGTTTCTAGCACACATAAAAAGTACAGAAAGCCTTTGTTTTGCTGATTAGGGACGCTACATACATTTTTAACTGATTATTAAGAAATAAATGCCAACCTTCACAGAAAAACACATTTTTCTCTGTCTCTGAATACCAAGGAGGCCTTTGGGGCCTTCACCTCGGGACAGGCCTGGCGGTTTCACCCCAGCCGTGGGGGCTAGCTCCACCCCCACAGCTCTTTCCAAGGGCAGTTCACTCACCAGCAGAGGCCCCAAGTCTCTGAGTGGGGGGTCGTGGCCCTCATGAGTCAAATCACACACAGAGAACACATGCCTTCCTAGTGGCTGGCGGCACCACTGGCTCCCAGATTTTTGCAAGGTGATTAAACCGTGAACTTGGAAATCAGTCAGGCCTGAGTCGGAATTCCAGCTGCCGCACTTCCTAGCTACGTGGCCTAGGGCAAGTTGCTCCTCCCCCTAACTCTGACTTTCCTCCTCTGTGAAATGGGGATAATAATAGCATCTTCCAGCTCCGGGCTGTGGTGAGGATTAAATATGCAAAAGGGGGAAAAAAAGGAAAATGTGCAGATAATGCCCAAAAAGGAGTCAGGATAGTACTTGGTACACAAGTCATGCTCAGTATATGATAGCTATTATTACCGTCATTTAGGGATCACTTTCTCAGCTTCCAGATTTTGTTCCGTAGCATTTCCACTGAGACAGAAAGTCAAAGCTGGGGCTGGGGATGCTGAACTGAGAATGATACCAAAAGCTAACCTTTAGGAGCATTTGCAGTGTTCCAGGCATGGTATAGGTGGTATTTACGTATTTTATCCGGTTAATCCTTACAACATATGGGCCTCATGCTACCGGGAACCTCATTTTAGAGAGGCGTGTACAAGGCCCAAAGACATAAAATAACTTGCCTTGGGGAGGGGGTGAGGAAGGAATGAAATAGCTTGGTGGCCTGGGGAGCAAGGGACTGGGAGAGGGGAGCATGGGGCTGGGGCGGGAAGGAGGTGGTTTTGGAAGAATGGTGGAATAAGAAAAGGAAATAGTAGGTGTCTCTGTGGGTTATGCATTGGTTCCCTTTAATGTTCTTTCACAGACAACATCTACGGTTGGAATTCCTTTTTAATTAGCAGCTCCACTGTTGTCAGGAGACCACCAAAGTTCACAGGGCACAGTTAAGGAGGAGGGAAGTGTTTTCACCAGAATTGTAAGCCGTCTCCTGCAAGAGCAGAGACTCTATTAAAACCCGCCCCAGCAAATGACCTCACTGCAGTAAGTGCGGCGGTCTGCACCGCAGGGTAGGTGCCTAGTCCGGGAGAGGAGCTCACGGAGGCTTCCAGAGATCCCAGGACACTTAACCACAGCGATCCACCCCCAGGTTCCTCCCCGGGCACAGCTCCTTTTCTGTTCTCTCTCCCTTTTTTTCCCCTCTCTTTAATAATGAACGTGTGACTCAGAAGTTGAATGAGTTACCAGGAAAGTTAACCAGAAGGGAAGCCCATTGAGTAAACGCGTAATTAAAACTGTGAATGGACAGAGGAATACCATCATTGCGGGAGTTGGGAGCACACGGGAATGACTCAGGAGTTAGGTGCTTAGAAAGGGGCCTCTGGGACTTAAATTATTTCTGGAGATGATCTGGAAATGGAAGGAAAATTCTGGAACCCTTCTGCAGTCAGAAGTGATAGGCTGCCTGAGCCTCTCCTTTCCCTCCCCTGAATGACCTAGAATGGAAGCCAGGACTCACTTCCAGCAGAAGCTGAATGGCAGCTAAGGCTGAATTCATCAAGGGACTCATTACCCTTTTGGTGCTAACACCACCAGGCTTTAATGTCAGTGACTTCCCTGGTGTAGATAAGTTTCCCGCAGGAAATTTTAACAGGAGAAGGTGAAAAGCAAAGGCAGCCTCACATTGGATTTTCACTCTTTAGCCCAAACCCAGAAATATTCTGCTTGGCGGGTGAGAGACAGTAAGGAGGACAAGCATGCACTGCCTTCAGGGGAGGGAGGCTGGGCTGTTAGGGTTCATAGAAGTCTACACGCCAACCTGCGGCCGATTACCCATTTGTGTACAGTCAGAATTAGAAATTAAACAGTACGGGGGGCTGTGAGTTCTTAGGAGAAATGCAGGCTGATCCTAATCAAGAAATACAACATTCCCTCTGTCAGGATCTCTGTAAAACAACAGCCAAAGAAAGGACACTCTGCCAGGGAATCCATTCTGGGAGTTTCCATAACCATAGCCACTCCAGGTCAGCCGTGCTCATGGACCAGCAGTACAAATTCATGCCAAATATCCATTGTCGTGTTTCCATACAAGTGTGTTTCCTGCTTGAAGAGGGCCAAGGCTATCTTATCTCTCCCCCTAGAATACAGAGGCAATTGCTTTGGCAACGTGGAGGGACATGAACAACTCCAGGGTATTTCTGCTAATGGAAACAGAAAGAGGTATGGGCCCAAATGCTATGGATGGAGTTTGAAATTCATTTTTAATTTTGGTTGAATATAAGCGTATGCAGGTTTTGAACAGCCCTGGAAACCAATTATGGAATTGACACTATGAACCATGAAGGAGAGGAAAGTGGAAGGTGCCTCTGCTTTGGGTCTTATTCATATACATAAATTCTCCAAACTCCTTTCTCTGCACTCCAGGCCGATGAGGAGTGAACCACCTAGGTGGTCTGAAAAGCTTTACAAGCACTGGAGAAGGACCCTAAAATTTTCTTTTAGTCAAAATGGTATATATACATACACACACACACACACACACACACACACACACACACACATATATATGTATATATAAAATATAAAGATTTTGTTTATTTATTTGACAGACAGGGATCACAAGCAGGCAGAGAGGCAGGCAGAGAGAGAAGAAGGGAAGCAGGCTCCCTGCCGAGCAGAGAGCCCGATGCGGGGCTCCATCCCAGGACCCTGGGATCAGGACCTGAGCCGAAGGCAGAGGCTTTAACCCACTGAGCCACCCAGGCACCCCCAAAATGGTATATTTTATAACAGAAATACATACAGGCAAAATTTAAAAGGAAAATTAATATGTGAAATTAATTCTAGTAGCATAAAAGGGATTCAGTGACTTATTTTTCATCTTTGCTCAATAAAAAAAGAATTGTTGATGTTTTGACCACACTTTGTAAAAATCTACCTCCCATTAATCTGTAAGCCACTATAAACAAAAGTTAACTGCCCTGCATCCTAAGAACACATAAACTTTTCCAAATTAATTTTTATGCAAATAAGTAGAAACATATTTTGTCAAATAAAGTGCAATCAATCTGAAATTATTATATTAATCCTGCTCCAATCCCAAAACAGCTTTTGATTCCCTAAGACACTGTTAAACATGTAGGTATGACTCATCAATAGTTGTCAATAAATATAAAGAAATTCAGCCCAGCCTTAGGCTGAGACAGTCGAATGGACTGAGGGCTCTGAAGCCAGGCCACTTAGGGTCAGGTCCTGGCTCTCCCAGGTACAGCTTAGGCAAGTGAATTAACTTCTCTGAGCTAATCATGCCCTTAATGTTCCACTCAATGCAAGGGCACCTGGGAGAACTCCATCGTCCAAGGACAAACTGGGCAGAAGAGAGAAAAAGTTCAAAACACAATGATCCCTATTGTCCAGATTGGACACAGAAAGAAAACTCAGAACTCCAGTGGAGGAGAAGGATTTTGGAAGGGTTTGTTCATGGTCCAGATCTATTCTTAGCTAAGGAATAAGATGAATACCTAAAAGGTTATAATGCAATGCAAAAGCCTCCCAGGTTTTTGCCAGCTCTGTGTGAATCACTCCCTGAGTCAGGACAGGACAGGGCACCCGCTCCTGCCCTTGAACAGTACGGTTACCTGAGTCAGAGCCTATTTTGAAAAGCTAAAACTGATCCACATCTGGCATTTCAAGGACAAGCCAAGTCACCCACATGCAGTCGACCACAGGTGAGTTCTTCTTCTATTCATAGATACCCTAGAAATAGGTCTGAAAACACAGAAGAGGCACCGTGGTGTTGCAGGAATGGCATGCAGAAACTCCAGAACCACCACGTATCAGCTCTGAGCCCTTGAAAAATATGGTAACCCCTCTGAACTTACCGTTTCTCATCTGTAGAATGGGTGGCATAGACAAATGCTGGTTTTGAGGGGGGCCCAGAGCAAGAACGGACTGCTGCTGGTTCCTAAATGGAGCAGCCAAAAGGGCGGGACAGAGCCACACCTGGGCCCAACCCCACAGGCTCTCACACTCCATGGCTACTCCAGTTTCTACGGCCAGTCCAGCTGCCAGCCGCAAAGGCCACTACAGAGCCCCCAGTATGGTAAAGCCATAGAGGAGAGTGGTGGCCTAACTGGTGTTGAGCTGACCCCCTTCTGCCCTATAAAGAGCAATATTTCATCCTGATTAGGAGTGACAAATATTTGGGGTGTGGAAAGATCTTTTTTGCCCGTGGGCCTCCGCCCCCGGGGACTCACAAAGTCTTCGCTTGACGGCACCTGCTGAAATTCTAATTCTGCATAAATTCACTTTGGACAAAGAAATCCATTTTACAGCAAAGAAGGAGCCCATGGGCACATGATCTTGCAAGCCACTGGCCCAATGACTTAGCACACCACTCAGACGCCGCTGGCTTGACAGAAGGATCTCTTGAAAGCACGGCTAAGGTGTGAACATAGACGGAATACCCTGCTGTTCTCTGGGAAGTGGCATATGCCCCTGATATAAAATCAAGAGCTTTTATACGAGGCTCACTCCCAATAAATAGAATACATAGGTCTGGGAACAAAATGGGCTGAGGGCCTGGGAGTGGCCTCACTCCCTACTTCTCCCAGTGTCACTGGAGAAATTTGTGTTTCCTACACCTGATACTTAAGGCTCTGCAGAGCTAGACATGCTTCCATTCTAGGACATGATTTTTTTTCTAAAATTAAAGCTAGAGCTACTGCTTGCCTAGTTACCATAAGCTCTGCACCCCCATAGCAGGCAAAAAAAGTAGAGCTGTCTTACTGGTAAGTGGGTTTGACCATAATCATCATGAGGAAGTAGGGATACTGCCATATAGTGGGGCAGGGAAGAATATGGATGACATGTGATGGATATGACAAGTGATCCTCTGGGGTGTGTCTTGGTATTTCAATGGCTGGTTTTAACCATAAATTGGCAAATGCAGCAACCACAGCCTGATAAGGACATGGGAACCAGGGGACCTAGACCCCTCACGCACGCAAGTCTGGCTCACTCCAACAGACGAGCCACCTGGATGAGCAGAGATGCGAGCCAAGGAAGGAGATTCTAGAAAGAGCAGCCGACAAGGGAGAGGATGAGTATCAGTTATGGCCTCAGGACCTGTTGCAACAATGGGACTGTAGTTTGTCCCATTAACCCCAAAATTCTGACCAAGAAGAATCCTAGAGAAGTTGTGGGAGGATGAAGTAAGTGTAGGGAGAAATCAGTGGATGTGAGTGGCATGGGGGGGGGGGGCTGTAGCAGATGCCACTGGCAACCCAATCAGATCCCCATTTACCTACCAGGCAGGTGTCCCCATCCTCCTCCCTCCTGCTGCTACTGTGGGTGTTGGCTGCTATGGCTCACACCTGCTCTCCTCTCTGGAGGCTTTCTCTTAGCTTATGGGAGCTGCCTTATCTAGGGATGCCTCTCCCCCCTCCCCCCAGGGATACCTGTAACCCGCTGATGCAGGGGAATAAAAGTTCACCCCCCACCACCACCTCAAGGCAGGAAAACCTTGGCGGTACAACTCACACTCTTGAGATCCTTATGGGATTAAGTGGTCTTCATCTGCTCAGGCTGCTACAACACCTCCTAGACTGCATAGCCTGTAAACAACAGAAGTGTGTTTCTCCTGGTTCTGATGTCTGAGATGAGGGTGCCCACACGGTTGAGGTCTGATGAGAGCTCTCTTCAGAGTCACAGACTGCTGCATCTTCTTGGATCCTTGCGGGATCTCTCCTGGGCCTCTTTTATAAGCCCATTCTCATTCATGAGGGCTCCGCCCTGATGATTTAATTACCTCCCAAAGGCCCCACCTCCTAATAGAATCACAGGAAGGGTGAGAATTTCAACATATGGATTTTAAGGGGGACACAAACATTCAGTGCATAACACTGGCTGAAGCCAGGCTTCTAAGACCACATCTTTACCTAGTTTCTCCCTGGCTTGTACTGTTTCTCTTGCTCCATTGGGGTTTTCCATAAAAGCAACGCCTTGATCAATGAATATTTTGCACCTTCTCCCATCTGGGCCATGTTTCTAAGTACCCAACTTAATCCACTTATCCAGAATACATTTTTATGCATCTACTGTGTTGACAACCCCACACAGCATGATCAAGGTATGAGAGCTTGAGTTTTGTCTAGCAAATACCACTCTCCTCCGCTTCCACTGTGGGCAGAAAATCCTCCCGTGCCCCCAGGCCACGGATTGCATTTTTCAAAGATGGCCACCACACCAGCTCCGATCCCTCAGGCACTTCTCACGATGTGACCTGAACACCCCTCTTACAGAGTGTTGGGATCTGCGTCTCCTCCCCTTGGAAGTGGCTTTTGCAATTGTTTCAACCAAAAGAGTGGCAGAAGTGACGCTAATGTGATTTCCAAAGCTGATCCTAAAAGACAATGTAGCTTCCACTGGGTTCTCTGAAAGGACTACACTAGAGTTCTAAACCACCTTGTATGCTGTCTGACAACACTACAACCAGCATGCTGAGCGAAAGCCCAAACCAGCCCACACGGAGCAACCACTGGAGAAGTGAGAGAAGAGCGGAGAAGCCCCTGGAAACACCGGTCAACCTCCTGCTACGCTGACTCCAGTCATCACCCAACCGCAACGTCACAAGAGACTCTGAGGCAAGCCTGCCCATCTGAGCCCGTCCTGAACACCTGACCCAGAGACACCGTGAGAGACAAAAGAATAACTATTATTGTTTTAAGCCACGAAATTTCAGGGAAACTTTTTTCCATACCAGTGGTAACCAGGACGTCTACTGTGATGCTGAGCTCTCCCAGTGGAATTTGTATCTTGTACCTTTGCCATCACCATGAGAAGAGCATGTCTTGGGTACAAGCATGCCACTCATGCAGGAAAAGTGAAAGATGTGTATAGTAAGAAAACCTGCAACCAGCCCAGATCAGCAAACCTTCACCAAATTGACTAGCAAGATACACGAATGAGAAATAAATCCTGATAGCTGCATGCCACCGAGATTTTGTAGGATTTCTGTTGTCGTTGTTATGTAGCATTATGGCAATAACTGACCCAAGAGGAAAGATGAAAGCATTCCCTGTTCCCAAGGATAGGATACTTCATAATCTGTAATTAAGGAGGCTTTATGATTATTATCAATAAAAATAATGAAACAGCTGCATTATCCAATAACATCTTTATCCTGAAATTTTAATATTCTTCTCCTTTCTTTCTTAAGCCCAATTAGTGATACTGTTCCTTTTTCTGAGGCCCTAAAGACATATGACAAATGACCTCATGGGCTTTAATTAATCAGCCTCTACAGAATGAAATGTTGTCACGTGCCTTGCATGACTCAAAAAAAAAAAAAAAAAAAAAGACAATGGATAGATAGAAAATCTTCCCAGCAACCATCAGCTAGAATGAGAAGCACCAGAAGCCAAGAGTTAGTTTATAAGTCACTTGAGATAAGAGATCAAGAATCACATCAAAAAGGAAATGGGTAGTAATCCATCCAAGCAGTTTATTAAGGTTAAAAGTAAAAAGGCATCAAGCGATTCATTTAAACCAGGAATATAGAAAATAAACTTCAATCCAAAAGAATAAAGACAATAGGTATTTACCCACAGACTACGACCACAGCAAGAAGTCATGAAAAAGACAGAAGGAGCCAGGGCCCAGTTCTCCAGATCCAACCAAACCTCAAGCCAGGCCTTATTCAGGGTTGGTCTTAGCCGAGAACGCTGGGCTTCCCTGGGTCCAGTGATCCAAATGCATGTTTGAAAATAACTGATAGTATACAAGGAATAATTAATACCTCCTGCCTTTTTAAAATTGATTGGGGAAAGGAAATTTCATGCCAAATTACTCAATAAATCATATTTTGATTTTAATGTTAATCTCACAAAACATTTGTTGCTTTATGAAAACTGTATTTACTAAGTACCCCCTGGGCTTCACTAGATACCGAGCATATGAAAGTTATACATCTTTCTCAGGACCATAAGTAGGACTAAATGGGATCCTGGAATTCTTACTTGTCCTCGAATGGTGTTAGGGAGACTGATGAGTCCATATTCAAACTTATTTCATCACACTAACCAGAGTGGCAAAGGTATTAAGAATATCAAAGCCTCTTAGAAAGACAACCTTGAAAATCTTCTATGATAAAGATGCACTTGAGTCTGGCCTAACTCAAACCAGGCATTTTATTACTACCACCCTAGGCACCGAAGCACACAAAACCCACTGTTGTGCGATTTCTCAACAACAACACAGCTGACGTGCTGAGCCAGACAACTTTTCATTGTAGGGACCCGTCCCCAGCAATGCAAGATACTTAAGTAGCAGCATCCCTGGCCGGAGCCATAGAGATGCCAGGAGCACCCTGCCACCACCATCTCCAACGTCACAACCAAAAACATCTCCAAAAACATTGCCAATGTTCCCTGGTGGCAAAGTCACTCTCAGTTGATAACCAATGCATTCATGTGGTCTAGTCTTAAAGGGCCAGATCCTAAAGAATGAAAGAGAAGCAAACAAACAAAACAAACTCTTTGAGAAACAAAAGCCAGTGTGACAAGGTTATAAGACATCAGTGGTTCTCAGACGTTTTCTTTCTACCTCTTAGGTTCAAGTTCACAGGCACAGCACTGCCGTGGACATATTCGAATTCTGACATAATAGGACTATAGGTTAAATGCAAAACTCTACCAGAGTATTCTGACCCAAGAAAGAATATTAAAGTGCATGTGAGTGAAAATGATGGATTATTGTTATGGACTGAATGGTGGTCCCCTCCTCCCCCCCCACCCCCAAAAAAGAAAGATATGGTGAAGTCCTGACCTCTAGTACCTCATAATGCAATCTTATTTGGAAATAAAGTCTTTGGGAGTGTAGTCGAGTTAAGATAAGGTCATCAGGGTAGAGCTTAATACAGTATGGCTGACACCTTTATAAAAAGGAGATATTTGGGGGTGCCTGGGTGACTTAGTCAGGTAAATGCCTGACTCTTAATTTCAGTTTAGGCCATGGTCTCAGGGTCCTGAAATAGAGCCCTATATCAGGCTCCACACTGGGCATAGAGCTCCTCCCTCCCCACTCACTTGCTCTCTCTTTAAAAAAAAAAAAAAAGGAAACATTTTAATATATACACAGACATGCACAGAGGGAGGGCTGTGTGAAGAGTAGGACAATGTTGCCACCAGGCAAGTAACATCTGGAGCTACCAGAAGCTGGAAAAGGCAAGGAAGTGTCCTCTTCTACAGACTTTAGAGGGACCACAGACCTCTGGACACTTTGATTTGGGGCTCTTAGCCTCCAGAACTATGAGACAATAAATTTCTGTTCTAGGTCACCTGATTTGTGGTACTTTACTACAGCAGCTCTAGGAAACTAGTATAGATATAGATTTGATCTAGGAAAAATTATTAAATTTATTCTTTATTTACAACCAGTGAGTTCCGAGGTGCCTGTGTGACTCAGTCAGTTAAGCGTCTAACTCTTGGTTTTGGCTCAGGTCATGATCTCAGGATTGTGAGATGGAGCCCCGCATAGGCACCTGCACCTGCTTAAGATTCTCCCTCTCCCCTCCCTCTGCCTCTCTTCCCACTTCCCCACTCACACTCTCTCTCTAAAAAACAACAAAAAACCCACCAAACTAGTGAGTTCCATATCAAAACCTGCATACAGATGTTTATAGCAGCTTTATTCATAACGGCCAAAACCTAGAAATAATTGAAATGTCCTTCAGTAAGTAAATGGATAAACTGTGGGACATCCAGACCACAGAATCCTATGCAATATTAAAAAGAAATGAAATAAAAAAGAAATGATACAAAAAGACATGGAAGAACATTAAATGCATATTACTAAGGGAAAGAAGCCAATCTATAAAGGCTGTATACTGGATGATTCCAACATTCTGGAAAAGGTAAAACTATGGAGACAGTGGGAAGATCAGTGGTCACCTGGAGTGGAGGGAAGGAAGGTGAATAGGCAGAGCCCACTGGATTTTCAGGGCAGTGAAAATACTCTTTGGTATTATAACGATGGATACAAGTCATTGTACATTTGTGCAAACCCACAGAATGTACAACCCCAAGAGTGAACACTAAGGTAACTACTGTAATTCAGGCGATTCTAATGTGTGAATGTAGGTTCATCCTTGGTAACAAATGTACCACTTTGGTGAGGGATATTAACAAGGGGGGCAGGGATATATGGGAAATTTCTGTACCTTCCTTTCAATTTTGATGTAAACTTAAAACTATTCTTTAAAAAAATTAGTAATCTGAAAGCATCTGCGTTTTACTGACTGTAGTAAATTACTTGTAATGTAATCACAACCGATCACACCAGTGTGTCATAACACAACGGTGAGAATTGCCACCGCTCAGGTGGTCTGTAGTGTGCCTCCGAAAAATCAGAGGTAGAACTTATAAAAGTTACTCATTTGGACCACATTAGTTTGGAATCAATGAAAATGTATGCCAGGTAGTCCAACTTCAAAGGGCTTATCACTTCCCATGGGACAACATCCAAACTCCTTAAGCAGAGCATGGAAGCCCTTTACAACCTGGTCTCAGTCCTTCTCCCAGACTCATCTTTGCTCAATCCTATCACACCTGTCCTGTTCTGTGTGGAGCTGATCCAGTGCCTCCCAGACTTTTTCTCATCCAGGCATACATAGGAAATGATCATGTTTGAGGGCACGTCAGGCTAAAGAGACAAAGATCAACAAATCGGCAAACCTGCACCTATTCAAGGCACCCCGGAATACCGCAGCACCCCCACGCTATTGGGAAGTTCTGCTCTAATTCACCATGATCCTTCTTGCCTTTGTTTTCACACGAGAAAGCCCTTCTCAAGTTCACCACTCCTCTACCTCCCAAGGTGCTATGTATCCTTCCAAGCCCAGCTCACTTACCATGTCGTCCCCACCTCTCCTCTGCCATACTCGCGATGCAGCCAGTACCAAGACCCATGTCATGGCCTTTGCTGTCATACTGGATTGCCATTACACCAGCCCCACCTAGAATGTGATCTTCTGGGAGGTCCAGAGACTACTGGGGACAAAATAACTCTACACTGACTTACCAGATATTGGTTGGCCTCCTATTAGAGACAAAGCATTGGACCAGTTGTAAGGATTCAAGGGGGAGCAAGGACAGAGAGGGTGTCTGGCCTCCTGGAGCTCACTGGCTGGTGGGATTGACAGACATGAAACCACCACTCATCCAGTTCATTATTTAATTGCAATGGTGGGGCACATCTCAAAGGAAAGTACAGGCATTAATGCATATAGCAAGTGAACCTGATCTATTTTGAGAGTCAGGGAAAGCTGCCTTCAAGGGATGGCATGTAACAGATAAGCTCTGAAAGATAAATAGGAATCAACGAGGTGAAGTGTTGAAAATGTGTGTGAAAGGAACATTCTGTGTTCCAAACCAAGCGTTCTGGTTTGACATCACATCCATAGGATGTGACCCAGGCAGATCCTAAGTAAATATTTACTGAATTAAATTTTTTAAAATTTTTGAGGGGAGCCTGGATGGTTCAGTGGGTTAAGCCTCTGCCTTCAGTTCAGGTCATGATCTCAGGGTTCTGGGATCGAGCCCTGTTTCAGGCTCTCTGCTCAGCTGGGAGCCTGCTTCCCCCCTGCCCCGCCTGCCTCTCTGCCTACTTATGATCTCTCTCTCTCTCTCTGTCAAATAAATAAATAAAATCTTAAAAACAATTTTTTGAGTACCTTTTAATCACTTTTTGCCTAAATGAGTTCCTCCAAATAACTATTATTATCTTAGAAATCCCTTTCAATAATTCAAGTGTACAAATATTTATTAAAACATCATTATAGGCAAGTGTCTAAGTGCTCAAGGCAAAAAGACAAATAAGACTTTTGCAGGTGAAGGAGACAGAAGAAAGTGTTTTTAAGCAAAGCAGAGACCACAGGAAAATCATAGAGGCAAGTGTGGTCTGGAAAGAGTGTGGAATTTAGTTCAAAAGAAATATGAGGCCTTAGTAAGGGATAAAGAGATTGGGGTATTTGTTATTAATTGCTGAATAAGAAATTACCCCCAAACTGAGAGGTTACAACAACACACATTTATTATGTCACAGTTTCTGTGGGTCAGGAAACTAGGCAAGGCTTAGCTGAGTCTTCTTTACTCACTTCAGGGTCTCTCACAGACTGTGATCAAGACATCTGCAGGGCCCATAGTCATCTCAAGGCTCAAATGAAGCAGGACCTACATCCAAGAACACCTGTTGGTTGTTGGCATTCACACCATTCAGTTTCCTGTTGGACTGAAAGACTCAGTCCCCTGCTGGCTGCTGGCCAGAGGCCATACTCAGTTTCTTGCCATGTGGGCCTCTGTAGCATGGTGGCTGTCTTCATTGAAGGCCACGAGAGAGAGAGAGAATTTGCTGGCAAGACAGAAGCTACAGTCATTCTGTAACATAATAATGGAAGGAATATCCCATCATTTTTGCCCTATTCTATTCATTGGAAGCAAGTCACTAGGTCCAGCGCACACATAAGAAGTAAGAGGAGGTGAAGGTCATTGGGGAGTCATTGTATAAGTAAGACTAACACAGCACCATACCACGTAGAGTCTTAAATACCAGTGAAGGGAATTTGTATTATACTAGGTAGTAGGATGCCAGTGAAAGTTTGGGGACATAGAAGTGACATGATCAGAGATTCTTCACAGGAAGATCACCTCCATAGATTATACAATGGCGTATAGGATGGATTGGATGCAGAGTGTGACTGGAGTTGGGGAAATCAATTAGGAAGCCAATACTCTACATGGTGAAGGCCTAAAGCACTACCTAATTTTAACATATATCATATATTATAAATACAAGAACCTCATGAGATAATCAAGTCAACTACTGTCCCTATTTCATAGGTAAGGAAATTAAGGGTTAGAAGTTAAACAACTTATCAACCAATATTGAAAAGAAGGCCAGAATGCAAAGGAAGAGTCTGATAATACTTGGAAACTCTCAAGCAGGGTTGGAGGTGTACAAGGGGAAGAAAAAGAAGGAATTGTGAAAGTTTCAAGTTTTCCAACAAGGATGAATAGGAAGAATGTTGTTCACAAAAATCAAGAGGCAGGAAGAAGCATCGGTATGGATGTAGGGCAAAGGATAGTGGAACCTGGAAGTTGTGGCACTGAGGAAACTACCAGATAGACAAATCAGTGTCCCTTGGAAATGCCAATCTGGAGTTGGGGAGGCGGGGGATTGGGGGAATGTCCACATGGGAATGCCATTTGAAGCTATGGGAATGCACAGAATTTCTAGAAAAGAGAGAAGGAAGAGAGGGCAAGGGTCAAAATCATGGGACCTGCCACTTCTAGAGAAGTCAGAGTAGGAAGGACAGGAGGCAAAAGTGGGGAAATTAAGAAGAGAATTAAGAGGTCCCAGTTTCAGGAAACCCCGAAAAAAGAACACTCCGAGAGAAAAGGGGAACACCAGAACCAAATGCTGTGGCCAGTCTAGAAGACAACGACAGAGAAGGTCACTGAAAAAGGTTATCCATGCCACCTGAAGGTATTTCCATGGAAGGGGGTGGAAACTAGATTATGTAGGAATAAGGGCATGTGAGGTGTGGGGATACACCAAAAATGAGTATCTTCAAGGGCAAAAGGCAAGAGTGGCCTAGAGTAGCAACTTGAGAAGGGGACAGAGGACTGCCCTGGGCAAGAAGAGAACTGAACAGCAGGGGATGTAGGGAATTGGAAGAAAGCCCAAGTGCAAGAGAAAAGAAAGTATAATGCCTGTTGTGTGAGATTCCCACAGGCTCAGGCAAACATAAACATAATGATGGGATTTCAAACTAGGAGAGAAGTCATTGGGATCTCCTCCTATTCCTGACTCCTCAATTACTGCCACCTGCTCTTATATATCCAACCCATGAGCACTGGTTTCCCCTCCCCTCCTTTCCTTTCCCCTCCCCTCCCCTCCTCTCTCCTCTCCTTTCCTTCTCTTCCCTTCCCTTTCCTTCCTTTCCCTTCCTAGTCTGAATTCCCTCTCAGCTGGGTTGTCCACTTGATGGTTTTAGGGTGCTGTCACACCTGGCCCTAGCTCACCCCTCCAGCCATAACCCTACCCTGCCCCCCCCACTTCCACACATACTGTATCCTCTGACCATTCTGAACCTTGTTCATTCTTCCAAGATGTGATGCTCCCCCTCTGACCCTTGGGGTGTCCGGCATGTTGTGTTCTCTCCTTGGAATACTCTTCTCATGCCCCTCTTAACATGACCAACTCCTTATTCTTCAGATTTCAGCTGAGATGCAATTTCCTCCAGGAAGGCTTCCTGGTGCCCATATAATCCCAGAGGACGGCAAACTCTGTATTGTGATTGCCTATTTACTCATTGGCCTTCTATGGGACCAGAAGCTCTACAAGAGGAGAGGCCATGCCTATGTTATTTACCACAGCCTGAGGACTAGATACTCAGTGTTACTTATTGAAGGGAGAGTGGACTCTCTAGGCCATTTGTCATTTTCTGCACTCACCTGCCCTTCAGGACTGAGGTTCACATTGCCACCACTGCTGATGACTCTCAGCTGACTCCACTTCTAGGCACTGCTCTGGATGGCAGGGACTGCCTCCACCACTTTCCATGGGGCAGTCCTTGTGCCCAGTGACTTCTGGATACAAGGCTATAAAGACTGGTCCCTTGTCTCTATTCTAAGAGGCCATCCCAGTTCTCAGGCCTCTCCTGGGATCAGCTGAAGCCTTCATTATGACTACGTCACGGCTCAGATTCCCCCTCAACCCAATCCTGCCTCCCTCATCCCCCCATAGCTGTTGATCCAGAGAACATTCCAAAATAAGCCTCCTGCTGCAAATCTCCCTGAGACAAGTGGATAAACAGAAATGAATTTTGCTTAAATCACTGCCCAACACAAGGATGCCCACTACGATATTTCTAGGTCAACCTCCAGAATGGTGGCACCTACAGGCCACAGGGAGACACTGGTTGAACGGATCAGTGTGGTCATTTGTTCCTTGAATTCTTCTGTGACTCTCACCCCACACTTGGTGAGTGATCGAAATGACTATATTTCTTTGGAAGTAAGAAAAATTGATTTAAAGAATTTTCGTAGTTCCTTCAGCTGGTCCGTTAGAACACATCCAAGTAGAGCGTTAAGTGAATTCCGCTGCTAGCTATTGCTAGAAAGGAAAGCAGATTGCCAGAGCCTGTTTTCAGAGAATGTGTCTTTAGACCGAGATTCTCCAAGCAGTGACCATGCCGACAAGGAGCCCGGTGCCACGCGTCTTGCTGGAAAGCACACACAGGCTCTGTGATGGCAGATGTCCAGTGAGAATCATGCTTCTGAAAGAGCTGATCCGTTGGAAGCCGATGAGCCCACAAGGCTGTGTTCAGAGATTAAGGGCCCTATTGCAGGCTTACAAAGTGGCAAAGGGTACAGAGGACAGTTGACCCGCCGAGGCACACTTGGCAAGCTCTCACAAAAGGGTGAACGTTCCTCCTGCTGGAATGTGAACCCCAGATACCTCACTCGGAATTTCATGCCAAGATCAGTGAATTCAGCCACCTGATTGATTTTCTTTTTGATCTGCCTTCTAGGTCAACCACGTTCACCTCTGTGTCAACAAGGCTCTCACCTCTACCCAGATGATTGCAGCTATGACTCATGGAGATAAATGGAAAAGGAAGACCAAGCAGTGACTGAAAGGGTACTTTTCACCTAAGGATCTCCTAAACACGTTTACAGCGTAAGTCACTCACTCCCAGAAAGCTCCTCTAAGGCGCTATTGTTCTCCTTCCTGAGATGTAGTGACCTAAGAGACTTGCCAGAGAAGGCAAGTCATTGGTTTCAGAGAAGCCACTGAATGCCAGATACCCAACTCGGAAATCCCAACTCTTAGCATGCCTTGCAGGGATGCTACACTAACCCCAAAACAGGCAGCTAAAGGCCCACTAAACCTCTGGATTGTTCTCATTCTGTTTCTAAGAATCCACATCTGGGCATGTTACAGCCCCTTTCTTTGCTTCCTCATATAAATAAGATGTCATTTCCACCTCTTGCTCTCTTGAAAGTAGGCAAGTTATCGAAACGCATAGTACAGTATTTATTTACAAGCATTTCTTAGGAACCCCAATTCAGGCTATATCTAAAGTTATTTCTCATAGTAATTCAAAACTACTGTTCTGGACAGAGGGTTATTGAGGATGTAATTAGTGAAATTAAGATGGGATTATTCCAGCCTAGAGTGGGCCCCTGATCCAACATGACTGGTGTCCTTCCTTACAAAAGGGGGAAATTTGAGCACACACATGCACACAGGGAGAACGCCATTGTGAAGACAGGGGCTTTGTTGCCACAGGCCGAGGAACTGCCAGAAGTAGGAAGGAGGCCTGGAATTGATCCTTCCCTAGTGCTTTTAGAGGGAGTGTGACCCTACCAACACCTCGGTTTTGGACTTCAACCTCCAGAACTGAGAGACAAGAAAGTCTCACCGTTCTAAGCGAAGCCACCCATTCTGGAGCACTTTGTTACAGCAGCCCTAGCAAACCAACACGACCATAGTACTCAGCATAACTCCAAAGCCTATGGCTTCGAAACCCTTACAGTGCTCACAGCCTACCTGTTTACAACTACAGGGGCAAGGGAAGAGGTGAGCTGAGTAATGGGAAGAAGAAGAAGTTGGGCATATGGAGTGTGTTAAAGTAGGCTAAGTGGGGAAAGAGAAGAGAGAGGGAGAGAACACGAAAACTCAGACAGGGAGCTCGGGAGGGGACCCGGCAGGGACAGGATGAGAACGGTGACCTTCTATGGCTCCTGCAATCCACAGCACAGAGGCCACAGCTGGGTCTTCCTTTGTGTGAGTTGCCACCTGCTGTTACAACCAAGTGAGGGAACACAGCCACCCCAGGAGAGGGATGTGACCCCCACATTCCCCCATCACCCAGCTGCCTTCCTTCCTTCCTCTCTCAGCCTCCTGCCAGCAGGGGGAGGAAGCAGGTGCAGGCAAGGAGGTGAGCCCATCCCTCCTGCAGCTCCCAGGCTCACTGATGCTCTTGCCTGAGCATGAACACAGGAGGGAGACCAGGCAATTCTGGAAACACAAGTGACATGGAGCTCATTAATCATAACATTTGCAAATGAAACACAGGTCTCTGGGGTTGTGTATTTGTTGAGAACCTACATTGTGGAGAGACCACGTTGTGGAGCAACTACAGGCTGTAAGACTCAAAGCATAAGTGACAAATTCCATAAATCCTCCCACCACCCATGGCAAAATCGCAGACTCCCTGCTGTGTCGGTCCTATTGTCTGATTCCTCCAGCAATCCGGCTTTTCCCCGACCTCGACCCTGTTTGGAGCAGTACACCCTATGTGGATGCTTAGGCTCTAAAGTCAATTTTAGAAGCATGGGAAGATTTGGGGTTATGAACAACATGTGACTGAGGAACAGTCGCACAGTTTCACGCCACAGACTCAAGGGAAAAATCTCATCATACCGTCAATAGGAACGGCTCTAGTTTAAAGGAGATAAACAGCTCCTTCTCAAAACAGCGTCTGTCCATTTTTTAATTCCCTCTTTTTTTCCATTAAGACCCAAGTCTATGTCTTAACTCAGCCTTGCAGTAAGGCACAAAGGAGTCTACTAGATTCACGGGGTTCTCAACCTTTATAGGGCCCCAAACTGAGAAATAGGAACCCCCCGGCCAGCAGCCGGAGTTCACCCCAGTGCTGTTATAGACTAAACGGTATCCCCTCCAAAACTCACATGCTGACGCCCTCACCTGTAATGTGATTGTATTTGAAGATAGGGCCTGGAAAGAGAGAACTAAGATTAAATGAACTTGTAGGGAATGGGGCCCTAATCCCAGAGGAGCAGTGCCCCTAGAAGAAGAAGAACAGATCCCAAGGAGACACGCGTGCAGAGGGAAGGCTGGGTAAGGACACAGCGTAGAAGGGGGCTGTCTACAAGCCAAGGAGAGAGCCCTCAAGAGAGACCGAACTTCCTAGAGCCTCGATTTTGCCCTCCAGCCACGAGAGCTGTAAGAAAATACATTTGTTGTTTATGCCACTCAGTCCATGACCCTGGGCTGTGGCAGCCCTAGCAAACGAATATAGATGGTAAAGTCTCAGCTTTCGGGCAGACCATCAGCAAATATTTATTGAGCATCTCCTCTATGCACTCTGCTGGTTACCCAGGATAGAGCAGTAAACAAAAGCCAAAGAACCATGGGGGATGGGAGGGGTTGGCCTCACAAAATTTGAGAAGCATGGGACACTGCTTTCTGTGCCCTGGCTCTCCAGCGCTTCCCCCTTCCCACACTGCGGCTCTCTCTCGATCGAAGTGGCACTGGGAACTTTTAGAAATGCACATTCTCGGGCCCCACCCCGACCTCCCAGCTCATCGGTTTGGGAGCGCAGACAGCCGAGCCTACAAGGGAGTCTCAGGCTAAGGAAAACATGACAACCCCCAGGCTACCATCCAGCATCCACCCTGACCCAGAAGCAGGTTGCACGGCCTCCTCCCTGTCTGTCCCCATCACCCTCCCCGCACCTGGCTCCCAAGCTGTGCCAGGTGCTCAGCACCCACCAGGTCGACACAGTTATTCCCAAGTTGCTGAGGAGGAAACTGAGATTCCAGGCAGCTTCCTCCCTTCCCAGTGACACACAGCCGCCAGTCACAGGATCCAGACGCTGAAGGCCAAGCAGCATGCTTCTTCCTCAGGCTCTCACTATCTCGTTCTCTCTTCCAATCACCCTCACTTGCCTTTTGTTTTCCTTTCCTTTCCTTTTTTTTTTTTTTTTTAAGGCCCTTCCAATGCACAACAGTCAGATCCCACCTGGCCTAACAGGGCTCAGCTCGCCTCTCCACGGCTTAGCAATATCTGCATTTTGACAGTAACACTTACTGATTCCTCCAGGATGCCCATTCAGAATTTAACACGGTTACCTCCTCCCCAGGGCACAGTATTCTACCAAATGCACTATATACCTCTGGGAGAAATTGGGTATTCTTCCCTTCTTTATAGGGAGAAAGTATCTACTGGAAAGAAAAAAAAAAATCTTTAAAAAATCCACTATTAGTTAGGGAAGCAGGAGTCCGAGTGTTGTCAAATGATTTTTTTCTATAGTCATTTTAGACTTGCATCTGGAAGCAGAAACTCCTGAATGAACAGAGCTTTAGGCCAGCGAAGGCACAATGCCTGGGAGAGGAGCAGGCAGAGGGGTGGGACTTCTGGAAAGCGCCCGCTCTAAGCCCACCGTTAACAAACAAGGGGACGTATTGGTGAGTACATGAAGAAACAGGAACCCTCATACACCATGTTAGTCCAGTAACGTCACATGGAGCCACCACCTGGCGAGAGGGTCCAGGAAAACAAATGAATATCAATGGGGAAAACAACTGGGTGGTTTATTAAAGAGCGAAAAATAACCTTATCCTGCAATTCTCCCTCCTAAGTATCTACTCAAGAGGAATGAAAACATTTGTCCACACAAAGACTTATACATGAATGTCCACAGCAGCATTATTCGTAAGCGCCCGAAGGTAGACATAGCCCAAATGTCCATCAACGTGTGAATGGATAAAACAATGGATAAACATGTGAATGTTCCACACCCTGGAACACTATTCAGCAATGAACAGGAACCAACCACTGATCGATGATCACCCGCTACACGATACGGATGGATTTCGAAAACATGCTGGACAAAAGAAGCCAGATGCAGAAGGTGTATGTACATGAACGCCAAGAAAACCCAGCTCTGTAGAGACAGAAAGTAGACGCATGGTTGCCTGGGGCTGGGGGCACCAGAGATCCTTCTGGGGGATGGAAAGATTCTTCAGCTGGTTGCGGGGATAGCTGCACAGCTCTGAGGTCCTTATGGTGCACATTTAAACTTGGTGACTTGTATGATACGCTGATTACACTTCAGTGAAGCTGTGTTTCAGCATGAGAGTGCTGTGAGGGAAATCACTTGGGTGCGCAGGCCTGAGCAGCTTGATTTGGTGCAACGAAGGCTTACTGACCCCAACACACAGGTGGGCCCCAGGGAGAAGAGCGAATGCCTACATCATTTTCTTCCTGGATGAATGCCCTGAAAGACAACCCTGGGGGACAGTTCCTCTGGAGCAAAAGTTCTCCTGCTGAGCAAATACTCCCCAAAGAATGCAAGGCAGAGGGAGGCCCATGGTGGCCCAGCCAGGGGCAGAGAACTTGATGCACCAGGGCGAGGCGTGGATGCACCAGGGCGAGGGTAGGGGTGCGTGGCTGAGCGAGTCTGAGGGACGCGTGGGGAAAAGCACACTCAGGGGCCACTGTCCTCCAAGAGACAGGCATGGGGGATTCACCAGGTGTGGGTGGGCTCTTATGAGGCTGCCCCAGAAGGACCCTGAAAGGGGTCTACTGTCTAAAACAGGAGGAGGGACCAGCAGAAATTTCTGACATGAATCATCAAAAATTAAAAAATGCTTTCTTCTTAAAAATGAGAAGCTGAGGGCAAGAAAGGATGAGGGGAAGCACCCCATACATACATTGAAGGTCATGCTACTGTCAAAGAGGATTTCTTTATGGTGGCATTTCGTCGGCTTCCCTGGTTTGCCTCTTCTTCATTAACCACAAACATATAGTATGGAAACTGCTGCCCTATCTGTCATTCATGGCAAAGGGACTGGAAAGATCAGGATCTACTTGAATGACAACTACTGCTAAAGTTTCAGCAATGGAAATACAAAAAGGAACTCTAAGATAACAAGATTCTTCTTACACTTTGCTTTCCTTCTACCTTACACACAAAACAGCTAAAGGCATTGATGGGAAGAAGTCCTTCACCCACTGTAGCACTCAAAGTCTCCAGAAAACACAAAAGCCACCCCTAACTTATTTTAATAAACAGCTACAGCCAGGGTAAAAATCAACATGGTTTTGAAAATAAATAAATTATTCTCCTCCTTTAAGGAGAGCGATTTATTTAACACTGCAGGTTTTATCTCGCATGACCTCCCCATCATGATCCCAGGGAAACTATCATTTTTTTTTTAAGATTTTTTATTTATTTATTTGACAGACAGAGATCACAAGTAGGCAGAGAGGCAGTCAGAGAGAGAGAGAGAGAGAGAGGGAAGCAGGCTCTCTGCTGAGCAGAAAGCCCGATGCAGGTCTCGATCCTAGGACCCTGGGATTATGACCTGAGCCGAAGGCAGAGGCTTTAACCCACTGAGCCACCCAGGCACCCCGGAAACTATCATTTTTGTATCCAGTAAGTGCAACATTGATTAATAGGTCAGTGTAAATGTCAGTTTGGGGCGTTCAATAAATGTAGTTCCACAAGGGTCAGTTTTTGCCATTGTCATTAATTACTTGCTGACAGAATAGGTGAGAGAATTAGAAGTGTATCATTAAAACTGCCAATTCAGAAAAAAAATAGTTAAAATACATACAAGTCTTGACAAGCTGGAAGACAGAGAGAAACCACTTGGTATTCTCAGGGCTCTGCTTGGATCAAAACAGGTGCTCAAAAAATGTTGGCTAGACCAAAAAATGGCAACAAAACAGAAGACCAGCATACGTGATTCCCTGAAGAAAGAAAAGATACCCATTCGCAGGTTTGCACTGATACCTATTATGCATTTTAAACCCAAACTAAAATTCCTTATAACAAAGTAACCATAACTCACCAAAAGCAAGATCAACATACCAATAATGTGCATCAATCTGATAAGAGCCAATATTATAGAGAACATGCACAATAGTTCAAAGCATAGTGTACACTTTATTATCCTTTTCCTTAAGTACAGAGAGAGAGAGGTTATTGGTGAATATCTCCCACACACACACCCGAGTTGTGAATGAGAAGGCAGGAAAAGTATAAGAGAATGACCACCAAACAGTAGCAGTCTTAGCAGAAAACAGCAACAGCAAACAAAGGTATAGCTGGGTGGAGAAAAAGGTAGTCACACCTAAGCCAACCCCTGGAACCACAAGTTCTACACTTGAAAGTGGCTGGCTCGCCCCCAAGCAGGAAGGGACAGGACACCAAAGCCACAAGGACTCACTAGGACCCCAGACTCCCCACCCTCTGAGCAGCTGAGTGGCTCCTGAAGGTTTTGTTTTTTGTTTGGCTGCATTTTTAATTAGAAAGAAAAAAAGAAAGTTTTCCCACTGATGGCTATCCTACTGAAAGTCTCAGCCCATGGCCCACCTTCTAGAAGGACTTAACAAAAGTGCACACTCTCAAAAAGAAAAAAAAAAAAAATACAGACTCTTGTGCACAAAGGGGAGGATTCAAGGGTAGCCAGATAAAGAAGTAGAGGAATCAAGAAATATTTTCTAATGCTCTTTTTACCAAATAATAGTCCTGGATTAGAACTGTCCTTGGTTAAAAAAAAAAAAAAAGAAAGAAAGAAAGAAAGAAAGAAAGCGAACAGACAACAAATAAGGACTCTTCAACAAGAAGAAGGGAAAAAAAGCAGGGAAGATTCAAACAGTTCTGTTCTCTTTAGGAAACTTAAAAAGAATATCACCTCTATAGAAAAGAAAGAGATCAAAGCTGTGTGATCATAATCCATATGGCAGAGCCAAGCGAGAAATGAGGAGAAAAGCAATATCAACTCAGCACTTGAAACTACCTGAGAAACTTCCCGAAGCAGAATTAACATTCCAGAAAACATAAACTATGGTGAGGAGTCCTG
Organism: Enhydra lutris kenyoni; assembly: GCF_002288905.1. Lineage (NCBI taxonomy): Eukaryota > Metazoa > Chordata > Mammalia > Carnivora > Mustelidae > Enhydra > Enhydra lutris. Next base: position 12,404,159 of record NW_019154093.1, read on the forward strand.
GCTCAAGAGGAGCGGAAAAATCATCAGAAGGCAAAGGGGAAGAAGAAGGAAAAGTAAAAAGAGAAATCAGCGCAGAGAAGCTTTGTTTAATGCAAACAAGCACATTCACTTCTAACAGAAAGACCCAGTTTTGCTAATGGGTAGAGAGTAGGGGGAAGGTTCACTGCTAGCCACAGGACAGAGAACTCAGGGTAATAGAGATCCTATGCTCCTGGCAGAAGAAAAAAAAGTCCTCTCTGGAGCACAGCATGTTCATCTTGGGCCTCAAAGAATTCCCACAAATTATGAGAAAAAAATACCCACATGTCCTAGGAAACAACAGGAGCAGAAGAAGATTAAGACAAGATTTGCAACATTAAAATTACAAAATGCAAATAATAAAACAATCATGCTGACTTTGTTTAAAGAAATAAATAAAATAAACATTTGCCAGGAACAAGAATCTGAAAATGACATCAAAGTTCTGAAAAATAACCAAAAGATATCTCCAGAATTTTTTTTTAAAAGCACAGAAGATCAATGACTAAGTTTAACAACAGATTAGACACAGTTGAAGAGAGAATTAGTGAAAAGGTCCAAAGACATTACCCAAAATATGGCAAAGAGACAATACCAGAAAAAAAATACATAAAAGAGAAATTAAAATACAGAGGGGATAAAATATTTATTTATTCAGAGTCCCAGAACAAGAAGAAAGAGAATGGGATGGAAGTGCTATTTTGTGTGTATGTGTGTATGTCTGTGAATGATAATTTTTTTAAAGATTTTATTTATTTATTTGTCAAAGAGAGAGAGAGAGAGAGCACAAGCAGGGAGAGAGGCAGAGTGGCAGGCAGAGGCAGAGAGAGAAGCAGGCTCCCCGCTGAGCAAGGAGCCCAATGTGGGACTTGACCCCAGAACCCCAAGATCATGACCTGAGCCGAAGGCAGTGGCTTAACCGAATGAGCCACCCAGGCATCCCTGTGTGTGATAATTTTTTAAGCTTTTATTCTAATTCCAGTAATTAACACAGTGTTACTTTAGTTTCAGGTGTACAATATAGTGATTCAACAATTACGCATATCACCCGGTGATCATCACGACAAGTACATCCCTTACTCCCCATCACTGAGAGCTTTCCAGATGCTAATCACAGATTCAAAAAGCCCAATGAAACCCAATCACATGAGAAAAGAAACCCACCTCCCAACAAATTGTGCAGTAAAACTTCATAAAATTAAGACAAAGAAGATATCTTAAAAGCAGCCATTGGGGGAGATTCAGCAGGGCATTGGGGCAGGGGGAAGGGGCGGGCGGGGATAGGATACAAATTACCTTCAGAGACTGGCAGCTGTCTTCCCAATAGCAACAGTGGAGGCCAAAGGCAATGGAATGATATCTTCACTGTATTAAGAGAAAACAATTGCCAATCTAGAATTATAGTCTCAGTGAAAACATCTTTTTCAAATGGGAGCAAAATAAAATCGCTTTCAAACCAAAACAGAGAATTTGCTGTCAGGAGATACTCATTAAAAGAAATTCAAGGGGCACCTGTGTGGCTCAGTGGGTTAAAGCCTCTGCTTTCAGCTCAGGTCATGATCCCAGAGTCCTGGGATTGAGCCCTGCATCTGGCTCTCTGCTCAGCGGGGAGCCTGCCTCCCCCCCTCTCTCTCTGCCTGCCTCTGCCTATTTGTGGTCTCTCTGTCAAATAAATAAATAAAATCTTAAAAAAAAAAAAAGAAATTCTAAAGAATGTTCTTCAGGTGGAAGAAAGGTAATCCCAGATGAAAGACCTGAGATGCAAGAAGGAAAAAAAAAGCAGAGAAAGTAACCAAGAGGTCGAAAGAACTAAACTAACACTCTTTGTACAAAACAGCAAAAGTGCCTTGTGAGTTATTTTCTTAAGAAGCAATAAAATGCAGGACAACAATAATTTATCATCAGGAGAGAAGCAAACAGAGTGAAAAGTGTTCTGAGGTCACTGTGCCATTCAGAAGGAGGGTAAAAATATTTATTAATTCTAGACTTTGAGAAGTAAACTATGCATGTTGTAACTTCCAGAGTAACAACTAAAAGAATATAAAAAGAGTACATACATTCAGAACCAGGAAAGGAGAAATGATGGGATGATATAACTGAAACAAGGCAAAAAAGGAAAAAAAAAATAGAACATAGACATAAGCAGAACAAATAGCAAGCCCTAACAGGAGATGTAAACCCAAATAGCTCAGAGGTTACCATGAACCATGAAGTAAATATTCCGGCTAAAAGTCTGATTGTCAGGCTGAATAGAAAACACGGTCCAGCTGTATGCATGCCATTCACAAAACACCCATGTAAACTATAAAACTATAGGAAGATGGAAATGGTACATAATTGTACATAAAGCAAATACCAAAAGAAAGTTGATACAGATATCAGATATATACACAAATATATAATGCACATACTATATATGCATACAAAATATTTTCATTCTCATTAAGGTACCATCCTGAGCAAAAGGAAGGCTGGACGTAGGCTTAAAGAAAGATGGAGAGAGGCTAGAGTGGGAGAGAGTAGGGCATGTTTGTAGGCCCAGAAGAATAACCCAGCAGAAGAGGCACAATGGGAGACACAAGAGGAAAGGACCTGGTGTCCTGAGCGGGCGAGCAGGGCTAGGATCTGGTGCACGAGCAGAGGGGCTGGCCGTGAACAAAATCCCGGCCAGGAGCTGTCTGCAGTTGGGCAGGAAGGCATGGCTGGGCACTGTGGGAGCAGGTGCTGTAAGACGTTTCTTAAGGGGAGAAGTTTCTCTTCTGATTGCCTGCATGCTCTCAGAAAAATAGGAACCAAGGTCATCATCAAGAATGACGGCAGAAGGGTTCTTCTGAAAGTGTCTGGAGAGAGAGAACGTGAGAAGTGAGCACCTGATGGGAGCTCCATCACCACTTGCCCTGTGAATGAGTGAATGGCGAGTACACAGCGCAGAAGCCTCAGGCAGTGCAAGGGTCCACCTGGGCTGTGTGGTTATACATTTAAAGTGGCTGCATGTTTTTCTCTAGCCTTGTCCTTTGGGGCTTATGGCCACACAGAGACAAGCCTGGGGACAAACCAACAAGCTGAGGAGGACAGAGTAGAAGAATCTTGTTAAGCCACAGAACAACCCCACCCCCCACCTTGGCTTCCTCTCCCTCTTGGCTTCTTGTGCATGAATGGTAAAACCTATTTGCATCCACTGCTGTCCAAAGTGTGCGCTGCTTGTGGCCAGGCTCGTCCTAACCAATGTGTGACTGTCCCACCCCTGAAGGTCTCAGCAAATGGGGCTTGCATTCATTTGGTTCTCCAGGACACAAGGTCCACACCAAACCACGCAACTGTTCAGACTTCTTGGATCCATCTCTTTTCCCTTTGGCCCCATCGCAGCCTTGGGGCCAGCCAGCACGTAACATTCACCTCTGAGCACAGGACAACCCACGCAGGCGTCCGTGTGATAACGGAGATATTTTACGTTGGTCCCCAGGCCCGGATCTCCTCCTTCACCCCCAACAAGTCACCCCAAACTTACTGGTATCAGTGACAGCCGTTTTACTAAACTCGTGGATTCTGCGGCTCAGGAACTTGGGCAGAGGGCAGCAGAGACAGCTGGAAAGACTCAAACCACTGGGGGGAGCCCGAATGGCTGGAGACGAGGACCACACGGAGATATCTTCACTTAAAATCAGACACCCAGGCTGCGATGACCCGAGGAGCGGCCCCTCTCAGCTGCTGACCAGAGCACACACTTCTCCATGTGCCCTGGGTTGCCCGGACTGCCAGGTCCTGGGGGAGCAACAGGGCAGGGGACGTGCCAGGAGAACCAGGCCCTTCTAGCCTTGTGGATTAGATTCCCCTTGCTGCTGTAACGAGTTACCACCAACGTAATGCTTTCAAGCCATACAAACTCATTATTTCACAGTTTGGAGGTCAGAAGCCCCAGATGGGTTTCTCTAGGTTAAAACTGAGGTGTTGGCAGGGTCACATTTCTTCTGGAGACTCGAGGAGAGAAATTGTTCCTTTACCTCATCCAATTTCTAAAGGCCACTCACATTCCTTGGCCTACAGCCCCTCCTTCCATCCTCAAAGCCAGCCACACAGCATCTCCAAATCTCTCCTGGCCTCTAACGTTCTTGTCCACCTCCTATGGGGACCCTTGTGGTTACATGGGACCCACAGGATAAATCTTTCCACCATAAGATCTTTGACTTTATCACATCAGCAAAGTCCATTTTGCCTGGGAAGGTCACATATTCCCAGGTTCTGGAGCTGAGAATGTGAGCATAGACGGGCAGGGGGAGGATGTTATCCCCCCTACTACACTATGAAAGTCATACCTCATTTCCCTGCACACTATTGGTCAAAACCATGACAGCCAGTCCTGAGTCCACAAGGAAGGGGCACAGACTAACTAACCGCTCCATGGAAGGAGTGCCCACGAATCTGCGGCCATGTTGTGAAAACCGTCCCACTACCATTGTGGCTATGGCTGCGCCATGCCTAGCATTCAAGAAGGGGCTCCACTCCCACTCTTGACTCAGCAGCACGAACACACAAAAAGACAGTCTAATGATGCCATGGGCATGACTGAAGGCAAAAGACACACAGCGCAGTCCCATTTCATGCCGATTTTAAATAACATCATATAGGGTGCCCGAGGGCTCAGTCAGTTAAGCATCTGACTCTTGATGTTGGCTCAGGTCATGATCTCAAGGTCGTGAGATCAAGCCCTGCCTTGGGCTCCCCACTTAGCATGGAGTCTGCTTAACAGTCTCCCTCTCCCTTACCCCTCCCCAACTCTCTACAATAAATAAATAAAGTCATATCAAACAATTAATACATCCTCCTGAATGCACAGCTGAGTCAGGCAAATGCTATCTCACATTTATTCCTCAGTGAAAATGAGATGTGAATTGCGTAAGTTTTGAACCATGTGAGTATTTCGGGAACATGTCCCTTGCCTAACCCGCGACCACTGTGTACTTGATTGAACTCGCTAAGTACCCAACATATAACACAACACGAGCAAAGAGAGCAGGAGAGATGGGAAAATCACATCCAACTTTTAGCATAAGGATGAAAGAATCACCAGATGATTAACTTCCTTCAAAATACGAGTTTCCCATGCTGTTGGCATTGAAGGAATGTTTCTTCTGTTGAAATCAAGCATTATTAGTAAACAGCAGTTGTAAGACCTCAAAGTGGCTAAATTGTAGGCTTTGTTGGAAACAGGCCTGAATGGAACATATTAGCATAAATTGTATTTTTTATGGTTAAGCTGCAGTGTTAATATCAAACTGTGCTAAACAATCGGTCTCCATACGGCGGGTAATTGAACTACCTGTTAGATCAGTTTAGTAAGTTGTCAAAACTGGAGAAGTCAGCAATTTCAGTGGATGTGTTTGTAAAATATCCCGAGGTCCTCTGGCTTCGCGTCAATGCACAGAACAGCCCTGGAGCATTAAAAGCCTGTCTGTTAAAAATAAGGATTAGCAACAGGGAAAATATAAGATGAATATCAAAAAGTAAAGCCGACCTGTTGTAAAAATGAATGCAATATACTCAGTAAAAGTTTGTAGGGGCGCCTGGGTGGCTCAGTTGGTTGGGCGACTGCCTTCAGCTTACGTCATGATCTTGGAGTCCCGGGATCGAGTCCCTCATCGGGCTCCCCGCTCCATGGGGAGTCTGCTTCTCCCTCTGACCTTCTCCCCTCTCATGCTCTCTCTGACTGTCTCTCTCTCTCAAATAAATAAATAAAATCTTAAAAAAGAAAAAAGGTTTGTATTCCGTCTTGATTTGCTCTGAATTAAGCTTTACATCCAACAGTTTTTGTCTTACTATTGTGCATTCAGACAACTGGACATTGAATTTTGCCCAGTCAAAATAACTGTCACTATTTGTTTCCATCCACCTTAGATCCCAGATATCTGGAATACTTTAGTATGTGGGGAGGAGCGGTGGGGGGCTTAAACAAAAGTATACCCTCATGATTTCATGATTTTTGCTCAATTTTACATATTCTTTGAGAATACGGAGCATTTCAGACAGGCCTCTGCCTTCTCTCTTAAATGAATGTTTGTATACCATCCAGCATATATTTAAATATCCTCAGAGCAAATAGTTTGGGTATGGCTTAGTCCTGTCAAATGTAAAGTTAAACATGTATATTAGACAGTGGTGGATGCCCAAGCAAATTGGAGAAAATCTGATCATGAAACCTTAGTTGAGGTCTGAGCGTTCCAAACTTACCATCTGAAACCATGTGAAACGGTCAAGCATTAATTACCAAATGGTTTGCGTCTTGGATAGTAGAAGACTGCTGGGAAATAAAACTAGTTGGCCTTATCACTTCCCTCCTGTTGTCTTGCCACTCCTATTTTGAGCCCACCTATACACTTGGGAATCATTTTGTTGTTTTTAATACTTTTTCTTCTAATCACAAAAAGAACACATGCTCATTGTGGAAAATTTACAAAATATGGACCAACTAAATAAAAAAATCAAAGTTCTCCATACCAATTTACTTTAAACCCCTTGAACTGGATCCCATTCTCACTCCTTAAATCAAAAGAAATTCATTTTGAGTTTATCTTTGTGTACGGTGTAAGAGAATGGTCGAGTTTCATTCTTCTACATATAGCTGTCCAGTTTTCCCAGCACCATTTATTGAAGAGACTGTCTTTTTTCCACTGTATATTTTTTCCTGTTTTGTTGAAGATTATTTGACCATAGAGTTGAGGGTCCATATCTGGGCTCTCTACTCTGTTCCACTGGTCTATGTGTCTGTTTTTATGCCAGTACCATGCTGTCTTGGTGATTATAGCTTTGTAGTAAAGCTTGAAATCAGGTAACGTGATGCCCCCAGTTGTATTTTTGTTTTTCAACATTTCCTTAGTGATTCAGGGTCTCTTCTGGTTCCATACAAATTTCTGGATTATTTGCTCCAGCTCTTTGAAAAATACCGGTGGAATTTTGATTGGAATGGCATTAAAAGTATACTGCTCTAGGCAGTATAGACATTTTAACAATGTTTATTCTTCCGATCCAAGAGCATGGAATGGTCTTCCGTCTTTTTGTGTCTTCTTCAATTTCTTTCATGAGTGTTCTGTAGTTCTTCGAGTACAGATCCTTTACCTCTTTGGTTAGGTTTATTCCCAGGTATCGTATGGTTCTTGGTGCTATAGTAAATGGAATTGATTCTCTAATTTCCCTTTCTGTATTTTCATTGTTAGTGTATAAGAAAGCCACTGATTTCTGTACATTGACTTTGTATCCTGCCACGTTACTGAATTGCTGTATGAGTTCTAGTAGTTTGGGGGTGGGTCTTTTGGGTTTTCCATATAAAGAATCATGTCATCTGCAAAGAGAGAGAGTTTGACTTCTTCATTGCCAATTTGGATACCTTTTATTTCTCTTTGTTGTCTGATTGCTGTTGCTAGGACTTCTAATACTATGTTGAACAAGAGTGGTGAGAGTGGGCATCCTTGTCGTGTTCCTGATCTCAACGGGAAGGCTGCAAGCTTTTTCCCATTGAGGATGATATTTGCTGTGGGTCTTTCATAGATAGATTTTATGAAGTTCAGGAATGTTCCCTCTATCCCTATACTTTGAAGCATTTTAATGGATAAAAGACCTCAACGTGAGACAGGAATCCATCAGAATCCTAGAGGAAAACATAGGCAGTAACCTCTTCAATATCAGCCACAGCAACTTCTTTCAAGATATGTCTCCAAAGGCAAAGGAAACAAAAGCGAAAATAAACTTTTGGGACTTCATCAAAATCAAAAGCTTCTGCACAGCAAAGAAAACAGTCAAGAAAACAAAGAGGCAACCCACGGAATGGGAGAAGATATTTGCAAATGACAGTACAGACAAAAGGTTGATATCCAGGATCTATAAAGAACTCCTCAAACTCAACACACACAAAACAGATAATCATATCAAAAAATGGGCAGAAGATAGAACAGACACTTCTCCAATGAAGACATAAAAATGGCTATCAGACACATGAAAAAATGTTCATCATCACTAGCCATCAGGGAGATTCAAATTAAAACCACATTGAGATATCACCTTACACCAGTTAGAATGGCCAAAATTAGCAAGACAGGAAACAACATGTGTTGGAGAGGATGTGGAGAAAGGGGATCCCTCTTACACTGTTGGTGGGAATGCAAGTTGGTGCAGCCACTTTGGAGAACAGTGTGGAGATTCCTCAAGAAATTAAAAATAGAGCTTCCCTATGACCCTGCAATGGCACTACAGGGTATTTACCCCAAAGATACAGATGTAGTGAAAAGAAGGACCATCTGTACCCCAATGTTTATAGCAGCAATGGCCACAGTTGCCAAACTGTGGAAAGAACCAAGATGCCCTTCAACGGACGAATGGATAAGGAAGATGTGGTCCATATACACTATGGAGTATTATGCCTCCATCAGAAAGGATGAATACCCAACTTTTGTAGCAACATGGATGGGACTAGAAGAGATTATGCTGAGTGAAATATGTCAAGCAGAGAGAGTCAATTATCATATGGTTTCACTTATTTGTGGAGCATAACAAATAACATGGAGGACAAGGGGAGTTAGAGAGGAGATGGGAGTTGAGGGAAATTGGAAGGGGAGGTGAACCATGAGAGACTATGGGCTCTGAAAAACAATCTGAGGGTTTTGAAGGGGCGGGGGGTGGGAGGTTGGGGGAACCAGGTGGTGGGTATTAGAGAAGTCACGGATTGCATGGAGCACTGGGTGTGGTGCAAAAACAAGGAATACTGTTATGCTGAAAATTAAAAAAAAAAGAAATTCAAATTGGTACAAAGAGGTAAAAATAAAAATTAACACATACAAGTGTTGGGGGAAATACAGGTGAATTTTTAATAAGCAGCTCCCAACAATTCCACTGTCAAGATGTAATCAGGAGAAGGCCAGGTTTGCACCTACATCAGCGGGCGTTCAAGCGAGCACCATTAGAAACTCCAAGCCAGGATGACCCCAAAGGACAGATGGGTTATGCAGACCATTAATTATAATGTAATGCAGGTTGAGATAAATAGAGAAAAAAATGAAGTGCTGTGGGAATGCAAAGAAGGAAGAGACAGGCTCTGGCCAGCAGGATCAGAGATGGTCTCAGAAGAGAAACGTTTGAGTGGAAGTTGGAATGATGAATCAGCTATCAAGAAGCTACCAAGTCTGAATTCTGGAACACTGAAAAAAAATTTTAAAAATAAATAAAAATTTTTAAAAAAATAAATAAAAACTTAAAAAAATAAATAAATAAAAATAATAAAATTTTTTTTAAAAAAAGAAGCTACCAAGTCAAGGGAGCCACATTCCAAAGAGAAAGAACGCAAAGGAAAGCAAAAAGTTAGTTGGGAAGTCCAACAAGGATAGTGATGAAGAAGCATCTTGGTGACCCACTCTTAAATCAAGAGTCAAATTGATCCATTCTTTTTTTTTTTTTTTTCCTCAGCTTTTTCTTATGAGGCCATGTCAGGGCATTCTAGAAAACTGAGTATCATAAAACATTTCCAGATTCTACCAGTCAGGACTGTTCTAACTGCAGTTGATAAAAACTCAACAAAAACTAGCAAAGCATGAGAATTCACGAACTCACATAACTGAGAAGCTTAGTGTCTATAGACCAATTCAGGTAAAGCTGGATCTGGGTGCTAAAATGATGTGTATCTGCTTCTCTTTCTCCAGTCTGCTTGTATCTACTTCTTCTCAAATGTTAACTTCATTCTTTCCAACTGTAGACAGATTCTTTTCATATCATGAGAAGACATCTTCTGGCAGTCCCAGGCCAACATCCTTACAGCTTGCCAACAAAAATGAAGAATGCAGTTGTCCCCACGAGATCTAGTAGAAAACCCTCAGGAGGGCATTTTGTGGTGTAGATGGGGCAAATGCCCATCTTCAAACCAATCAATGTGACTGGAAGGATGTAGTACTAGGATTGGCCTAGCACTGGTCACATGCCCCCTTGAGGACACAAGGTGGTACAAGTCACCATATTAGATGGACAGCACCACCAGGACCACATGAGGTAGGAAAACAGCTTCCTGGAAGAAGAAGAGGGGGATGAAAGAATACACTTGGCACCTAACAGTTTTAACCATCTGTGTACCTTTCAGATATATGGGGGCATTTCTTCCATCCTAACAATGGGAATACATCATCACAGTCCTCCAGTCACCTGGGAAGGACTGCAAGCAGATAACAATTCTCCTATAATATGCACTGATGAGAAATATCTGAACAACACATTTAAGTCAGCACCTAAAATATTCTCTTGATTTTCACCAATTCTACTTTGAATTCCAAAACAGAGAACCAGAAAATCTGATCACTCCCCAACCCCACCCCACCCACAGTATAAAAGCCACGTAGTTCAGCTCTTGGATCTTATGTTAGCATATTTGAAATCTGGTCATTTAAATCAAATCATATACAGAGCCAGCATTCACACAGCAGGTAGGGTTTGCCAGACACTGTTCTAAGTGTGTTACATACAGTACTACTCGTAACAACCCCGTGCGGCAGGACCTATTATTATTTCTTTTATGGATGAGAAAGCCAAAGCACAGAGGGGTCACATCTCACACAGTTGGATCTGAACCCAGGTGTTCCAGCTCCAGAGCCACGCTCCTAGCCCTAAAGTCAGTCTCAGAGCCTCCACTCAAGATAGATCATAGTAAAAATGGAGAACAAAGAAACAGAAAAAAAAAAAAAAAGTGACACTGATGAACACCACACTGAAACAAAGTAATCGACAACAGAACAACCAAAAAAGCAGATGTGATGCCATAATTTATCAGCTCAGAAGCGTGCACCCGTCAATGCAGCCCCAGCACCGGATGGGACACCAGAGCACACTGGCTGATGAAGCTGTGAGTGATCTGGTTTCACTAATCCCAGTGAAGGGCTCCTCCCATGCTAGGAGTAATGAAACCTTCTCTCCCTCCTGCAGATGCTGCACCCACAGGCAGCCTGTGTCTGGGGATGACCCTTCTAGCTAGGACCCAACACAGCATCAGCACGTTGCCCTGCTCAAAGGTGTTTCTTCAATTTTCAGGCAACTCTGGCTCCCTGTTCTTAGGAGAGTCACAAGGGTTGAAAGACTAGGTTCAGTGATCAAGTATTTATTGAGCACCTTCTATGTGCTCAGTCCTGGGCTTGGCCCTGAGGACATACACAGCAATGACCAGACAGACACAACTATGCTCTCATGGTATTTTCCACCTAGCCCTGGCTTCTCCCATACTCCAGCTGAAGCCAACCTGAATTTTTAGCAGCTTTTACCAGCAGGTCTGATGTCTAAACAGTATGCACTCCTACAGGGGTACTGGTTGATAAAACGTGTTTGGTAAATAGCCCCTGCCTAAGTCTCTTGACTGACCCACCACGGCCCTCCTTGCTCTAGCCCCTCTCCCAGGACCCCTGGAACATCCCCACATCCATCAACTGAAGGGATAATCCTGGGCCCAGTAGGGGTTTCCAGGACTCCACTCCCGCACATGGCCTACATCTGTTCTGATCAGTGGGTGCCTGCGCCCTTGTTCTTATGTGCTAAAAGTAGCCAAATTACAGAAAGTGTCTTCCCTCTCTAAACCAGCTTTAAACTCACACTTTTCTGGTTGATTGCCAGTTCACTTTAGAAACAGTGGGTCTTTATTTTATAAAACAGGGAAAGCATCAGACACACAATGTGACAATCAGCAACTGTCTGAGCACTAACTGTTGACGCAGAGGACATCTTGCCAAGACGGGACCAAATTACCTTCTCCTCCCCCACCACCCACTGCAGTGCCTATCCACAGACACCTTCAGAACCGAGGTCTCAGTGAGACAGACCCAGATGGCCCAGCAGCCACGGGAACCAGAGGGACCTGCTGTTGGCCCAGACACCCGCTGGCGGTGTCATTCAGGAAGGAGTGGCAAACAACACGCATCAGAGTTTGACCCACCCATGCACAGGACAGCCTCGCTCACGGGGAAATTCCTCAACCTGCGCAGGTGCCAGGAAAGATTGAGACTGACTCAGACCCAGGCTCAGAAACAGCCGGGTTCCCTGTGAACCTGTGTTCTGTGTTCTCGACCCCTCAGAATCACCCAGGGTGCTTTTTGATACAGAGGCTGGGCCCTAGCCAGGCACTGCCAGCATTGGCCACTGATCTGGTGGGGCCCACCATGGTGGAGGGGACTCCAGATCTGTGAATGGCCTCCACAGACCAGTCAGACTGGAGGGTTCCACCTTCCTGTGTCTAGTCTGCAGCCCAGAAGGACAATGTCTGGATGTCACTCTGGCTCTGGGCTCCCCCACCCACCCTGCTGTGTGCTTTTCCAGCAGACTGAGCCCTGAGTGGTGCCTTGCATCTGCCTGGGGCAAGGTCTAGAGGGTAAACTGTGCTAGCATTTTGCCCATACATGGTGGCTGTACAGTGAGAGCAAGAAAGACAATGAGGACATTTATTCAAATCCTAATATGAGGTTACAAATTGTACTAGTATCATTCATTATTGCCTTCCAGGGATTTCTGGGGTATTTTCTCACTGCTAACTAATTTTTTTAAAATATTTGTGACCTATCTAGAAAAGATGTCAAAGCTGGCTTTTCAAAGATAATACACAAAAGAAAAAAACCATAATAAAAAGGAATCCTTGTTGACTTCTGGGCCCCTCTGCCAAGGACCCTGTCCTTAATTCAGCAAAAGGCTTCTTGTCCATGTTTTCTAATGTCAATGGGGCCATAGGGAGGGTGGGGATGACCAAAGACAAATTGCTTTAGGAAGCAAGTCCTTCAGGCACTCCTTCCTGGCACAGATCCTAAAATCTTGTACCTCCCAGGTAGCTGCGCAGACTGGCAGGGAACCAAGCGTTCAAGCACCAGAACCTCTAAAGGCCCCTTTCTAAAGAAGGATCACATTTCCTGCTTTGCTGACAAGGAAACTAAGGTTCAGGGAGGTAAAGGGACCAATTCAATGGGCAAATGTCTTTTTTTTTATTTTCTTTAAAGATTTTATTTATTTATTTGACAGAGAGAGATCACAAGTAGACAGAGAGGCAGGCAGAGAGAGGGGGAAGCAGGCTCCCTGCTGAGCAGAGAGCCCAATGCGGGACTCTATCCCAGGACCCTGAGATCATGACCTGAGCCGAAGGCAGCCGCTTAACCCACTGAGCCACCCAGGCGCCCCGGCAAATGTCTTTTTAGGGCAAAAAATGTCACTTTCATCATCTCAAGGGTACAGTAAAGAGAAAAACCTCAGACCTGCCTTTGGGGAGACATAAACTTGAGATTTCAGTGAAATTAAGCTGTCTGCTGTTACATGTGTGGCTTTTTTCATCTCACACATCTTGCCACCAAAAAAGGGATCAAGTCAATACAAATGTCCCAGGCTGGGTACTAACCCCAGGTGGAATGATGAGACATGTAGTGTTGGAGGTCCCCTGCACACTGCCTTGCCCCCCACCCAGAGCATCCTGCAAGCCACCCTCACCCTCACAGAGAAGAGGGCCACCAGGTGAGGGGCAGGATCTGGCATAACCCAGAAAGAAGGAGGAGAGGAAAGAAAACGCATCAGAGGCGTGAGGAAGAAATCAGAAGGATGCTAGTTCAAAACAGGCAGAGCCCCACATGCATTCCAGGCCTAAAAATGTGGCAAAGACATAGCAAAGTCTTGGGAGCTCTGATTCTCCTTTAAAACCAAAATGTAACCCTCTCCAATTAAAAAGCAAAATTTTAAGTGCGTTTGCACAACCAGCGGTTTGGAAACAAGGAAGAAGGGGAAGCTTTGATTTCCTTACTTTTGCATACCAGCATCTTTTCGAAAACTTAAGTATGTGACTTGGGCACGCCACAGCTGCTTTGGGTGTCCATTCCTCATTAGTAAAAATGGAGCTAAAATGGTAAAAATTATTGCCCAAAAGGCTAAGGGTTGGCCCAATGGCCACTGGCGCCTCACAACATGTGACTATATAAACTTCTGAGAAACAGAAGTTATTTCTGTAAAAGATAGAGTCCTAAACATGTTGCCACTAAGTTACACCTAAAATGTACCCCTGACTTCCTATTAGAGAAATCCCATTGTCTACAGAGCTGCGATTCTCCGAAAAAGGGAACCAAAGAAGCAGTAACAGCATCACCTGGGAACTTGTTAAAAAGGCAAAATTCTCGAGCCCCAACCCAGATCGAGTGACTCAGAAACTCTGGGGGTGGGCACCAGCAATGTGGGTTTCTTGATGCGCTGCTACAGTGACTCATTTCATAAACAAAAGAGCTCCTAACGTATTCGTTCCAAACATTAGATGTCTCTGCAGGCATGTCTGTCACGTGGTTCTAGAGCCTTGACTTCAAACGGTCAGTATCCGTATCAGAGACAAAGTCAGTATCTGTATCAGAGACAAAGGGAAAACTCCACACACAGAGACAGGTCTCCTTGCTGTCCTGGACGCTCTCACTTTAGGCCCTGTGCCCTGGCCATTCCTCTGTCTGGAACACTGCCCCTTCCGTTCCCATCCCATTTAGGACTTAGCTCCAATGTCACCTTCTGAAGAGGGCCTACCCTTCACCCATGATTCCTTTTACCCTGCTCTATTTTTCCTAAAGTTCTCTCCTTCTAAAGAACATATAACTTCCTTATTACTATATAGGGTTTTCTGTGTGTCTCCCTCCAGTAGGAAGGAAGTTGGAGGACAGTAATCTGTTTTATCTGTTCAGAGAGCCTGGAATAGTGCCCAGCACAGAGTAAGGACTCATATATAGGTGGTGAATTGATAAAGGAATCAGCACAAATGTTTGGGAGTGGAGGGCACAGCCTTCTTTACTTTGTAAAGACTCCAGTGAGGGCCTATCTTTATGAACTCAAGAAGCTTCCTTCTCCCATGTAAGGTTAGAGAACTGGTGTTCAAGCACCTCACCTCAAGGCCCAGTGTTGGGGCCCATAGCACATGCTTCTGAAGATACCTGAATGGCTGATAATCTTGTTTTGGAGCCAATACTAAGGAAAGAGAAAGTTGTTAGAACCACGCTATGAACCAGTAGTGAAAGCGTTGGGTTTAGAAATCTTAGCCACCAAATGAATCCACCACTCATCTGATAATACTTTCTCTCAAATAAAGCCTTCTCCAGTGTTTAAAAGTTAAGACTAGTAATTAAATTGCACAACCATCAGAGTCAACTCAAATTCAAGACTTCTACTTCTAGCTTACAGTGGGAAATGTAAAACTGTGCCAAATGCCTATGATCTCTCCCTGGCTGGTTCAACACGAGTAATTTGGGAGTAAGATGTCCAGTCTTTCATAACTAGGTTTGTTTTATGATAATCCTGGGAATTTCCAGTTCTAAATATTTTTTTTTCTATAAAATGGTTCTACACAGAGAGCTTTAAGGTCACTACAAGGTATGTGAAACCTCATCACTAGAAAAGATCATGTGCACAGTAGTTTCTGCCTAATCTGAGTTTTTCTGAGTAAGAAGCACAGTTATAAAATAGAGTGGAGTTGAGTCAATCAAGTATCCAACTAACATGGACATAAGTTCAGGTACCCTGCCCCTCACCACCCCACCACAGCACAGAGAGAAGACAGATTTTTAGAGCCGAAAGCAGACGCTTAACAACTGAGCCACCCCGGTGCCCCCAAGAGGACAGATTTTTAGAGCCTGAGCCATGGCATTCTCCATTTCATTCCAAAAGCGCACGCCCCTAAGGGACCCTGAGGTAGGGCTATGAATCCCTGTTCCTTCTCCCAGCTTAGGTAGTGCAATTCTCTCCAAGTATAAGTATTTTGTCACAATGAATGGGATTCTGGAGATTAAGATACTTTGGTTTGGTGTAGCGTGGTATGGTACAGAGTGTGGTGAGGTGTGGTGTAGTGTGTGGTGTGGTGTGGTACGGTGTGTGGTGAAGGTGTCATATGTGGAGAGGTGGTATGTGGTGTGGTGTACAGTGTGGTGTGTGGTGTGAGGCATGGTGTGATGTATACTGTAGTATGGTGTAATGTGTGGTGTGGTGTGGTATGTGGTGAGGTATGGTATGTTGCAGGGTATGATGTGACGTGTGGTGTGGTGTGGTATTGTGATGGAGAGGTGGTGTGTAATGTGGCATGTGGTGTGGTGTGTGGTGTAGTATGGTATGTCATGTAGTGTGGTGTGGTATAGTGTGTGGTGAAGTGTTATGTGATGTGTGGTATGGTGTGGTATTGTGTGTGGAGAGGTCGTGCA
Source organism: Enhydra lutris kenyoni (assembly GCF_002288905.1). Classification (NCBI taxonomy): domain Eukaryota; kingdom Metazoa; phylum Chordata; class Mammalia; order Carnivora; family Mustelidae; genus Enhydra; species Enhydra lutris. The sequence goes on from NW_019154093.1 coordinate 12,420,373, forward strand.
CAGTGTGGTATGGTGTGTGGTGAGGTGTCATGTGGAGAGGTGGTATGTGGTGTGGTATACAGTGTGCTGTGATGCATTGTATGGTATATAGTGTGGTAAGGTGTGTTGTGTGGTATGGTGTAGGGTGTGGGGTGGGGTGGGGGGTATATGGTATGATATGTAGTGAAATGTGATGTGTGGTGTGATGTGATGTGGTATTGTGCATGGAGAGGTGTTGTGTTGTGTGCTACGCCATGGCATGGAGTGTAGTGTGGTATAATGTGTGGTGAGGTGTGATGTGATGTGTGGTATGGTGTGGTGTGTGTGGAGAGGTCGTGTGTGGTGTGGTATGGTGTGATGTGTATGTGATATTGTGTGTGGTGAGATGTGGTATGGTGTGATCTGTGTGAGGTATGGTGTGTGGTATGGTGGAATTTGTGGTGTGGTGTGGTATAATGTGTGATGTGATATGGTATGGTGAGTGGTGAGGTATGGTATAAGGTGTGGTGTGGTAGAGTGTGGCTTGTAAATACAATCCAAGAGTGTCACTGAGTGCCTAGTCAGAGAACAGCAACTGAGTGGAGAAAAACCAGCTTCACTGAGTTTATTGAGAGAAAACACAGTGTCCAATACTGCAGGTAAACACAATATTTGATGGGCAATTTGAGGACTTTCTAGGTAATGCTGACCTTCCACCATCTCTGAAACTTCACACTCACATACTGGCAAGTCTCCTTACAGAGAAGCGTCTGGCTTAGGAAGCCACATCGTAGTGACCAAGATGCTCTCTCTGACGGCAGAGGTCCAGGAGGTGCCAGGAGAGCAAGGGGTGATGCGGCAGCCAGTGGGCATTGCTTACCGGACACAACACAGCACTTCCAGACATTTCAGGGTTCTCAGCTTTTCTACTGCTGATGCCTACCGGAAAGCAGTCTATTCCATGATACGCCAATATCTGTACTGTACTAAAACTTTTATTGTAAAAGTAATACATGCACCTAAAAAAAGGTAGCACAGAAGTGTAGAAAATGCAAAGCAGAAAAGTATGTTTCCCATTCCAGCCTCCATTGCAGCCCAAAGTTTCTAAGAAGAAAGGGAAAACCACACGTCAGCATGAGCCCTTAGAAGTTCTTAACTACACAGTGTATGCAATGGAATCCACTTTCCTCTTGAAGACATTCTTGACTTCCATCATTACCAGTTACCAGTTGCTTTCTAGATTTGCTTCCAGTTGTTATACCGGGGTTTATTCTTGTTGCCTTACTGAGTTATTACCATCGTTTCTGGGGTTCAGTATGGTCATCGTTTCTTGATCATTTACTGTTTGGCTAGAAAATACACTCCAGGGATTGTTCTCTTTTGGAAAGGCTAAGTGGAAAGCAAATTTCCTGAGTCCCTACATGTCTGAAAATGTTTCTTTTACTCCCACATTTAATTATTCATGTAGCTGGTAGAGCAGACACTACTATGTGTCACAACATTCATCTGGTCCCACCATTGTGCTTCTCATTACAGGATCTGCTTTGGTACAGGGATTCTCCTCTTCATGAGTCCATGCAGGCTAATTCCTGACCTGTGCAGGTCAATACGGTTATCCTATTATCTTTCCAATGACTGGCTGAGGAATAAGCACGTGATCAAATTTTAGTGAGCAAAACATGAAGAAAAGCACATCAGAGCATCTGAATAAGAGACATTCTTGTCTTCTTCTGGAGACTGTGGTTTCTGGGTGTGGCGCCTGGAACTACTGGGGACATCTTGCCACTAGAGAAGAACCAGCCAGAGAACAAACCCAAAAAGTTGAGGATGACACAGCAGAATGGCAGAAGAATCAGGAAAGCTTTTGTCATTTATCATTATTAAGCTGATGGATTTACCAGGCTTTCTGATGTCCTTCCTCTGATTCACATAATGTAAGATAATATACTTCCTTCTCATTTAAGCCATTTGAGGTTAGCTTTCTGTTCCTTATAGTCAAAAGCACCCTAATTAATACAGCGGGGTGTAGAATTCTTAGTTTACTTTCCTTTCGAAAATTGAAAGCATTATTCCATTGTCTACTAGCATCTAATGTTGACTACTGAAGTGATATGTGAATCTATGCCCCAATGTCTTGTGGGTAATCTGATTTTTTCTCTTGCTGAGAGGCTTCATAGCATTTGTCTTCATTTCCAGAGTATTAAAATTCCATCAGAGTGTGTCTTACTTTGGGTCTTTTCTCATTTATTCTGCTTAGCACTCAGTGGGCTCCTTTTAATCCAAGAATGTGATTCTTTAGCTCAGAGAAAGTTTATTCTACTATTTCTTTGATGATTTCCTTTATATCTATTATACAGATATTGGACCTTCTCAAACCATATTTATTATCTTTTTACATATCTCTTATCTTATATACTTACTATCTTTTTGTACTAGGTCCAGAAAATTTTTTTTCACCCATCTTCCCATTTACTCATTTGTAATTTATCAGTGTACTCTCTGATCTTCAGATATTTTACTACATTTTTAAATGTCAACCATCATAATTTTAGTTTCTGAAAATTCTTTTCTTCTAATTACATCTCTTTCATAGCAATGTGTCATTATTTTGTATGTGTAAATGTCTTTGAATTCCTTCTACTATTTCCATAACCTCTCAGGTAACTTCTTGCTTGTTCACCTTGGTCTTTGTTTTTTATGGTATTGATTTCCCTCAGAATTCAGGTTGTCCTTAGTGGACTATTTATATTTATTGGTGAAGGACTTTATAGATAGGATTCATTGCAAGTTTCCTTTGTGTTTATGAAGGTCTGTTTGCTCTGAATATGAAGGCAGGCTATAGCTTTTGTGTGGACAGATCCTTCTCTTTGAATTACCTGGTGGGGAGCAGGCAGGTGGATTTGGAACTTTCACCACTGTCAAGCAAAAGTGGGCACTTAAAAGTATTTTCCTCCTAGTTGAGATGGCTTTCCTTTTTACCCTCTAGCTCAACCCCCAGGACTTCCATTTTACCCCCCAAGTCTGCTTCAAATATTATTCTGCCTTGCTCCCTTGCTCCAACCTCATACCTTGAGCTTTCCTTTAGCAAACCTTTCAGAAATTCATAAAAACAATTCTTAGAATTCAAACCATTCTATACACATCTAAGAAAGGAAGGAGTTACTTAAGCCAAAATGTCCTGAGGACATCTTGCTACCTCAGAGTTCACTTTGACCTTCTATATGTACCAATCACAAGCTTAGAGCCTCTCTGAAGAAAGTCTCCCCCTTAGGTTTCCCCCCATTTAAGTTCTAGGCCATGGTTTCCTGTTATATGTTGAACCTTAGAAATAATAAAATGCAAGCTCATCTAATTTCCATCTTCCAGAAACTTGGTGAAATTTCTTGTCTACCCATAACACTCCTTCCTGTTTTCAGAGCTGTCATGGATTCATTTCTTTCTACATATTTAACTGTTGTTTCATGGTTTCTAGGAAGGCAGGGGAGGCAAATGAATTTACCCAAGTCTGTTATCTTGAACAAGGATTCCTAATACATTTCTATTAACACAAATCAATGGTTTGTCCCCCCCCCCTTTTTTTTTAACAATGTGAGGGGTTTTGGAGTGTCTGGGAATTCCCTAAAATTGCATGCCAAATTCAATATGTATGTGCATACCCATGCATATTTCTACAGAAACAGTCATAGTTTTCATCACATGCTCAAGTGGTCTGTAACCAAGCCGGCTAGGAAACTAAGGGGAAATGGATAAGACAAACAATTGAATGTTCTTCATTCATTTCAAGTGAAATCCATATAATCTGGGGGGAGGGTAGTGGACAATGGCTTAGAAGTAAAGACTGGTGTACCGAGTTTTTGAGAAATTAAATCTAAACAAGTGTATAAAGTCAAATACATTTTGTCAAATTTTAACCATAATTAATTTCTGTCCTGACCCCCCCCCCATTCCCTCCAAAGTCAGAAATTCAATCTGGGTTATTCCCAGGTAAATCCAGTCACTTCTGGGTAACAGCAATCACTTCAAGCTAAAACTTGGTGAATTGAAAATATCACACCACTATCATCCTTCTTGCCAAGATTCTATCAAACATGGCTCAGGCATTTGGGTACCTAGTACCTACCCTGGCTTCTATTGCACTGCCTTCCTCCCACCCAATCTTTAGTCATTGGTCTCCATGCCCACCAAATCCTTCATTGATGTCCTTGGTTCTCATGTTGACCTTCAAGCATCAAATCTAGAAATGTCATTTGCATCCTTTTAATCTCAACCACATGCTCCTTTGGGTTCACTGGCTCACTCACTCTCAATGTCTTCCCCTACTTTTCTCTTTGCTACTTGAAAACTATCTTAAAGACCAGGAGTTTTAGACACTATTCTGTGCTACTCTCTAATCTCAATCTTAGACATGTCACCCTGCCCTTCTGCACTTTTGTTGGTGCAGTACCATGCTGACACAAAGAACTTCTCTACAAGGTTTCATCCTGGGAAACAACAGGAATGACAGTGAGGTAATGATGTCCCTTCTCTTGGATTCACCTCACTCCCCCCTTCAGGAATCAGCCCATCACATAAAGATAGGACACTGGATCTCTTTCCATGAACCCACGGCAATATAAGCGGTAGCACATCTCCTCTGGCTCTTCCCCATCCTATTTTAGGCCACATTTAATTAGTTTATAGAACAAGGTACTTTTGTTCCTTGTCTACACTGCCATATTTATTGATTCTAAGATGTACATTTCTTTACACATAGACATCTCTTAAATTGGGGTATATCCTACAACTCATAACATCTTAGATTTAAAGAAACATGATATTTCCGATCAATTATGGCATAACTTTATCCCTTGTGTATTAGTTTGCTAGGACTGCCATAAACTGCAGAGCTTAAAACAAAAACAAAAACAAAAACAAAAACAGAAATTTACAGTCTATAGTTCCAGAGGCCGAAGTTCAAGATCAAAGTATTGACAAGATATTAGTTCCTTCCAAGGGCTTCCAAGGGTCTGTTCCAGGCCTCTCTCCTTGGTTTCTAGATGACCATCTTCTCACACAATCTTCCCTTTATGCATATCTCTGTGTCCAGATTTCTTCTCCTCTTTTATAAGGACACCAGTCATGCTAGACTGGAGCCCTTCCTAAAGACCTCATTTTAAGTCAATTACCTCTGTAACTCCCTATCTCCAAATGAGGTCACATTCTCAGGTACTGGGAGTTAGTGTTTCAACATATAAAGTATGGGAGTTAGTGTTTCAACATATAAATTGTGTGTGTGTGGGAAACATACTTCAATGCAAACACCTTGATTCCTTCAAAGAAATTCACTTTTGATGTTCATTATCCAACTCTCACAAATCAAAAGGCTTGCTGGTCTCTGCTAGGAACACTAAGACTTTTGATTATATGTATATAATCTCAATATATATATTATATCTACATAATCTTGGTAGAATATAAAATATTGATAGAAAACCTGTTTCATTATCTTTACATTTCTGCTATAACAATCCAAATGCTCCCTAGGCAATGAATTAATAACAGAACAAGTAGTGGTGTTGGGTAACTTTAAGCGATGGAGAGGAAAGAAATCTCTATGAACATTTCAAAGTTTTTTTTTCCAACTTCATTAAATCAGCCCACGGTGCTGAATTCACTGGGTCAACCCTGTAGCGACTGCCTCTGCCACAGAATGCTTTATGTGCTTCTCAAAATTCTCCCCTGAAGTACTTCCTGATAGCACGGCAGTAGAAAGACACCCCAGGAATTCTGAAGACATAACCCAAAGCAGCTTACTGGAAGCATGAAATTTTTATATCTCCTGTTTAATCTTTAAATGCCATGTGAATTTTATTCTTCCACCATGTGGCAGTAGTTTTAATGAGGAAGAAAAATTCAAAATGATTTTCCCCCAAAGTTCCAAGTAACATCCAGGAAGACGTGCCCAGTTTGTCCTATGATTTCATGTGCCCCTGGCATGACGCCCCATGTTTGAGAAGCACGGCTTTCACTGGAGGAAACAGGAAGTTCCCCAGATAAAGGGGTTTTGTCTGTTTCCAGCAGAGAAGGATCTTCACTCTGGCACTGCCAGGAAACCAGTCCTTTTCCACCCAAAGGACAGCATTTCCTGAAGAGCAGATACATGTTCCTTTCCAGCCGGTGGAGAGTCTGCGAGGTGAAAACAAAAAGGCCTAACATAGAGTGAACAATGGAGCTGTAGGCAAGCAACGATGTACCCATCACAAGGAAAGAAAGAGGCCAGGGGCAAGTGGGGTCAGTTTGGAGAGAAGAAGAAAAACCAATAGCGAAGAGGTGAGCAGAGGATGCAAAGCACCGGCAGGAAGGCGGGAAGACAAAGGGGTCAGAGGAAAGGACGACAACAGGGTTTGCACAAAGATCAGCAAAGTCTGAAATAATGGGGAGACAGCAGAGCACAGATAAGCCGGGGCCACCAAAAGGATCTATATCCCCAGCTTCCTAGAGTCCCTAGCGCTGCTCCAAAGAAACTTCCTCTCAAATAGCTCAGTGCCGCCACTCTGTCCTCTCATCGCCATTAGCCCATTGTGTTGTGTGTCCACAGAAGTGAAGTTTCTGGGCACCCATGAAGCTCAACTTGCCAGGTGGTTTCCAGAATTAACTCTAAATTCTATGAACCATAGATAAACATAGGCCTGAAAATCACTTAACCAACCCTTGAATTAATGCAAGTCAGTGACAAGCATCTTCTCCCAAATTTAATGAGCTGAAAAACAAATCCTAGGGGCACCTGGCTAGCTGAGTCAGTAGAGCACACAGCTCTTGATCTCCAGGTTATGCATTCGAGCCCCACGTTGGGCAAGGAGATTACTTTAGGAAGAAAAAAAAACCCACATTTCCTTGTTGGTTTTCAGTTATATCTCTTGGATTGTTCGGTATCAACTCTGAGTATGTTATGGGCTGGGTACCTGGATAGACTCCTCCACAAAGGTCCCACTCATCCTTCCCCACTCTGCTCCCATACAGGTGCAGGGACTCCCACATCCGGGGCTGCCAGACCTGCGTTGCTCTCCAAAGACCCATCCCACCCCACCCCCCAGAGCAGCCAAGCAGGGGAGAAAGTGAGATGGCTCCTACAGATCATTCTTCAGGAAATCCCTGGGCTCCTGGCCAGTCACACCAAAACCCAACGGCACCACAATCAGGCAAAGAAATCAAAGCGAAGCTCTTCTCTTCCGATTATAAGAGACACAATTCTCAGTTTTCAAATTCAGGTGTGCAAGGAATGCAACTTTACTGTTCTCTAATCATCTAATTTATATTTAAGTCCTCCATCTGGTAATTGCACAAAATTCAAGGTCTCTCCCCCAGCCTCACCTCCATGGAGTTACATCTAAGTTCCCGGGCCTTACTCAGGGAGTGCCATGGTGCCAGAGGCAAAGAGTCCCCTGGTCCTCCAAGATGACCCCATCCCCCAGCCTCTGCCCACACCTCCTCTCTCCCCTTCAGCCTTGGATCACTGGTCAGAGTCCCACAGAGACCTCCCAAGCACAGACCTCCTCAGCCTTCTCTAAGCCAACCTCCAAGCCCCTCTGCCCCTCTCCAAAGCACTTTCCCTGCCCTTTGCTGTGCAAGGACTCTGGGGAATGCTTGGGCAGGACTTCTCTGCCTCTAGAGGACAAGAAGCCACCTCTGTTGCTTGGACACTCCAGGCATTGGGAATCAGAATCACACCACTGTCCTGGGCTTTACTAAATACAGGAACACAAGCTTCCTCCCACACCTGGATCCACAGACTTGCGGGGGGCTCATGTAGTCACCGCCCTTCAGGTATCAATCTAGACAGGCAGCCAGTCTCCTGAGGGGCACATGCATGGGCCTCTCCTCCTTCCCCTCTAACTTCCCCCTCCCCTCACCAAGGGCACCATTACCACAGTAGGAATGGGTGGGAGGAGGATGAGAGGTGCTAGAAAAACCTTCTCTTGTCCATCAGGCACCCTTCTAAATCTACTGTCTGTGCGCTAAGTCCTTTGGTGCTCCCATGAGGACCAGGCTTTGGAAAATCAAAAATCAAGCATTGATTTCTGGATTCCGCTCTGTCACTTGCCCCCTGCCACACCCCACACCCCACCCCGGGGCAATGAACATGGAATGTCCTAGCTGCCCAGGCAAGAGGATGTGCTGTACGTACAAGGAACCACAGGGACAGAAACCTCAGTGAGTAACAACTGGTGTGTTACCGCACTGCCCCCTCGTCCTTCGGCTGCCTGCATGGCTATGGCAGTGTCTGCCTCCTTGTCATGCCTTGCCCCTTTTGAGCTTCCGCCTTCCAAAGTCCTTAGCAAAAACATCAAATAATTACATGCTGTAATTGCTGGTTACGCAGGGATGGGAGGAAAGGGCAAAGGGGCTTTTGGCAAGTCACATTGGGGTGAAACAGCATGAAAGTCCACGTTTATGAGCAGCATGTGATTAAGAAGTAGAGGGAAAGTATCCCATTTAATGTTTTAAAAAAGACTTCATCTCTAGATGTACATACATGAGCAAATGTACAGAAAAGAATCATGGGAGAGCAGTGAAATTGGGAAGGGGACTTCCACATTTTTCCCTATATGCTGTACATCATTTGAATTCTTTCCAAGGAGAACGTATCTGTGTTCTATAGAAAAATGGAAGGTAGGATGCCCCGTGGAACAGAAGCAGCAGATAAAGGTAGATAGACAGGCAAGAAGGATGGAGAAAGAATGCCTTTGTTAGGAATTCCATCCTTGTCATGAAGCTGGTAAAATACAGATAGAATTTAATCATCCTGATTACTATCTTTCAACTGGTAAAGCAACACAAACTTGTAGGAAATTTGGAAAATGCAAAGAAATATAAAAATGAAAATCATCAGTAATCCTACCCCCAAAAGATAGTCAGTGTTGACACTTCAGTCTATTTTCTACCAATCTTAATACATGTCTCATGAATATTTTTACTTATGTGGGATCATTCTCTGTAAGAAACTTCATTTTGCTTTTTTGTAACTTTTGTCACTGTTTTTCTACCTACAAAAGTAATATGTTCATTATTGTAAAAAAAAAAAATTCAGACAACTTATGAAGGGATATTTCTCATAATCTCCGTGGATAATAGCTTGGTATATATTTTCCCAGTATTTTCCAATAAAACACATATTTCTTTAAATGAGATAATGAATGTTCATGAACTTACTCTTTTCATCAGCCATCAGTCTCTCCTGGCCATCTGATTTTTTCAGTTGATACAGAAGAATATCATTCTTTCTACCAGACATAGTATATTTTATTATACAAAGTTTACCTTTTTTACCCAGTGCTATATTAATAGACACCTAAAATATTTCCAATTTTAAGTATAACCAAAAAATGCTGTTTTGAATATTTGATCCTGATATGTATAATTTCACACACTTACACAAATATTTTCTGAGATAAAATTCCTAGAAATTGATTGTTAGGTCAAATGGGGTGCACAAAAAAAAAAAACAAAAAAAAAAACAAAAAAAAAAACAAATGGGGTGCACATTTTCAATTTTAAAGCATGTTGCCAAACACCTCTAAAAATGCTGTAAAGGGGCTCCTGGGTGGCTCAGTCAGTTAAGTGTCTGCCTTCGGCTCAGGTCATGACTTTAGGGTCCTGGGATCAAGTCCCACACTGGGACAGGCAGCCTGCTTCTTCCTCTCCCTTTCCCTCCTTCATGCTCTCTCTCATTCTCACTCTCTCAAATAAATAAATAAAATCTTTTAAAAAAATAAAAAATTAGAATAAAAATAAAAAATACAATACAAAAAATACAAAAAAAAAAAAAACACCAAAAAAAACAAATGCTATAGAAACAGTTCCAACAACAGGGTATGACAGTACTCTTCTGAAAAACCTTAGCAACACCTGGTATTATCGATCTTTTAATATTTGATATCATGACTGGCAACACATACTATATTATTACTATTTTATAAATATTTTCTTTAGCTTGACATTTACCTTATATTTAATTACAATTTTAATTGTGCTTTTTGAAGAAATTTTTAATTTTATGCAGTGCAATTTATGGTACCAAGATTTTCAAAATGTGGACCCATATTTAATTGTGGAATTTTCATCTTATATTTAAATATTGAATCTAGCTGTAGCTTACTTTGGCTTAAGAACCAAAGTGAAGATCCAGGTTTTTTTTAAATAAAAAATTTAATGAAGAATGAATTACATACAGAGAGGTACACAAAGCGTAAGTGCACAGGTTAATGAATTTTCACAAAGTAAATTTCATGCACCCCATGTGCCACACCCCCATTTGCCACATCACGAGCCATAACATCTGGCGCAGAAAACAGAACACGACCCACACCCAAGGAGCCCCCTTAACTTCCCCTTCCAGTGGTTACCTCCCCGAGGCAACCACTATCCTGATTTACATCACCAAAGATTAGTTCTGCCTGTTTTGGTATCTGGCTTCTTTCTCTCTGCATCGTGCTTGAGAAACTCATCCATGTCTCTGTATGTTAGTTATAGATTACTTATTCTTACTCCTGTATACATTCCATTGTAGGAATATACTATGATTTATTTATCCATTCTACTGCCTTTGGACATTTGGGTGACTTCTGGTTTGAGGCTCTTAATATGAGTCCCATGAACATTTTCACATAACTGTTTATAACCACACATACACATCTGCTGGGTATCTACCTAGGTGTGGAATTTGGAGTATGGAGTAAGTGCGTTCAGCTTTAATAGACTATCAGTTTTCCAACGTAGTTGTATACTCCCACCAATAATATAGAAGAATCCAATTGTTCATATCCTTGCCAACACCTGCTATTATCTGACTTTTTAATTTTGTCCATTCTAGTGAATATATAGAAACACTAACCGTAGCTTTAATTTGCATTTCCCTGAGAACAAATGAAGTTGAGGACTTTTTAATATACTTATTGACCATTCGAACATCCTCTGTGTGTACTATTTACTTTTGTTTTTGTCCTTTTTTGTCTATTTTCCTACTGGTCTACTTGCTTTTCTCTTACTGGTTTTTAGTTCTTTACAATATTTTCTACTCTATGGTTTGACCTTTGTTTTTTAAGATTTTATTTATTTGACAGAGAGAGAGATCACAAGTAAACAGAGAGGCAGGCAGAGAGAGAGGGGGAAGCAGGGTTCCCGCTGAGCAGAGAGCCCGATGTGGGGCTCCATCCCAGGACCCTGAGATCAGGACCTGAGCCCAAGGCAGAGACTTAACCCACTGAGCCACCCAGGTGCCCCTAGATTGACCTTTATGGTGTCTTTTGATGATCTGAAGTTCTTGATTTCAATTTAATCTACTTTATCAATATTTTTCTCTATAGTTAGTGCTTTTGTGTCTTCTTTAGGAGATGTTTGCTATCCCAGGATTACACAGATATTCTCTTATGTTTCCTCCTAACACCTCTATTGCCTTAGCTCTCATAGATCTACAATGCAGCTGGAGTTAATTTTTGTGAAATGATTTGAGGAAGAGGTCAAGATTCATTTTTTCTACATGGATATTAAATTGAACCAGCACTGTTTATTGAAAAGACATCCTTTCTCTTCTACATTTCAGAGTCACCTTTGCTGTAAATCAGGTGAACTTATAACAGTCTCTTCCTAAATTTCCTAATAAAATTGTTCCATTGGGCCCTCTGTATATTCTGGCACAAATACCACAATCTCAATTACTATAGCTTTTTAAGTCTATATGTCTGGTAGTGGAAGTTCTCTCAGCTTTGTTCTTATTCTTCAAATTGTCTAAGCTAATTTTGGCCCTTTTCCTTTCCATATCAATTTCATAGTCAGTTAATGTCTATTTTAAAAACCTGTTGAAATTCTGAATGGTTTGCATAATTTACAGATAAATTTGGGAGAATTAACATCTTTACAACATTGAGTCATCCAGTCTATGAACATAGTATATTTCTCCATCTACTAAAGTCTTTTTTAATTTCTCTCAATACATATTCTTGTTTTCAGTATAGAGCTCTTATACATCTCTATTACATTTATTCCAATGAATTTAGTGTTTTTGAGGCTATTGCAAATGCTATCACTTTTTAGATTTCATTTTCTATTCTTTGTTACTAGTATACAGAAGTACCATTGATTTTTATATATTTGCCTTGTATCCAACAGCCTGCTAAATTTTCCTATTAATTCCAAGAGCTTATCTAAAGATTCTTTTGGATTTTCTGAATACACAACCATTTTGCCTCCTAATAGTGACAATTTTATTACTTTCTCTGCCCTTGCTGCAATGGCTACAAGTTCTAATGCAATATTAAATAGAAGTTGTGAGAGCAGCCATCCCAGAGAGAAGGCTTTCAACTCCACTATCAAGTATGATGTTTGCTTTATTTGTAGGTACTTACTATCAGATTAAGGAATTTCTTTGGCTAAGACTTACTCTTTTTTATGATGAATCGATGTTGAATTTTATCAAATCTTTTTTCCACATCTATTGAAATGATTGTATATATTTTCTCTTTATTCTGTTATTTTGGGGGATCACTTTGACTTATTTTCAAATGTTAAGCTACCTGTGATTCCTGAAACCTGTTCCACTGGTTACAGTATATTAACCTTTGTATACATTATTGAATTCACTTTGACTATATTTTGATTAGGATTTCTGTATCAATGTCCATGAGAGGGTTCAGTCTTTAATTTTCTTTTCTTATGATGTCCTCATCAGGTTTTGGTATAAAGGTTTTTCTTAAGAATAAGCAAGAACATGTTACATCTTTTTCTGTTCTCTGGGAAAATATGTAAGATTGATTTTATTACTTCATTTTAAACATTGGGAAGACTTTATCAGAAAGACTGTATGGGCCTACAGAGCCTCTGTTTGTTTGTTTATCTGTTTGGTAGGAAGGTCTTTAATAATGAGTTCAATTCTTTAATTCTTTAATCCATTCAGATTTTTTATTTCTTCTTGTGTTAGTTTTAATATGTCAGGCTTTAAAGAAATTTGTTTATTTTGTCCAAATTGTCAAATGTATTGACATAAAATTGTTCATAACACCCGCTTATTAATAATTTATTTTAGGGGTATCTGCCTGACTCAGTTGATAAAGCATGCCACTTTCGATCTTGAGGTCGTGAGTTCCAACCCCATGTTGGGCATAGAGCCTACTTAAAAAAAATAATAATAGCAGGGGCACCTGGGTGGCTCAGTGGGTTAAAGCCTCTGCCTTCAGCTCAGGTCATGATCCCAGGGTCCTGGGATCGAGCCCCACATCCGGCTCTCTGCTCAGCAGAAAGCCTGCTTCCCCCTCTCTCTCTGCCTGCTTCTCTGCCTACTTGTGATCCCTCTTTCTGTCAAATAAATAAAATCTAAAAAAAAAAAAAAAAAAAAAAAAAAGAAGCAAACTCTTTAAAAAAAAAAAAATAATAATAGCAATCTGTTTTATACTTAAATGCCTAACCACTTTCTCAGAACCACTTGTTAAATAATATGTCTCTTAGAAACTGTGATATGCTATCTCTATCATTCTAATTTAATAAGCCATTCAAAAATATGTGTTGGCTCAAACCATGACCCAGACATCATTCCAGTGCTAGGAATAAGCATTAAATAAGGCAACATTCCTCTTTTCAAAGCTTAAACTTAATGAAGAATACAGACAATAAACGAAATTGTGACAAGTATTCTGAGGAATACAGCAGGGTAGGGTGTGAAGAGGGGGAAGGCAAGGGCTATTTTACATGCAAGAATCAGAGAAGATCACTTTGAAGAGGTTATATCTGACCATAGACTGGAATGATGTGACAGAATAAGCCATAACAAGATCAGAAAGAAGAACTGCAAAGGCCCTGAGGTAGTAATAGTACTTGGGACAGTCTAGAAAGAGCAAGGAGGCCAGTGCAACTGTAGCATAGTAAGTAAGAAAGAAAGAAACAGAAGATAAATTTAGAAACCTAGTGGGGAGCCAGATTGTACACTGTCCTATAGAGTGTGGCAATGATCGGGGATATTCTAAATGGAAAAACACCAGTTTGGAGCATGCAAGTAACATGATATCATTTATGTTTTAAAAGATCCTCGGGGTGCCTGGGTGGCTCAGTGGGTTAAAGCCTCTGCTTTTGGCTCAGGTCATGATCCCAGGGTCCTGGGATCGAGCCCCGCATCGGGCTCTCTGCTCAGTGGGGAGCCTGCTTCCTCCTCTCTCTCTGCCTGCTTCTCTGCCTACTTGTGATCTCTGTCTGTCAAATAAATAAATAAAATCTTTAAAAAAAAAAAAAAGATCCTCTAGGGGAGCCTGGGTGGCATAGTTGGTTAAGTGCTCAACTCTTAATTTCAGCTCAGGTCATGATCTCAGAGTTGGGAGATGGAGCCCCACATTGGGCTCTGGTGCTGGGCGTGGAGCCTGCTTAAGATTCTCTCTCTCTCCCTCTCCCTCTGCCCATCTTCCCCCTCTCCCTCTCAAAAAAAAAAAAAAAAAAAAAAAAAAAGAGGGGGGACTCCTCTAACTATGTGTATAGAATAGACTGGGGAAGGCTATTGCAATAATCCAAGCAAAGGATGGTTATGGCTTGGATGATGGTGGGAACAGTAGAGGCCAGGGTAAGTGCTCAGATCCAGTGTATGTTTTGAAGGCAGAGTCAACAGGACTTGTTGACCTAAAGTCAACAACTTGTTCACCTAAATGTGGGATTTATTAGAAAGAGAAGACCCAAGGATAATTTCTCAGATTTTGGTCTGAACAACTAGATAGATGGTAGTACCCTTTTATGAGCCTGAGAATAAAGGGAAAGGAGCAGGTTTAGAGTCGGGAAGTTGAAAATCGTTAAGTTTGGGATAAGACGTGTTAAGTTTCAGATCTTGTTAGATGCTACAGCGTAGAATCAAAGTGAGCAAATGAATATATGGGTCAGAAAAATGATGAAAACTGGAGATATAAACTTAGGAGTCATGTACAAATAGATATTTAATACCATCAAACAGGAAAAAAATCATCTAAGAATGGAGAAGAGGTCCAAGACCTGAGCCCTTCCATCTCCAACTTAAAAACTGGGAAGAGAGAATCCATAGCAAAGATGACTGAGGAGTATCCAATCCAGTCAGGTGAAATTCCCATACATGTGTGTTTCTGAATTCAATTCTCTTCTTTCCTGATCTTTCTGTCGATTCTTGGGTCAGTCTTGATTCCTTCAACTCCAAATAACAAACAGTCCAACTCAAATAAGCTTAAGCAATGAGAGAAAAACCAGGTATGGCTCTAACAATGTCAATTGCCATCCTTGTTAGTAGAGTGGTGAGTATCCCGCCTGTCTAACAATGTCACTTGGATGCAGTTTCTTTCCTATGCTTTCCAACATGGTGGCTTCATTGCTGGTTTCATGTAATAGGGACAAGGCTGGGGTCCACAAAAAGGCGGGGGACAGCACTCGTGACCATAAGAAGCTTATAGTCAAACCAAATTCAGGGCGGCAGTTCTATAAAATCAAGGTGATATAAGACAATCCTCAAAATCTGTGAAAAGGCTGGCCAGTGATTACAACCTATGTTTTCCTTTTCATCTTGCTCCTCTCAGTACCTGGACAACCTTCTCTGCTGTCTCTAGTGGGGGACGGAGAGATGGTTTTACTTCTGGTTCACCTTTAACCCTGAGTAGTTCCAGCTTTATGTGGAAATGGCCCCCAAGAGACTCTCTACCTTGGGCAAGCTACAGACTTTGACTTCTAACCTCCTTGTCCTGCAAGGCTGCCAAAACCAAAGCCCTGTTTTACTAGAATCAACAAATGTTCTCAGGGCAGAAGCAACTTAACCCTTCCAGTGATCAACCTATCCCTCTAGGTTCCCACTAGACCTTAGTTTTCCACCTTCTAGTGCCTTTGTCTCTCTTCTCAGTTCTTTAGTGCCTTTAAGGAAATTTAATTTTTTTAACTTAAAAAATATACTAAACATTTTAATATTTTTCACTAGGAACTTTTGTCCACATAACATTGCCTATCATTATCAGAAACAGAAGGCTACCATTTACTTCTTCATTGCTTTTGGATGAGTTAGTTTTCCTTGGCAGTTACAGTATTTGCATGAGGTTCCTCTGGCCAGGAGAGGGGAGGACAGCCATGATACTCTTTCAGATGAGCTATTTTTTTGCAATCCAAAGGCCCTTCCTCCCTGCTCCCACAGAGACAGAACACCTCCCATAAACATGGCAGCTTGTCAGTGTGGTTTTTCAGGTAACCCCACTTCTTTTGCTTCTTTCAGCCAACCTACCTACATCCAGGAGCCGCACGCCCAGTTCCTATAACACTTACTACAAGCAAGGGACAGAGCTTTTTCACACCGGGTTGCACTTTTCACCTCAAAGAACATGATTTTCTAGAACTTTCTAAGATCTGTAGCTCCTGGGCTCTCTCACCATCTCCATGCTGCTTCTCTTCATTTCCTCCCACAAGCCTTCCACCTGATCTCATCTATTCAGGACTCTCTCTTCACACACATTTTGAAGCTTATGGATTACATTTCTCTCCTAATTTTGTGAAAAAATAGAAGTTTGCAAGGTTTTCATTATTATTTTTTCACCTCCCTTGTTGCTTTTGAATGTTTTTCAGGAAAAGAAGGGGAAATGCCAACAAACACAGCAATGTTTTTATTCAAAGGTTGGAATTGTCTTGATTCCTCTTTCTTTCACATCTAATACCAAATACGTCCTCAAGTCCTGTCAATTCTACCTTCAAAATATATTCAGAACTTGTCTACTTCTCACCACCTCTGCATCCACCCTAATCTAAGCCACCACTGTATTTTATCTGGACTATCACAGTGCCACCTTAGCTGCATTACTGTCTATTCTCCATACAGCATTTACATTTTTCAAGACAGAAGCCAGATCGTGCAACCTGTGCTCAAAATCTTCCAATGGCTCCCTATCTCAGTAGAATAAACTCAGTCTTTAATATAGATATGAAGCCCTATGTTCCCTCCAACTTCCCCTCTCCCCTTATTCATTGCATTCCAGCCACAATACCCTCCTTGCTATTCTTCAAACAAGTCAAGCGTACTCCTACCTCAGGGCCTTTGCACTTGCTGAACCCTCTGCAGGGAATGCAGCACCCCTAGGTTTCCTCATGGCTCACTCCTCACTTCACTCAAATCTCTGCTCAAATAGCACTAAATCAAGAGGCCTTCCTTGAACGACCTCTCTAACATAATAGCATAACCCCCGGCATCCTCTCTGTTTCCTTACTCAGTTTCTATTTCTTCCTTGCCCTTATCACCACCTTACATATTTTAGTTTATTTGCTTTTTTGTTCAGAGTTGTTTGTTCGCCCCCCCAACCCAAATATAAGCTCTACGAGAGTAAGACCTTTGTCTGTTTTTATTCCCTGATCTATCACAAGAATCTGGAACAGTGCAATAAATACCACAGAGTGAAGGCAATGGCTACAGAGCAACCCCACTGCCGGAAGTCCAGTGAAAGCAGAGACCGGACAGCTCCACCCTCTCCACCACCTAGCACCCTCTCACCTCCCTGCCATCTCCCTACCATCCAGGTTTTTTGCTCACTCATCTACCTTTCTTTTTTTTTTTTTAAGATTTTATTCATTTATTTGACAGACAGAGATTACAAGCAGGCAGAGAGGCAGGCAGAGAGAGGAGGAAGCAGGCTCCCCGCTGAGCAGAGAGCCCGATGTGGGGCTCGATCCCAGGACCCTGGGATCATGACCTGAGCCGAAGGCAGAGGCTTTAACCCACTGAGCCACCCAGGCGCCCCTCATCTACCTTTCTAATGTCACCACTGTCAGCCTGAATCCAGAAGTCCTTCCTGCCTGAGGCTCCCCAGTTCAACCATTTCAGTGTCCGAATCCCAAATATCTAACTTGTCCACCTTCATCCAAGAACCCATCCAGAGTCCCATTAGCCATTGCTGGGGGGCACAGAAGGAGGGCGTGGCTGTATCTGTTCATATGCCCAGTAGAGTCACCCTCTCTACATGCTCTGCAATGAGGAAAACTGCTGGGGACCGTTCATTTAAATACAGAACAAGCCTCCCGTAATGCATCCCTGACACTAGCAGAGAGAATGTGCCTAACTTCCTTCCATAAGTGTGGCTCTAACTCAAGCGCCGTCCGAGTCCCGGCGAGTAATACAAACGAGTGAAGAGGGCAGCGTGGCAAGACGGCAAACTAGAAGCAGCCGCTCTTACTAACTACTGTCAAGGAGGAACGTGGGCCTGGTGTTGCCAGATCTTCTGAGGGCTCAAGAGAAGCCAAGAAATTGGAAATTTCAGGATGAAATCTCCCACTGTTGAAATGCTGACAACGAATCCAATTTTTAAAAAATAAAACACCATGCAGACCAAATAAAACACATCTGGTGACCAAATTTGGCTCAGGGCTACCAGGGCGTGGTTCTGTTTTACACAGTCAGCTCAAAAATAGGACACAAGTAATTTATCACGCTCAAAAGCAATGTGTCCCAGGGGGGTCCGGGTGAGGATTTCATTAGCTGGAGTAACCAGGCCTCTCAGCCCCGTTCACAGCACCTGCCCCATCCTCTCTACCAACCCTCCTACAGACTCCTGCTGAGTTTACACCAGGAGAGACAAGGTGGAAAGCATTCAGGCTTTAGAATCAAACAAACCTGGGTTAAAACCCGGGGTTACCTCCTAGCATTCCTTAACCTCTCTAAGCCTCAGTTTCTTTAGCTGCAAAATGAGAATACTAAGGCCTACTTAGAAGGGTCTGCAGGAATAGAGGAAATGTGAGCAAAGTACCTGGCCCCCAGTAGAGGCCAAGAGTAAATAACTACGGTTCACCGATTAGGAGCTGCTGTCCCCGTAGGAAGGTGTGACACCTGAAAACCCATGATGGCAGATACAGGATGTTCAGAATCGGCTGATGCCACC
Source organism: Enhydra lutris kenyoni (assembly GCF_002288905.1). NCBI lineage: Eukaryota > Metazoa > Chordata > Mammalia > Carnivora > Mustelidae > Enhydra > Enhydra lutris. The sequence goes on from NW_019154093.1 coordinate 12,439,200, forward strand.
TAAGCCTCGATGCGGAATAAAGAAAGGCTAAAATACGTATTTAGTGAGTAAAATAAAAATGGGAAATCCAGCCCTTCAGGGCTCCAGAACTGCACGCTAAACGAGCTGCTTGTGAACTGAGTCCAGAACGTCTACATGTATAGAAACCAGCACTAATTAAAATTCGCAGACATCAATTATCTGATTATTCAAGAACTCTCTCAACTTCTAAAGTCATTTTTTGTATGCATATTTCAACATAACACCGAAGTCAAGTCAGTGCACGCTAATTCTCCAATGGCCTACAAAAAAAAAAAAAAAAATTAATCTTGTAGCTCCCGGAGACACGACTTTAAAAAGAAAGCCCTATTTGCCGAGTGCAAACCTTGATGGCGTTCCCATCTGGCGTGGACTGCCAGAGGCAACAACAGGACAGCCCTACGTCCACCAACAAATACAGGGGAGCCACAGCTGCAAACAAGGATCTAAAACCCCTGGAGGAAAAATAAATAAATAAATAAAACCCCTGGAGGGGTGCCTGGGTGGCTCAGTGGGTTGAGACTCTTTCCTCAGCTCAGGTCATGATCTCAGGGTCCTGGGATCCAGCCCTGCATCAAACTTTCTGCTCAGCAGGGAGCCTGCTTCCCCCCACCCCCACCCCCGACCCCCGCCTGCCTCTCTGCCTACTTGTGATCTCCGTCAAATAAATAAAATCTTTAAAAATAAATTAATTAATTTAATTTAATTAAATAAAAAAATAAAACCCCTGGAAATAATGCCTCCCTCGCCCACCCCTAGCCTGCCCTGTGCTCTCCAGGGAGGCATCAGGCAGTGAAAACCCCTCAAGCCAGGGCCAGAGGACCACACAGAACACTTGGCTTCATACCATACAGCGTACATCTCAGGAGTCATGCAACAGGAAGGGGGTCTTCCTACATGGAAACAGGCAGATGATGAGCCCTCCAGGAACCAAGAGGACCCTCAGCCGCAAAACCCAGGAACACATTCCTACCAGCAGAGACTTTGAGGTGCGCTTGTCCACCAGGAGGCTTCAAAAGAACGAAACGTGTCCCATCGGCCGCACTTTCCCCTCCCCGCAAGAAGAGCCCAGCGTCCCCAGCCCAGATGTGCCTGGACCCTAGTCCTATCTCCCGGGCTCTCGGGGCTCTCCGAATCATCCATGTCCATTACCAGTTTTCCTCCAGGGAGACCCAAGCACCGAAAAATCACTTCCCTCCTTCCCTCCCAAGCCTCTCCTAGGAGGCAGGTGATCAGGAATTATGTAAGCTGTTTTCTAGATTAAAAAAGAAGAAGAAGAAGAAGAAAGAGGGGGGAGGGAGTCTACAAGGGGTGGAGTAAAATTCAAGATTGGCCAGGAGCTGACAATCCTTGAAGCTTGGCATCCAGTGAACAAGGGTCTGTCATACACTTTTCTCCATTTGCGTCTACTTAGAATGTATCATTAAAAAAAAAAAAAAAAAGCTTTTAAAGTGGTGTGGGGAGAAGACACAGATACAACCTGAACACAAAACCAAGGGTCCTTCCCTCTCCGCCCTGTGTTTGAACCCAGCAACACCTGGGAAGTCCTCAGATTCATTCAGATCCATAACCCAGAGGGGTCATGCACTCCTAGAGAAGAGACAGCATCTTCTACAGCCCCACACTCGCTGTCCTCAACAAAATCACCTTTGAAAAACTCCCTAGAACTTTTCAAAATTATTCTGGCATGACCCAGCTTCCCTTCTTGGCCCACAAAGCTTCTGCCTCCAGAAATCACCCCTCCAGCCTCATCCCACTACAAGAGCCTCTACTTCCTGTTCCAAATGAGCGTGTTGAGCAATCCGGCTATTGAAATAGCTCCTGGGTGGCAGACGGATGCCCGTACTCCAGCGGCTTGTGCAGCTGGTTCTCCCTTCTGGGGGTCCAAAGTGAGGAGACGATGATCACTTTCAGGGAGTCAAGGAACCCTTTATATGACCTTCTTCTTCCTCTTCCCCTTAGCTTCAACTTGGTCCTCATAAGAAAAAAAAAAAATGCTTTGGTTTTTGTTTTTTGGTTTTTTTTTTTTTTTTTAATCTAAAGTGGATTTCGTCAATCTCAACACTGTTGACATTTGGGGCTGAACAATTCCTGGTTGTGGGGACTGTCCTGTGCATTGTAGGATGTCCAGCAGCCTCCCCAGTCTCCACCCACTAAATGACAGGCGAACATACCCCATTCGTGACAACCCCAAATGTCCCAGACGTAGCCACACACTCCCTAGGGGGCAAAACTTAAGAATCGTTGGTCTAAAAGATATCGAAAAACCTAGACCAATGTTCTCCTGGCCAAAAAAAAATTATTGAGATTATACAGTTTATTTCCACATCCACTATTAGACAACATATTTCAGCATATAAATTTGTGAGTATGAATATTCAAGACATGCTACATCCACAGCCAGAAACACATAAATTAACAAGAGAAAAATAAACTTATAATACCCCCAACTATTTTTCTTGTCTTTGTGGTTTCCTGTGTAAATCTTACTTGGTTCTTCCAGATGATCTTGTTTGCCTATCAATGTGACAATCATCTCACCCCCGCCTTCTTTGAAGTGCCCCATAATCTGCATTAGAAGGAAAAGCTCTTTTTTTAAAAAATTGTATTTATTTTATTTTTTTATTGTGTTATGTTAATCACCGTGAAATACATCATTAGTTTTTGATGCAGTGTTCCAAGATTCATTGAAGGAAAAACTCGTAATGATTCTGAACACTCCCCAAGGTGTGCTGGCTTTCCAGCACTTATCTAACAGGTGTCCCTGGAAAACAGCATCCCCCAAAAGAAGGCTTCCTGATGAAAGCGCAGAAAAGCATGGCCAATGTGTCTGATACATCTTCAGACAACACCAGATTCCCGACGTGACCAGGAAGCACCGCAAGGAGCTAAAGGACCCCGAGTGAGAGCTTGCAACCCCCACAGGGAAATAAATAGCATTACAAGTCTTCAGTAAGCACAGGGAGTTTCCCGCTGTATTTAAATGGGACACTCCCTTCTTGAGAAGAAAGAAAATCTGTTCTCAGTCTGCTGGGGACTTGTATTGGCCACAGTCTATTATCAAGCTTTAGGGAACAGACATACACAGCTGTCTCTCATCCCCACCCTGTCAGACTCCCCAGCTCCATGCGGGGGTTCTCCAATGCCCCCCTCATCCCAGGGAGAAACTGACTTGTTCTTCCCCTCTGAAGCTTGTGGACAGGCAAGCAAAGGGGAGTGGGGGGTGTCTTTTGGGGTCCATTCCTCCCTCTGTTACCCCATGCCACTGCCTGTCTCAGTCTGGATCACTCCAATCTTAGATTCTGGCCAAGGCCTCCTAACTGTCCTCCTGGTTTCATATTCCCCCTCTAATCCAGGTTTTATGTCAATGATGGTCTTTCAAGAGCACAAGCCAGAAGGGCCCAGAATCCTTCTGCGGTTTCCTACTCCCTATCACTGGACAACGCCCCAGCTTCTTTGGTGCACTTATGAAGCTCACCCAACGTGTGACCCAAGAGGCATCCCACGAGGAGCGGGCAGAGCGGTGAGTAGGAAGGGGCACACATGTGAAGGTTTATCCCCCGGAGAGATGGAGGAGGGCAGGAGGGTTTTAAACTCCATGACAGAGCTTCCTTTCAACCCTGACTTCTTGTGATTCTGAGAACTCCTCGGTCTGCACTCTGAGCCATCATCCGACCCCAAGCCTCCTGCAGAGTCACGCCAAACTGTCCTCCCACCAATGTCCCTCACATATGCTACAGGATGACTTCTCTCCTGGGCCTCTTTCATTTTTTTTAATTACAAAAGGGACGACGCTGGTGACAACAGCATAAAATAATATCGAGGTATTTAAGAGGCAGCCTCTCAACCTACCATTTCTCCAGCACCCCACCAGGTGAAGTGGAGTTAGTTCAACTGCTTCAGCTGCTGCTGTTCCCCCAAGGAGGGAATGCAAGGCAGGGAGAGGGTCTGTCTTGCCCAAACATCACACGTTAGCAGGCGGCAGAGTGAAGACCACAACAAGAGCCCCAACCCCAGTGTTTGTCATTTCACTGTACTCTTTTTTTTTTAAAGATTTTTATTTATTTATTTGACAGACAGAAATCACAAGTAGGCAGAGAGAGATTGGAGGAAGCAGGCTCCCCGCCGAGCAGAGAGCCCGATGTGGGGCTCGATCCCAGGACCCTGGGATCATGACCTGAGCCAAAGGCAGAGGCTTTAACCCACTGAGCCACCCAGGCGCCCCATTTCACTGTACTCTTCACCCACGCTACAGAATGCAATGCTGTACAGACAGAAGGTAGAAATAATTACCTGTTGAAAGAATAACCTGTGGAAGCAGGACAGCACAGTAGCTGGTTAAGTACTTGAACTCTGAACTCTGGTTCCCTGGGTTAGAATCTGGCTAACCTAACTGTGCAACCTGAGTCAATCACCTGGGCCTTGATTTCCTGGTCTGAAACAGGGTGATGACAGTACCTCCCTTACAAGGTCATTGTGAGAATGAGATAACTTAGTATCTATAAAGCATCCAAACCAGTATCCAGTACGTGTGTTAATAAAATCACCATTGCAACTCTAATAGAAGCCCCCGAACACAATAAATATTCTTAAATTCTTCTTAAAATGGGGACTGGTGGGGTGCCTGGGTGGTTCAGTGGGTTAAAGCCTCTGCCTTCAGCTCAGATCATGATCCCAGGGTCCTGGGATGGAGCCCCACATAGGGCTCTCTGCTCAGCAGGAAGCCTGCTTCTCTTCCTCTCTCTCTCTCTGCCTGCCTCTCTGCCTACTTGTGATCTCTGTCAAATAAATAAATAAAATCTTTAAAAAAAAAAAAAAAAGGAGGCTGGCAAATCACAACTGCATCTTGTTAGCTCCACACCTTGTCCCAAAAGAAATCAGCGTGGGGGAGAAACTCAGAAGATATAACCGGAAAAAATGGCTAAGTGACCCAGTGACTGAAACCATTATTCCGGGGAGGAATGACCTCATAGATCAGTAACACCTACTGCATCCAAGACTAAAAAACCTTAACAGCCTCTGGCAGTCATTACCTAAGTAAAGTGGGCTGCAAATCTGTTGGAGAATTGTTTTTGCCATGATAATATTTCTAGTAAATTGCTGCTTCTATACTAAACATACTGGTGTTGCAGAACTGGCATACTAATAGAAAGATTATTATAGGAACACTATTAACATGAATTAGATATTATTAAAGATTCAACACTACAACAGTGCCTGATTACAAGAGATCTCAGGCTGTATTGCTTAATGGGCAGATAAAAGTGCTAATTAAGCCCACTCGTAAAGGATGTCCCTAGGCAGGTCTGCAAACCACAGGTAGCAAGAGGTCTGCGTACTAAAGGAAGAGCCGTATTACCAACCCAGCTGCATACAGTCCTACCGGGAAGATGGGGAAAGCACAGGAAGAGCCAAGGTTTTCTGCACCGGGCGGGTAACCTGGTATAACAGACAAGTATTCAAAGTTAATCTGGATCTCAGGTTGGTTGGTTGGTTTTCCTTAGCTACCTCCTCAGCAATACCAAAACCTCCCTTGCTTGAGAAGATCAAATAACTCACCACAGGTGGCGACCCTCAATAAACAGCATAAGCAAGGAGAGGCAGAGAAAGCCTTGCCATTCTTACCAAAACCTTCCCAGGCAACCAGAAGACACAAGCTAGCTAGCTCTCCTGACAGCACCTTGGCCCAAAGCATCTCACCGCAAACAGCCTAAAGCTCTCAGTGGCTCTTAAAGAGTTGCTAGACTAAAGACATTAGCCATGCAGTTTCAGGATCTATTTTGCTTTCCCACCTTGTTAATTAACTAATCAAGGATGGCAAAGCACCTCACAAATATAAACTGTCAGGAAAACGCTACGTAAATTCGCCTACCTGGTCTAAAATGTCAATACTAAATTAGGAAAGGGAGAAGAGCTGAGCGGGGGGCTGAGCTGTCCCCAGTTGCTGCAATCCTGGGGCCAGGCTCGCTAACGCAAGGCGGACCGACCCGTGTGCCCTGCAGCAGCCTCTGGCCCCCGGGCAGGGCTCTCCGCAGGACTTCTGGAAGGGAAACCTGGACTGGAGCCACCCCGGGGCAAAGGGAACGCTGCGCGCCAGGCGCATCCTCGCGGCTCAGCCTCCATCTCCCCGCATCTCGGGGATGTCAACAAACGCCGACCACAAAGTGAAACTTTCCGGGCCCCCGTTGTCGCGCTGGGTCTCTGCCCTCCGCCCGGGACCGCGTCGCGGGCACAGGTGTGGAGCCGGGCCTCGGGAGGGGACCCCCGCCCCCCAGCCCCTGAGATTGTGTAATCGGCCCGGGAGGGGGTGCTTGGTTCCCGCCCCACGCCCGGCCGCGGAGGCGCGGCCCGGGGACCCCGCAGCAGGCGCGGCGCCCAGGGCTGTGGGGGGTTGGGGAGGACTGTCGTCCCGCCCCCCGGGACCGCCCCCGGGCGGCCAGGGGAGCCGCGGCGCTGACACAGCCCGGAGGGGGCGCCCGCGCGGCGGACCGAAGCCGAGGAGGGGGCGCGAGAGCTCGGCAGCGCGGCGGGCCTTACCTGCGCACCGGGCCGGCACGGCGGGAGGCGGCTCGGGATGCCGGGATAGCGGGCGGCGAGCGGCAGCGCTGGCAGCCACCCGGCCACGGCATGTAAGGAACCGCGGCGGCGGCTGCGGCGGCGGCGGCGGCCGCGGGACTGACAGCCCCAGGCCCCGCCTCCAGGCTCCGGGCCCCGCCCCCTCCGCGGCCGCGCGGCTGGCCCCGCCTCCTCCGCCCACCGCCGGGGTCAAGCTCGGTCCACCAGCCGGGAGGGCGGGGGCGCTCGCTTCCGATTGGCTTGAGAGATGCCCGCCCCGCCCACTCCCCCGCCTCCTCCTTGGCAGGGAGCGGCGCATGCGCGGTGGCGGCGACCGGCAACACACAAGTCTGAGCGCTGCGGTTCTAGGTCTCCGGCCGTGCGTACCGCGCGTCCTTCCTAATCCGGATGGCTGGGAGCCCTCTATGGCCTGAGGAACCAGGAATCAGACTCAGACTACATGGTGGATTGTCCTTATTCAGCCATGGACACATCTATGGGAGAAAACCAAACCAGAATGGGCCAGGCTCTGTGTAATCAGAGGAGACCCCAAAATTGTGATCTGCAACAGAAAACGAGCCACCAACCCGGATGCATCTGCGACGGATCCCAGGGTGCTTTATCCACGCGCTGGATTCGCTCCCTGGTCAGCAAGAGTGATGTGTGTGCAGAGAGTCTAGTAGTTGAGAAGCGAGGTTAGGGCGTTAGGGTTGTTCCAACAGAGAAAATGAGGGATGCTGAACTAAGTGGCCCTTCTCCTCCAGCACTTACCTCTCCACACCCTCTCTCTGTATCTCCCACCTCTCCTTCTGCACTGGTGCCAGTACCCTCAGCCTGTAAACAAAGATCAAGTCTCTCCCAGCATGGATAAACTGAGATCCAGCAATTTCACTCCTAAGTATGTACTCAGGGAAATTGAAAACATACCTATGCAAAAACTTGTACACAGATGTTCACAGCCTATTCATAATGGCCGAAACTTGGACCAGTTAGAAGGCCCATTATTCGATGAAAGGGTGAATTATGGTTTATCCATACAATGGAACATGACCACACTATAAAAGGGAATGAAGTAATATGGATGAACATTGAAAACTAAGAAAGCCAGACATGAATAACCACACAGCGTATGAGTCCATTTGTATGAAATGTCTGGAATAGGCAAATCTACAGAAAGTAGATGAATGGCCACCAGGGGCTGGGAGTGAAAGAAAATAGGAAGTGACTGCTAATGGGCATGGGGTTTCTTGGGGTGTGATGAAAATGTTCTGAAACTAGATGGAAGTAATGACTGTACAACTTTTGTGAATACACTAAACACCACTGAATAATACAGTAAAAGAATAAATTGTGTGGTATGTGAATTCTATCTCACTTTTTAAAAAATCAACCTACAAACAAATGAAAGCAAAAATCAGCTAACTCCCTTGAGGCTGTACCCTTTCCAGCTACTTTGCATTTTGCTACCCTTTCTCATCCAAGATATTTGCAATGGAGGCCTACATGTTTTTACCCTTCCTTCCTCATCTCCATTTATATATTAGCTCCCTAGAATATGGCTTCTGCTGGTACTAGAGCTGAAATCTCCTCTTTGCTTGAATCCTGAAGCTTTCTATGACCCTGAACATTCCTGGTTCTCCTCTTCCTCTCCAATCTTTCTGTCTTTTGACCTTCCCTTGGCAAGCCTATTTTAAATATTGGTGTTTTCTGTGACTTCTCCCAAATTCCTTCCCAGGTTCTATTGTCCATGTCTATGAGTTCAGTTACTGGTTCAGATTCTAACATCCACCTGATGCCCCGACAGCTTTCTCACACTCAGTGTGTCCTAAGCAATTTGTCATCTTCTATCCCCCTGCTCTCTACCTTCTCTCCAGTAGTGACATCTACTGCTGCCTGCTAGGACCTGAGAACTATCTTTGATTCTTCCTTCTTCCTCCTTCTTCTAGAGTCAACCACCAATTTTTATCCCATAACTGTTCTTAGATCCCACAGTCCTTCTCCCTTGGTACTACCGCAGCCCTAATTCACACCCCGATCATCTTTTGCCTTCTGATTCCCTTCATCTTTGTTCTCTTCAAATCTAGCTTCCAAGCAGCTGTGGACGTGGACACCCATTGCTTTAGCTGATACAGCCGGCATTCCTCTTTCTCATGTTAGCAACACCTGATCTTGCTTTAGGAACCCACTGTCCCCCCAGTGAAATACAGGCTTGATGAGACTGTCAATCAAGATGCTGACCTTACCTGACCCAGGCTAGGTGTGCCCTCAAGCTGAGGCAATATGACTGTCTTCATCTGGAAATTTAATCCCTAGCAGAGCCACATAAAAACTGAAAGTGGTTGGACCTGATTGTTCCCAGCTAAGGAGACTCCCAGGTAATTCCTGCTATCTCTGCCTTCAGAACTCCATTCAGAGTCTGGGTGCTGCAGCTTTTCCTTCAGTTTTCTGAATGAGCTTATCTCTTTCCAGAGTATTCCTTCTTTGGATATTAACCAGAGTTGCCTGCAACCGTAGAATCTAATCAATACAGAATTATGTCTAAGACACAACCTTGTCTTTACCTACCTACCTTTACAGCTGTTTAGAATCATCCCATCATACACACACTGGAGAGCCTCCAAGGTCTGTGTCCCACCTCCTACCTGCCTGCCCTCCCACACATTTTAATCCCCACTCTCTACCTTGCCCTTGTACTTCTGCCCTTCTGAATTCCTGGGACATTCATGGCAATACCCTGTAAGATTTCATGCCTCCGTGTTCATGAGTCCCCTCTGTGTAGAATACCCTCTCCTGTTTTCCCCCAGCTAACTTCAACCATCCCTTAAGGAGTTCTCCTCCAGAAAACTTTTCCTGGCTCTCCCTACTCCCAACATTCTGTCCTCCCCTGTGTTCTTAAAGCACCTTATTCTTCCACCTATTAGTGCACTTCCTGCTGTGGTATCTTACTTACCCATTTAATTATCTGCCTCTCCCACTAAACTTGGAGTTCCTTGGGGTCTGTAGTCTTCCTTTCTGTATCATTAGAGCTTAACACAGTGCCTGGCCCATGGTGGGTGCTCAGAACTCTTCCCTTCTTCTTCTTTGCTTATATAATCCCTGAAGAAGAGAAAGAGATCTCATTGAGGGACATTAACAAGCATTTTTTCCCAGAAGGATGAGAAGCAAAAATTCAGGCCTAAGGCATCTCATACAGGTCATCCAAAAACTGTATTCCAATACCAAAAAAATGTTCCAGAAGATGGTTAAACCCTGAGTAAGACTGAAAGACACTTATTTAAATGATACGGCTCTCATCTCTGAAATCTACTCAATTTCTCCTAAAAACCTTCATGGCTTAATGAGATGCAAAATTAAGTAACTCAGACAATTGTACTCATTATTGTGACTAACTAAATCATAGCCAAAGAATAAATTGAATATAACAAGAAAACCCATGGTTTCATTTAGATGTCTGTTGTGTAAAATGTACTACCTCAAGTGGGGTTACATAGCCATCCATGTGCAAATGCTGAGGAGAGCTGGGTTCTAGTCCCACTTTGGCCATAACCAAGTGCTTGACCTTGGGTGAGTCCCTGCCCTTGGATACTTGCAGTCAGCCTCCCCAGTACCCGCTCCTTTATCGTACCACCATCAGCACCACATTTCTTTGGAAACGCAGTTTATCTGCACTCTAACCCAAGTAGTCCTGCTTCACCTGACTCCAAACTCCAGGAGTTAAGCCTAGTTGACTTAAAGCAATCATTCTATCCCATCTCTTTGGTTATGGAAATCAGTTCCATGGAAGACATGAAGCCCAGTCAAGATCATGAGACTTGAAAAGACATTTTCTAGGACTTCTGACAAAAAGAAGATTGCTGGGGCACCTGGGTGGCTCAGTCGTTAAGTGTCTGCCTTCGGCTCAGGTCATGATCCCAGGATTCTGGGATCGAGCCCTGCATCGGGCTCCCGGCTTGGTGGGAAGCCTGCTTCTCCCTCTCTCACTCCCCCTGCTTGTGTTCCCTCTCTCGCTGTGTCTCTCTGTCAAATAAATAAATACAATATTTAAAAAAAAAAAAAAAAGAAAAAAAGAAGATTGCTGTCCCTGCTGTAGCTCCTGTCAATGATATAAGGTCTAGAATTAATACAGCCACATGTGATCACAGGGATTGATTGCCAGAGAGTACGTGAATCCTGAGGAAGGCCAAATGGGAAGGACAAAAAAAAAAAAAAAGAACCTCAATTACATTGTTGAGCAGTGAGTAGCCACATCAAGCCACACCTGAAACTGTTACTCCATACTTTCCAGTTATATTGGGACTACTCATGTACTCCTAGTAACAGCACTTAACAATCTTTCTAGGCCTCTATTTTCTCATAAATGAAATAAAGATAATATGAATAATCTTTAAGAATTCTGCCAGCTTTCACATCTTACAACTCTCTGAAGAGTAAATAGACTCATAAAAATGTAAGTGCATGGGGCACCTGGGTGGCTCAGTCATTAAGTGTCTGCCTTCAGCTCAGGTCATGATCCCAGGGTCCTGGGATCAAGCCCCACATTGGGCTCCCTGCTCCATGGGAGGCCTGCTACTCCCTTTCCCACTCCCCCTACTTGTGTTCCCTCTCTCACTGTCTCTCTGTCAAATAAATAAAATCTTTTAAAAAAAAATATAAGTGCATTATCATTTACTAGTAAGCACTAAGGAAAATAAGACTCTCCAATATATCCCAACAATAGATAACTGAAACTAGAAATATAAACAGAAATCCTTAATCTTTGCCTATACCAGGAGTTACCCAGATCTCTACCCTCCCCCCATGCTTCAGCCTCTTATTTCTACACTCTGAAAATAGGAAGGGAGGGGTGGTCTGGGGAGGAAGCATATATAGCAGGCCTGCTTTAGAAAACTGGATTCTTGGGTGCCTGGGTGGCTCAGTTGGTTAAGCGACTTCAGCTTAGGTCATGATCCTAGAGTCCCAAGATCAAGTCCCTCATCGGGCTCCCTGCTCAGTGGGGAGTCTGCCTCTCCCTCTGACCCTTCCCCTCTCATGCTCTCTCTCTCTCTCTCTAATAAATAAATAAAATCTTTAAAAAAGAAGAAGACTGAATTCTTATGATGGTACCCACGCCTAAGATGATTTGTTCGGGTGCTGACCTCTTCCACCTGAATGAACTCTTTGACCGGAGCATGCCCCTGTGCCTTCTCTATCTCCTCAGATATGATCTCTGAAAGCTACATTTAACTTACCAGCATCCCCCCCGCCCCCAATGTCTGCATTCCCAGCACTGACCACCTTCAATCAGTTGGAAGAGATGATGTATTAGTCAACAACTCCAGAGCACAGATTCGTTTATCTGTAGCAACAAGGCCTAGAGGAAGGAGACCAGAATGGTTATTTAGTGGAGAAGAGTCACTTAATAAAAGAGATTAAGCACCTTCAGAAGCCTGAAGGGTCGGAAAAACTGATACACTGCTCTAGCAATTACGTGCAAAAGCTTCACACAGGGATATGTGGCCCATTTACAATAACGTATCTGGATGTACAATTGTAATCAACATCCTGATTTGGAAAGCCATTGCCTGGGTCCCTGCCCAGTACTGCATTGGGACGCCGGGGCGGGCACCAGGAACATCAGGAAGAGGTGATGTGGACAGAACAGGGGTTGCTTTCCTGGAAATAGAAATTAAGAACCTGCTGCTGCTGATTAAGTTTGTTCTTTGTTCTGTCTTTGCAAAATTCATGGAAAAAGACAGATCTCCAGCACAGCTTTGATTGATTCATTTAACATTTTATGACCAGATAACCTTTGCATACAGAGATGACTAAGACAATGTTCCTATTCTTCAAGGGCTCAGGAGCTGGGGGAGGAAACAGACACTAGATCCGTCAGGTCGCAGCAGGAAACAGAGCTCGCCCCATATGGCTCAAGCGAAGACTTCAATGAAAGGACCATTTGTGGGGTGGGAAAAGGCACCCACATTCCAACAACAGCAGGAAACCATTACTACCCCTGAGAATGAAGAAGCAGCATAGGAAACAGGAGAGGGGGGATGTGGAGAAGAGGATGTCTAGCAGGAGCTATAGTCAGGCAGAGATCCTGCCAGAGGAATGGCTTCAAAGCAGAGAGAAGGGAAAAAGCACCTTGAACTCTTGCCTTCCTCCCATTCTCTAATCTGCAAGTGCCTATCATCGGCTGACTTGAACAGAAAACCCGCCAGGCAAGGGAGTCCGGATGATGTAGTCCATAGGGCTCAGCCTCCCAGGGAAAGAATAAGGCAGAGAAGGGTGGAGAATAGAGCTGGCAGCATTAACAAAGAAGAATCAGTCCACCCCGCTGGCCATCCGGCCCCTAGGTTTTCTCTTCATTTGAGTGACGAAAGTCTCGTCTCAAACACAGGGGGAAACAAGTGTCATCAGGCACTTAGTATTCCTGGTGATGTCATTGCAAGTGCCCTTCCTGGTGGGAGGTTAGCTACCCCAGTATTCTTCATACAAAGTAGTAGGAAAAGGGGGCAGGGTGGGAGAGGGGAATGAATTAGAGGAAAAAAAGAATAAAATAAGTACAGCTGCTATCTTCCCCTTCCGTAGCCTGCTTGTAGACCATAGGTGGTGCTCTTTCTGACTCGGTTGCTGTGAGGAGGGTCGGGGTGGAGAATGGAGAGAGAGGAGAGCCTCAGCCCTATAACTTGGGCTCAAAGATACCCATGGACTGCACATTCCCAACCAGACAGCGCTGTGCCTCCGAAACCCACCCTGTCTTTCAGCTCTTGCTCAGGGGTTAGCCCTCAGCGGTGGAGCGGAGAGTGGGGGAAGAAGGAACACTCGGAGTCTGGTAGGGCTGCCTGCCCCATGGGGTGCATCGCCGCCCTGCCATACGTCACCATCCCAGCCAGCGCTAATGTGGCCCTGCTGTTTCTCTGCCTTGAAGAGATGAAGGAGCGGGCCTTCCCGCCTAGGGAAAGAGAAAGAATTCAACTCAACTAAGCAGCTTTGGCCTGGCCGAACCCCGCCCACCTCTTACCTAGCTGCCATCTGTTCTGTGTCCTTGCTCATCGTATGGAGACACCCAACTATGGTCTGTCTCCCCAAGGGATTCTCGTCGTCTTTGTAATGGTTTCTCAGATGCATCGATGTCCCTCTCCTGTCTGTGGCCTTCTCAGGGAAGGGTTGAGTGGCCGGTGCTGGTTCCCCATCATGCGCTGGGATGTGGTTTCAGAGGTAGGGAGGAGACAAGTCTTAGAGAACCTGTTGCAGGAGAAGTGAAGGATGAATAGGAAAGTGAATACGTAGCATAGGGTTCCATTTACATGACATTTCCAGAATAAGCCAGTCTGTAGAGACAGAACACAGATTCATGGTTTCCAGGGGCTCGGAGGAAGCAGGATGAGGAATGACTGCTTGATAAGTATGAGGCTTCCTTTTGGGGTGATGAAAATGTCCTGGAACTAGACAGTGACAATCGCTGCACACACTGTGAACATACCCAATGCGACTGCATTGTGTAGTTAAAAAGTGGCTCAAATGGTGACTTTTATGTTATGAGAATTTTATCACAATAAAAAAAAATTAGGCAGTTGGATTTTATGTTAATGGGAGGCTGAAGATGCTCAAGTTTTCCAGCATGAATCTGGCGGTGACTGAAATAAACGGAGCTGTGGGAGAATCATTTGACCTTGAACTCCCTCTTGGAGCATCTGTCTCGTTCAGCATGGGGAAGTGATGGGGATGAGGAAGAGCAGGCGGAGAACAGGCTAAGTGGAGGACGCTGGCTCCGGAAAGGGAGAAGGGCAAGCATCTGGGCCATACACCTTTCTTTCCTGGATCTTTTTTTAATTTTGATGTCATATATTTTCTATTGTTTTTGTTCATTTCTTTGTGATTATTCAGCCTTCTATCACCTTCTTATTAGGGAGAATTCCAAGCAGGAGGGTGTCCTCCTTTGTAAATCTTGGTTATGGAGAGGGACCATTCTTCCCAGTACCCACAATGAGAAGGCCAGAGACTCTCCCTCTGGCTCCCCACCTCCACCTGGCAGCCACACCAGATCTCCAACATCTGGCTCAGCTAGCAGAGTACTCCTTCTGGGACTTCGAATCACAGACAGTGAGGCGAAGACAGAGGAAGTGAGAGACTGCTTATGACAGTCGAGCCCGAGGAGGAGTGTCCACTGGCGGCAGCAGAAGGTGGAGTGTGGGGCCTTGACCTTGGGGTCCAGGAGCAGCTACACCTGGTAGCATCTTCATCACATTGACCCCGAGGGGTAACCTTGGCTGTGGTAGCCGCTGCCTGGCCTCTTGTTCTGGTTATCTTCTAAGCCTGATTTGCCAGCCTCCCTTCAATTCGCAAGTTACCTGATATCCTTCCAATAAATTCCTTGAGTGTCCAAGTTAGCCAGAGCTTATTTCTGTTACTTATAACTAGGGACCCTGGTACATTGCTGCAGCCTTCTCCCCTCCCTTCAAAACAGAGAGCATGGTGCATTCCAACTAAATACTGAGGGCTCCTTGCAAAACACCTTGATTCATGTGTGTGTGTTTCACTTTAAACATTAGAGATGTGAAAATAAGCTGCATTTCCATGGACTGAGTTATTGTAACTATGGTGATAGGCAGAAAGAGCACTCTTCTAGCAATTAGAAGACCAGGCCACGCTGGTTGTGCAACCTTGGGCAAGTCAGTGTCCTCTCTATTCGGGATGAGATGAACTGTGAGCCCTTTTCCACTACTTAAGATTCTGGGATTCGGAAAATGCAAAGGAAATCATTTATGCACTGTGCTTAGGAAAACGAACTATTCTCCCTCACAATGAGGCTCCATCTGATTCACTGTCATACAACTAAGACAACTTCAATTGTCAGTTTTTACTCCATCTATTAAATAATGCACAGCCTTGTAGACAAACAACAAAAGTTAATATCAGCCTCATCTCCCCATGGGGATGCCATCTGCAGTAATACTAATGAAAGCTCACACTTGGATAACACTTACTGCATTCCAGACACTGTTCTAAGAGTTTTACACATATTGGTTCATTTAATCCCAACAAATAACCCCATGAAGTAAGTGCTATTATAATCCCCTTTGACAGATAACAAAGCAGAAGCAACAGAGAGGTTGGGTAACTTACCTAAGGTCACACAGTTAGTACGTGCCAGAGCCAGTATTTAATGGAGCCCTCATATCTCCCCCTTATTCCCTCAAGTCACACAGTAGCAATGGAATTTCCCAGTGAGGATGATGGAGTTGTGGTGTGATTCATGCTATTAAATAGCCTCTAGTCTAGTCTTTGCCTCCACAAAGGCTGCCTTTAATCTTTTTCAATCTAGAAAGATGAGTGCCTATCACATTTTAACACTTCGGTGGAGGATCTAGCAAGGGAATCCCACTCTTCCCCTGAGGGCTAGTCCCACTGTTTAATGGCCTCCCATTTCTCCAGAAAGTCCTGACATATGTCCTCTTTCACACATGAGAGCTTTCAACTTCAGGCCAAATTGGGGGGAGGGGGGTGGCAGTGGGGAAGATGTTGAAAAATACAGTCAACATTTCTTCTGTGATGATGCCTTGTGTTGAGCGCCTGGAACGCCAAGACTTGACTATATGTGGCCTTGGGCAAATTATTAGTGCCCCTGAGTAGTCCCCTCGTGACATTCATTTGCTCAGAAACTACTAGCGACATCTGTTCTGTGGGAAGCACAGAGCTGAGTCCTGGAAACAGGGAGGGTTGGAGGGGTGGTTGGGGGGTAGGTGTTGGCCGGTGGTTCTCAGCCTGGTTGGGTGAGGGGTTCACCTAATGGAGCTTTTCAAAACAAAGTTCATGTCCACTGGATCTTGATATCCATGTGGAGGCAGGAGTGGCAGGTGGATCTGGGCAGGCGCGTGCTTCAAAAAAGTCACTCCCGTATATATTCATCTTCCTTAATCTCACCTCCCACCCACCACTGCCCGACCCCTCATCCCAAGAGCACGTAGTCTTTCAGAGCCATTGAAACTGGTGATTTCTGAGAATCCTTTGAGTTCAAATTAAATCCTGTGGTTGAGGGCGCCTGGGTGGCTCAGTCAGGTAAGCATTGGCCTTCAGCTCAGGTCATGATCCCAGGGTCCTGGGATGGAGTCCAACATGGGGCTCCCTTCTTCTCCCTCTGCCTGCTGCTCTCCCCTGCTTGTGCTCTCTCACTTTGTCAAATAAATAAATAAAATCTTTTTTTTTAATTCTGTGGTTTGTTCATTAAGATATTTCTCAATTTGACATTTATTAAATGCCTACTCTGTGCCAGGCACTGGAGATCCAGGGTGAATAAGACTTAGGTAGACAGTCCCTGCCCCCTAGGAGCTCTCAATCAGCTTGGGGCCAACCAACAAGCAAACCCCCAGTATCTATATTAACATGAAGGGCCTGGGATGCCAGGAAGCATTTTATAAAACTGAATGTCCCTTGGTGACAGTTCAACCTTCCCTTCTCCAGAAAAAAAGTGATTCCTTTGCCTTTTTTTTTTTTCAAAGTTCCTATTTCCTAATGATCAAATACAGCCGTATAAGAAACACCTGGCAAGTTCCAAACCTAAGGCATCTACCTTCCTGCTGGTTTCAGAAGCAAAGCACATTCTCCTTGGGACCTGACACCAGCCCCAGGCCCTGCATGCTAACACTCCTCTACCAAAAGGCCATTCTAATGAAGAACTTGGTTCAGGCATCAGCCATAGAACATTAATATTCATGGTTAATATTTGTAAAAAAAAACCTTCATTTCAATCTTTTGTTTCTGTTGAGGAGGAGTCTGAAAATGGCCAGAAATTCCCGAATCCTATTTTATTCTATCGAGGCCTTTCTTTTTGGCTTCCATTATTTCATCAGGGTTGGCAAGGAAAGTTGGTTCTGCTCCCATCCAAGTGTTAAATGGATACTCATGTGTCTCTTTGCCACACTGGTATAATTAATTTTATTGCAAATAGGATTTTTCTTTCTTCCCCTTTGCATGCAAATGTGCTCCCCTTTCTGTGTTTGCATAATAGCAGTAATTCTCTCATTTGTACAAAAGGACATGCATTATTTTGGCAGATAGATGGAGCTTTGATGGAGAGATTATTACATTTCCAAAAGCAAAGAGAATAAATCAGAATTTAGCCAGACGCTGACTAAACACCCCCTTCCCCCAATTGCATTGATCACAGGCCAAGTGGCTAACAACTGTGCTTTCGTCCCAGAGAACAGACCTTGCAGAACAGTAGGACCTTGCTGGCTACTCTCTATTCTTTGACCTTCTCTGCCCTGTTCTGTGCACTCTCACCTGGGCTCCCTCGCTCTCTGGCCTCTACTTGGATTTGGCCAACAGGAGGCAGTGGCGTGAGAATGGAGGAGAAGGCAGGCTGGGGTACTGACTTCTCTGCTCCCTCCCGGTTTGCCATGGCTCTGAGAGTAGCTGTGCTGATCCTAGGCTATGGCTCCTCTGTGGTCACCTGCTTCTGCAACTCCAGCTCCCACTGGATTCTGGGAATCCCCTTCCCTCTTTTTGCTACTCCAGGCTAGACCCTGCGAGCTTCACTACCTGCTGTGGGCTAATCCTGCCCATATCTATCTAAATAGTCCTTATGTTCAAGCCCCTTGAGTATGTCCCTTCCTTCCAATACACCGAGAGAACCACCATATTCCTAGGATGTCACTTAGCGCACTAGAAATTCACACACACACACACACACACACACACACATGTTCCATCACACTGGGGAAGTAATAAGGAAAGCCCCAAGCCACAGAAGTACAGAGGCATCTATATGACCAGACAGAGGTTTTAGAAATTCCACCGAACAGGAGAAGCATTCTCCCTAGGTATGTTTAATCTCATGGAAGTCATGTAGACATTTTGCTTGCCTGTCAGTCACATTCTGGTCACGGCCCCCTGATTCTCCTCGAGGAGCCAACTCTTCCCTTCTCTTGGTGCTTGTGGATGAGGGAGGGCTATTCTCTCCCTCAGCTGTGAGGGAATGTGAGACCCAATGCTGCCCCTCAGGGTACCACATCCCCCAGACTACAGTGTTGGCTCAGAGATGGCCAGGCAGATAAAAACCACTTGGATGAAACTCTCAGACTTGGGCTGGACAGCTAGAGAAAAGGTGCTTTCCTTCCTCTGATGTTGCTGAAGACAGAAATGGGAGCTTTGGTGGCCATCTGCCTTGAGGTACAGAGCCTGCCTGAGAAGTAAGCAATCACAGAGGGAGGCATGCTAAGAAGTGAAGGGAGGCAACCTGGGTTCCCATCATATTGTTTGAGCCCCAGATCAAGCTTTGCTTTGCCTTTGCAGTCACATGAGCAAATGTTCATTTCTGGCATTTACTTACGCTGGGTTTCTGCCACTTGGTACTGAAAAGATCTCGAGTGGTGCCCTGAAGAAGGAAGCTCTTTATAAACTAGGAACTGTCGTGCACTGGGTAGGGGGCAGACAGAGAAGAAAAAAGAATTTACTATTTCTGGAGCATCTGTTGTGTGCTCTAGAATAGAGCACATATAAATGTAGGTTAATTTATTTAATCCTCAAAATAACTTTGCTGGGCTATGTTGAGGAACTTGCCAAGTGCTACCCAATTAGCAAATGGCAGGGTTAAGTTCAAACCAAGGACAATCGGCTTGCAGACTTATATTAGCTCCACTCTAGTGTGCTGTGATGATCTTCTTTGTCCTCCTCCTCACGATCATCAGCAGCGGCATCGACTTCATTATCATCTTTAAGAAGTTCAGCGAGAATCTGGACCACGAGATCAGGAGGCTGAGATTCTCGGTCCCCAGAACACACAGATCCTGAAAACGTACATGCCCGTCTGTACGAATCGCTATGACACGAAGGAGAGAGTGATCAATGCCAATGAAGAGGAGCAGACATCACGTTGAGAGCGATTACTTCCATTTGAGGCACTGGAAGAGTTCAGACCCAGATGGTGGAAGGGAATCCAAACATAAGGTAGGAGTCTGAGCAAAGACATCAAAATTAGGAATGCCAGACCATCGAAAGATTCAGTTTGCACATTTATAAACTTCTGTCATTCTCTGAGGTTCTTTGCCTGGCTGTCTCCTCAATTTTCTCTTTCCTTTCACTTTAATGTATGTTCGGAACATTTAATGTGAGATCTACCCTCCTAATAAGTTTTTAAGTGCCCAATCAGAACTGCTGACTATGGTACAATGTTGTGTAGTAGGTCTCTAGGGCTGATTCACCTTGCTTAACCGAAACTTTACGATCATTGATTAATAACTCCCTATATCCCCCTCCCCGAACCCTGGCAACCCCACTCCACTCTTTGATTCTATGACGGAATGAATCTATTTTAGATGCGTCATGGAAGTGGAAGTGGAATCAGTTGTCTTTCTGTGACTGGTTTATTTCACTTGGCACGCCATCCTCAAGTTTCGTCCATGTTGTTACATAGCGCAGAATTTCCCGCTTTTTTTAAGGCTGGATGGTATTTCATTGAATGCATGTGTGTATGCATATATACATAGATAACACATTTTCTTTAACCGTTCATCTGTCACTACACATTCAGGTTCTTTCCCCATCTTGGCTATTGTGAATAGTGCGACAATGGCCTTGGGAGTGCTAATATCTCCGAGATTCTGATTTGTTTGGATAAATATCCAGAAGCAGTATTGCTGGATCACATAATTTTTTGAGGAATTTGCGTACCATTTTCCATAGCAGCTGCACCGTCTTACAATCCCACCAGTAGGACACAAGGGGACCAGTTTCTCAACATCCTCACTAAGACAACCACTTGTTGTCTTTTCTAATACACTAGCCATTCTGACATGTGTGAGGGGATATCTCATTGCGGTTTTGATTTCCCTGATGATTAGTGATGTGCATTTTTTTTCATAAAAGAAATAATCAGCAGCGTGAAGAGGTAACTTACAGAACAAGAGAAAATATTTGAAAATCACATCCAATAAGGGGTTAATTTCCAAAATATATAAAGAACTCCTACAATTAGCGAGGATGTGGAGAAAAGGGAATCCTCTTACACTGTGGGTGGGAATGCAAGCTGGTATAGCCACTCTGGAAAATAGTATGGAGGTTCCTCAAGAAGTTAAAAATAGTGTTACCCTACAACCCAACAATTGCACTACTGGGTATTTACCCCAAAGATACAGATGCAGTGAAAACAAGGGGTACCTGCACCCCAATGTTCATAGCAGCAATGTTTACAATAGCCAAACCATGGAAGGAGCCAAGATGTCCTTCAACAGATGAATGGATAAAGGAGACGTGGTTCATATATACAATGGAATATTACTCCGCCATTAGAAAGGATGAATACCTACAATTAACATCAGCATGAATGGAACTGGAGGGGATTATGAAAAATGAAATAAGTCAATCAGAGAAAGACAATTATCATATGGTTTCACTCATATATGGAATATAAGAGAGCACAGAGGAACATAGGGGAAGGGAGGGAAAATTGAATGGGAAGAAATCAGAGAGGGAGACAAACCACGAGAGACTCTTGACTCTAGGAAACAAACCGAGGGCTGCAGAAGGGAGGTGGATGGGGGGATGTGGTAACTGGGTGATGGGCATTAAGGAGGGAATGTGATGTGATGAGCACTGGCTGTTATATGCAACTAATGAATCACTGAAACACTACATCAAAAACTAATGATGTACTATATGCTGGCTAATTGACCACAATAATAAAATAAAATTTTTTAAAAAGCTCCTATCATTAGGTAACAAGAACAACTAGTAACTTGATTTTTTAATGGGACCAGGACTTGGATAGACATTTTTCCAAAAACAACGTACAAATGCCAAAAGGCATTTAAAAAATATTCCAAGTCTCTATTTTTCTCTTCACGCTTTTCCTTGGCAATAACAAGACAAGAAAGTGGATAATTCCAGTCTCCCACTTACCAAGGCACCCAGCACAGTCCTCCTGCACTCACAGCAGGACGGGGAGAGCTCTTCAGTTCTCCCATATAAATATCCCTACTCTTCAATGGAGTTCACCTTGAAGACACGAGCAATCGCGAACAGATAACCATGCTGGCTGGTGTGAAAGGTGAATCTACAAAACTTTCACTGTGTCCTTGAAGTCCTAGCATGCCAAGGCTCCTATCCAGCTCCCAAAGAAAGAGGTGTCATGTGTTCCAACATTGACACTTGTTCTAAATATGGTGTGAATTCGGCCCTGGAGACATGGTCCTTTTTCCTTCTTTAGCAGAAATCCTGCTTTTGACCTCTGCTTTCTCTTAAAATTGTCTCATTACTCTGTGAACAAGTGACAAGCTTTTGCACATGCATCAATGCCTTGTTTTAGCACCCTTACGTCCCACATCCATTCACGAAGGGTGTTGCGTTGATGTTAAACCAGGCAGACAGACCAACCACCCCCCAACCCGCCATCAGTGTGTCTGCTAAGTAAAACACACCAACAGACAGTGCACTATTTTTAAAAGCAAGTTAAATAAGGAGACTTTAAAGTTGAGTCCCCTGGGATTGTATTGAGTCCCTAAGTTCTTGGTTTTGTGAGCCCAAAGGACCAAGCAGGTTAGCTTTAATCGTTTAACTAGGCCACTTAGGCCACTGAGCCCTTGTCTAATAGGACAATATTTATAGGCATTGCATCATTGCAGAGATGAACTGTTCTTCTCAGACTGAGATCATCCTTCAGTTTGTTGAGATTTTTTTTTTAACTCAGGAGGGAAGAAGTGAACTGTGATTTCATTAATAGAAACTACTGATAAAAACGTAAGAGTAGAAAAATGTCAAGATGCTAACTTCTTAGTGGTGAGAAAGGCAGATTCTGTCCTGACAAGGTTTTGGGTCATAGCTATGGAAAACTTTGAAGGTGATATTTTGACCATGGAAGTCTGGGGCAATTTTACTAAAAATTACTAGTCTGGAAAACTCAATTTAGCCAAATTTCTTCATTGCTGTGGTTTGATATAACTTTATTGTTCTGTGATGGAGAGTGAGGCGGTTTTCATTGTTTGGACCACACATGATATGTTGTAAAAGAGTGAGTTTATTTTGCTATTATTTTTTTAAAGATTTTATTTATTTATTTGACAGAGATAGATCACAAGTAGGCAGAGAGGCAGGCAGAGAAAGAGAGGGGGAAGCAGGCTCCCTGCTGAGCAGAGAGCCCGATGCGGGGCTCGATCCCAGGACCCTGAGATCATGACCTTAGCCGAAGGCAGAGGCTTAACCCACTAAGCCACTCAGGCACCCCGCTATTTTTTTTTTTCAATTAAGCTTTCCATCTATGTCCAAACCTCATGGTTTGGTTGTTTTATCTACCAAGGCTAAAAGAAACATATACTCAATGTTGAATCATAATGATAACAACACTTAACATTTATTGGGTCCTTATCATGTGCCAGGCGCTGCATGTAAATATGTCAGATGTATTATATCTTTCGATCCTCAAGCAATCCTATTCATTTGTATTATTACCAACACATTGAAGATGAGGAAAATGACATGTAAGAGGTGTATGAGTTCCCCAGAGTCATACAACTAGTAATCAGTGACTCTGGGACTTAAAGCCAAGACGGAAGGATTCCCAGGGAGTCCCAATCCTCTTAGCCACCACACTATGCTGACTTCTATCAACAAATCCGTTGTGCACTTTTTCCATCCAGTTGCTGTAGTTGAATCACAGAATTTTCGAGTTGGTTTGGTTGAGGATGGTGCCACACTTACAAGAAGAGCCCAAAAATCCCTATCAAAAGCAAGACTTTTAAGTTGCTTTATTTTCTCTGGAACAATAAAAATGCTTATAAATTTGGGGAATTTTTTACAATAAATAAAAGTTAAATTGTTTAATAAAAATATTCTTTTCAGTGTGGAGTGATAGGGCTATAACGTGTAGTTTTCAGAAACTACAATTAAATGGATTTTCAGACAAAATGAAAAACTTTACAAGGAAGATTGGACTTCCAATTGAGAGGAAACACCAAAGACGAAGGCTTTGATCCACCCCCCCTTTGCTCCAAACACATTGCAATGATTGATAAGATATCAGAAGAGCAGGAAAAAAGATAAACATCTCCATTGACCAGAGCTGGCAATGAATTACAAAGTGGTGAGTGGGTTTGAAGCCACAAGTCTGTTATGTTCCAAGTCCACAAACACATAATGGCAGCTCGAATTTTGGCTCCCACCACGTAATGGGAACTAACAGTGCTTTGTGCACAATAGAGGGACAGAGTTAGGCTCACTGCTTAAAGCCAGATGCTGGATTGGGCTCCTCCCTCTCCAGGAAGGAGTCTGTTAAGAAAAAGCAATTATCAGCTTACTTCCTGAGACTATAGTTGTACAGGGGATTCTTGGCTTAGAAAGCAAGCTGTAGATACAACTTCCTGGCCAGGAACAGAGCCAGCCACCTGCTGCCCCGTGACCGCATCTGTGATAGCCCCAACATCCCTGCAAAGCGAATTCCACCTGGTGCTGTACTGGGGATGGTGTGGAGAGTCAGATGGTGGCGATTACAAATCCCCAAAGTGCTGGACAAACAGGATGAGAGAAACACACACACACACACACTCTCTCTCTCTCACATACACATTCAAAATGTCAGGGTCATAACAAATGAAGAAATCTAATACCAAAGAAGAAAGCCTGCAGAACCATCAAAATCATCCACTGAAACATGAAATGCCTAGAGATAAAATTGATTTTATGAAACAGCCTAACAAAAACTTTAAAATAAGTATGTCTGAAATGTTCAAAAGCATAAGCCAAGGTGAAACATCCATTGATAATGAGTAAGAAACCTGAAACACAAAAGAGACGTAAAGAAAACCAAGCAGGTATTAAGAAAACACAAATATATATTTGTGGAACTAAAAGAATGTGGTTACCAAAATAAAAAACTCAAAAGACAAGATAAACGCTAGGGTAGCTCCAGAGAGTGCGGAGTTGGGAAATAGTTGTGAAACACACACACGGAACTTAGTGCTGAGCGATGACAAGCTGATTTTTATTGTAGTAGTGAGCAGACGTGAAAGGTACCTTAAGAGGCTCCAGCCTATATCGGAGAGATGTTCCAAGAGAAGAGGATGGAGAGAATGAGGGAAACGTGGTATCTGAAGAGATGAGACCTGAAGATATTCTTAATTGCAAAAGACATGTGTCCTTTGATGGGAAGGACACTCTGTGGACAGAGCATGACAGATGACAGTGAAAGTGTAGATCACTAGTGATAAGAAGAAAACCCTAAAAGCTACCAGAGAGAAAAACAAAAACAAAAACAAACAAACAAAAACCCAAAAACAAACAAACAAAAATACCCATAAGAAACCAGTAGGCTGAGAGCGATTTATTTTCAGCAACAACTGTGGTCACAAGACAATGTAGTAACATCCTTCATGTGCTAAAGGAAAACAGCGGTCAGCCTAAAATTTTCTATGCAGGTAAATTATTATTTAAGAGTGGGGACAAAAAAAGATGCTGCAGAAGGCACAGAGATTAAATGAGTCCTCCCACATACGGCTTCACATATACATACTTAGTAAAGGATGCATTTCAGTCAAAAGAACCATGAAACTACAGCAGAGGTTGGAGATAGAAGAAACAATGAAATAACAGTAAGAAAGAATTCACAAAATATGCTCTTATGCTTAATTAAATATGGACCATGCACATGCTACGGTTAAGGAGAGAAATGCTAAAGAACCATATGTTTGTTAGAATATTTTTTATTCAAATGGGATATGTTAAAATTGTAGGAAAATTCAATGAAGGGATTAATTATCAACAGAAGAAAAAATAAAGGAAATATTTAAAAATTAACTTGCCAGCCAAATAAGTAATCAAAAAGGACTGGAGGTGGGTAAGGAGGAACACAAGGAAAATGCCAATAAAGAGAAAATACAAAATAAGTTGAAGTATATCAGAAATCACCATAAGTGTAATTGTACTAAGTGCATTTATTACAAAACAGAGATTAACATATAGGATTGGATGGATTGAAAGTAAAGAAATGGAAAATTTTATATATGTCTATCTTCAAATAAAGCTGGTGAGATGATGTTAATTTTCTGCAAAAGGGTAATGGGAATTAAGGGGGAGGGGTATTACATAACAATAACAGTGTACCAGGAAGATAGAGAAATTGTGAATTTATATGCATCTAAAACATAGCTTCCAAATAGGTAAAGCAAAATAGAATTAGAGGGAAATGGACAGATCCATAATCAGAGTCCAAAATTTTTGAAACACTTCTATTAAACACAGATAGATCAAGCAGGCAAAAATTTAGTAAGATGATGGTAAATATGAAGAACAAAATAAAAAAAAAACATTTTCCAAATGTTTTTTAATGTGGTCCCTTTAAGAAATATAAAATATATTATTTTATACCAAACCCTATAAAATGCACACAAGTACACGCAAGTGCACACATATACAGATAAATAGGTGATACATAGATAGATGATAGATAAATTCTACAAACAATATTCACCTTTAATACAAATGATACATTCTGATACAATTTGTTTCATTCTGTTCTATTTCATTTGTTTAAAAAATGTGAGTGGCAGCCAACTAAATTGATTTCACAACCCAAGAATGGATTGTGGTCTACAATTTACAAAACACAGATCTTATAAACATACAGAGTTGTGCCTCCAACAAGTAACAGTTACACCTTCTTTTCAACCTGAACTAAATAGTGTATACAATGGTGAAACTACAAAGCACACAAATTGGAACAAGCAAGGATGTTTGTATAAAGACTTCTATTCCAGATTGTACCAGAGATCAAAGTCAATTCACAAGAAGGGAAAAAGAATCAAGAGGTATATGAGTTTGAAAGGCTAACTAAAACCAATTGCAACTGATTTGTTATCTGAATAGAAAATATAAGAGGGTCTACAAACTTTAGTAGTAGTAAGAGAGGCCAGAAAAGTTCTAAACACAAGGATAACAAACATTACTAATTTTCCTAGGGGCACGTGGGTGGCTCAGTAGGTTAAGCATCCAACTCGATTTTGGCTTGGGTCATGACCTCAAGGTCGTGAGATGGAGCCCCAAATAGGGCTCTGCCCTCAGCAGGAAGTCTGCCTAAGATTCTTTTCCTCTCCTTCTCCCTCTCCCTTTGCCCTCCCTGCACTCTCTCTCTCTCTAATATAAATAAACAAATCTTAAAATTTTTTTTCCTAAATACCAGTAATAATCAATTAGAAAATGTAACAGACAAAAGTCACCATTCATAATACCAACAAAAACATAAATCACCTAGGAACGAATCTAGTGAAAGATGTGCATAGCCTTATAAAGAATACTATAAAACATTGTAAAAGAGACAAAGGAAAACCAAAATCAATGAAGAGGAATAACATGTTTAAGAATGATGAAGATCTGATATGGTGAAGGTGGTAGTTTTCTCTAAAATACTCTGATATTGAATACAATTCCAATCAGAATCCCAACAGAAAAATATTGATCCTGAAATTCATCTGGAAGACTTAGAGGACCTGAATAACTGGGAAATTTTTGAAAAAGAAGAAGGCTGGGGAGCTTGCCTACCAGAAAGCTACGTTTATCTGAAGCCACAATGACCGAGACACGGTGGAATTGGCCCAAAATGTACAACTCCATCAATGGGGTGAGACAGAGTGTAGAAACAGACTAACACACATGTGAAAACCACATATGACAGAGGCAGCATTGTAACCAATGCAGAAAGGAAGGGCTGTTTAATAATTTATGCTGTGACACGCCCAAAAGAAAAAAATTAAAATTTAATCATTAACTCACATTATATGGGATAAATTCCAGGTAAAGACTTAAAATTAAAACTTTACAATTTCAAAAATATATACGGAATACATTTAAGGTTGTGAAGAAAGAAGTATTTAAAAAAAGATTTCTTAAATGAGAAGCAAAAAGGACCAACCACAATGTGACTGATATATTTGTCATTAAAAATTAACTGTTAGGTCCAACAAAAGTTATCATGAACAAAGTTAAAGATGTCAAATGAAAGGAAGTGTTTGTGATGCATATAATTGACAAAGGATTCTTGCCCAAAATTCATGCAGAAAGTCTACAGTTTGATAACAAAATGAAAAACAATACAATGAGAAAGTGAGAAAAGGACCTCACAGACAATTCATAGAAGAGCAAACCTGAGTTGACAATAATCCATGAAAAAATGAGTGAGGGCACTGGAAATCAGAAAGTTGCAAAGTATGTAACATTTTACAACACCAGATTGTGAAAATTAAAAATTTTATTGGTGAAGTAGGTAAAGGGGGTTACAAGTCTCAAACTTCCAATTATAAAATAACTAAGTCATACAAACCATAAGAGACACATAATCTCACAAAACAAACTGAGGGTTGCCGGGGGGCAGTGGGTAGGAGAGGGTGGTGGGGTTATGGACATTGGGGAAGGTATGTGTTATGAAGTGTGTAAACCTGGCAATTCACAGACCTTACCCCTGGGGCTAATAATACATTATATGTTAAAAAAAATTAAAAATTAGGGGCGCCTGGGTGGCTCAGTGGGTTAAGCCACTGCCTTTGGCTCAGGTCATGATCTCAGGATCCTGGGACCGAGCCCCACATCGGGCTCTCTGCTCAGCCGGGAGCCTGCTTTCCCCTCTCTCTCTGCCTGCCTCTCTGCCTACTTGTGATCTCTCTCTGTGTCACATAAAAAAATAAAAAATAAAAAAAAATAAAATTTAAAAAAAATTTAAAATTAAAAAAAAAACTCACGGATTTGAGAATGTTTCACAAAAAAAAACAAAAACAAACAAACAAAAAACCCACACCAAAAAAACAAACAAAAAAAAACTAAGTCATAGAGATGAGAAGTACAGCATAGGGTATATAGTCATAATACTGTAATAACGTGGTCTGATGACAGGTGGTGACGGCATTATCCTGGTGGAGCATGGAGTAATGCATACAACTGGGAAATCCCTATGTTGTACACCTGAAACTAACATAACATGGTAAGTCAAGATTCTTCAGTTTGAAAAAAGTGTTAACACAGAGCAGTGGGGACTATTTATAGCTTGCTGCAAGAACGGAACTCCCACATACTGTTTATGGAAGGATAAACTGGTACAACCCACTTTGGAGAATAACCTGACCTTATCTTGTTGAAGCTACTCTGCAACCAAGACATTTCACTCTTAGGTGTCTACTGCAGAGCACCTCACACGTGTGTGGAAGCAGATAAGGATGTCAATTACAGATAAAGAAGATGTGAGATTTATACACATATATAATATTATATATCTAATGTATAATATATATGTTATATAATATACAGAATGTACCTAGCCATAAAAATTAATGAAATCTTGCCATTTGCAACAACATGCATGGATCTAGGGGGGTATTATGCTAAGCGAAATAAGTCAGTCGGACAAAGACAAATACTATATGATTTCACACATATGCGGACTTTAAGAAACAAAACTAATGAACGAAGAAAAAAAGAGACAAACCGAAAACAGACTCTTCACTATAGAGAACAAGGTGATGGTGACCAGAGGGGAGAAGGGGAGAAGGATGCGTGAGATAGGTGAAGGGGATTAAGAGTACACTTCTCACGATGAGCACTGGGTGTCGTATGGAAATGTTGAGTCACTATGTTGTACACCTGAAACTAATAGAACACTGTGTATTAATTATGCTGGAATTAAAATAACAATAATAACTACCCCAATTTAAAAAAAGAATGTTCCTTGCAACATTGTAATGCAAGTATACATGTCCTAAATGTCCACAAACAGAAGAAAGAATAAATAATAATGACACATTTTTTTAAATTTTTTTATTAACATATAATGTATTATTAGCCCCATCATGACACGCTTCTTCAGTGCACTACTCTATAACAGGCAAACAGATAAACTAAAGCTACATATGTCCATAAATGTTAAGACATGACGCTAAGTGGAAAAGCAAGTTGCATAATGGCGTGCTTGGGAACAATAACATTGGCAATGAGTTTAAAAACCAGGCTATCTATAATTCAGATATGCACAAATGTAGTGATTACATTAAAATACGCATGGGAATGATAAAACCTAAAATTGTTGATTCTCTATGGGCAAGGAAAAGGGGAAATGAGATAAAGAGGAAGTTCTCAGGGGCTCCAACTCAATCTTTAAATTTTTTTGTCATAAGCGAATAAAGGGAAATACGAGGTCTTGCCAGAGCTGGGTGGAAGGTGCACAGGTCCTTGTTGTCACACTCCATGTTTTTCTGCATTTCATCATAATTTTTTCAGCACAGGGGTGCCTGGGTGGCTCACTCAGTTAAGCATCTTCCTTCAGCTTAGCTCATGATCTCAGGGACTCGGGATCGAGACCTCCATAGGGCTCCCTGCTTAGCTGGGAGTCTGCTTCTCCCTCTCTCTCTGCCTGCTGCTCCTCCTGCTTGTGCTCTCTTTCTCTCTCTCAAATAAATAAATAAAATCTTCAACAGAAAAAAAATAATAATTTCTTCAGCACAGTTAACCCCCATCCTCTCCCACCTTCTCTTTGTAGATTGTGATTGTGTATGATTGAATTAATTCTGAGTTAATAAATTGAAAAACCCAAACAAAAATGTCAAAATCCTTCTTGTACTATCTGTTCTCAAATATTGTCTTCAAAAGACGCTGTTGCTATGAAAACCTGTGTTGTCGCCTCATTATGTCACTTCAAATTGAAAGATTTCTCACTGGTTCATAAGGGTGAATTTGTAATCTCATCAGAAATCTATTTTCTTAATTGGTTCTCCTTTCCTTGAAAAAAAAAAAAAAGTATAGGGGCACCTGGGCGGCTCAGTCAGTTCAGCAACCGACTCCTGATTTCATGGTCTCAGGGTCATGGGATCGAGCCCTATATCAGGCTCCATGCTCCACAGAGTCTGTTTGTCCCTCTCCCTCTGCTCCATCCTCCCTCACACACTCTTTGTCTCTCAAATAAATAAATAAAATCTTTTTAAAAGAGGTATAGAAGTAAGAGACTTCTGGGGAAGACAGCAGAGTAGGAGGACCCTAGGCTCACCTCATCCTTTGGAAACAACTAGACAACACTCACATCAGTGTAAATAACACAGAAAATGATGGGAAGCCTGGTAGAATAAACTTCCTTGACTAGAAAAGGCTAGATTGAAGGGGGTCTTACTACTTCGTGGGCTCTTAGGGTGCTCTTTCTTCATAGATACTGATTAATTGGTTGGAAAAGCAAACTATAGAAGTGCTATAACACAATTATAGAAAATTTGGGAACTAGTAATCACTGAAAATTCTCCTCTCCCCAAAATGCCATACACTTACCTATTCCATCTCTCACTAGCCCCTTATGCATGTATATGTTTTCATGTGGTTGTAACCAATTTGCACACGTAACTCTGCAGTCTGCGTTCTTCTGCTAAGTCAATATCACTATGCGGTCCTTCTTCTCTGTCTGTGGAATAGTCCATCCCATCTTTCCACCATCATTTCACCTTTCTCCTATTATTGGACATTTAGGTTTCTGTCAAGTGATATACGTAAAAATCTGTAACAAAAACTGTGAAAAAAAAAGTTGTTTTTGTTTGTTTGTTTGTTTGTTTGTTTTGTATTTTGAATGATTTTAGAACTGGGATTTCTTGTTTGGGAGCAGTACCCTTTCCATGAATTACTTCCCCAAACTGACCTTGCTGTTTCTGTCACCTCTGGCGCCTCAGGACTTCAGCTGGAATCCTGCAGCAGTAGCCACTGAATCCTACTTTTCCCCTAAAAGGTTATCCTTAATTATAACCTTTGTGACTGTTGTAAGAATCCCATTGACAGGTGCCTGTTCCGCACAGTTTATAAAATTTTCTAAAAGATGATCTGAGATTCAAGCCAAGCATAGGGAATATAGTCAATGGTATTGTAACAGTGTTGTATGGCGACAGACGGTGACCACACTTATCATGATGAGCACTGAGCAATGTGTAGAATTGTTCTATCAATACGTCACACACCTGAAATGAATATAATGCTTTACACCAAGTGTCCTTGAATAAAAATAATAAAATAAAATGACGATCTGAGACAACGGTCTATCAAATGCCATATAATTAAATGCATAATTAGAAACAACTCATATCATAGTCGTACCCTTGAAATGTGCACATCTTAAAACTATGTTCCAAATAGGGGGGAGGGCAAGGGGAAACATTTTATTTTTTAAATCTAAATTATTATAAACTTCTTGAAAGTTGAGTTTTTAATAACATCGTGCTGGGGGCTCCTGTAGCTTTCATTAGGTAAAAGAGGAACATATTGAGAGATGCCAAAATATGAGAAATTAAATATAAATAAAGATATTGAAAGCCCAATCTGTTCTCAGGGGGATTCATTAAATGGTATTTTATTAAAAATCACAGCACATTTTGTTTTTTCTACCAAAGCAGGTTAGTTGGGGCATATTTTGGAAGTAATTAAGTGGTGGTAAAACTTGCAGGGACATATGTGCAAGGATGTTCTTTGCAGCACTGTGGAGGCAAAAAAAAAATTCAAAATAGAGCACAAGGCTGTCACTGGGAACTGGTTGAGGAAGCGTCACGTGCACATGTTGGCGTGTAATGCAGCAAATAAAACATAGGCTTCATCTCTGCCCACATCTTTGGAGAGATTTCCAGACAGCACTACTAAGTAGGGGAAGCAAGATCTAGAGATTATATAATAAAAACCATAAAGACAAAAATATTATGTGCGTACGTATAACTGTATATAATCATGACAGTAACATGGGTTATCTGTGCATAGGAGGGAGGTGGAGAGAGGTAAGAAGGAGCAAGAAGAGAAAAAACTCCATTCTTAAGGACCATGTGGGCAAGTGTTTAAGTGAAGCTATGAATGGGCAGTAAGAGAAGCAAGAAGAAGATATGCCAAACAGTGTGAGCAGCTCAGTTCAAAACTTCCCCAGAGCGACTCCCCGCGTTACAGCCCTTATAGGTCATGACTGTTGGAGACTGACTTCAAATTCCACTTTCTAGCCTCTTTCTCTAGTTGTACATAAGATAGTACAGTAGGCAGCATGGAGGTCTTCTTTAGGACATATAAATAAAAATAAAACCTTGCAGGATACAGGTAGACACACTATATGAGTCAGGAGTTCTCTAAAGAACCAGAACTAATAGGATAGAGACTGATTTTAAGGAACTGGAGACTGACACAAGTCCAAACTCTGCAGGGTAAGCCAACAGGCTGGAGGCCAAAGGGAGAGCTGATGATGCAGCTTCAGTCTGAAAGCTCTCTGGAGATGAGATTGTTTCTTCCTTGGGGGAACCTCGGTCTTTTTCTCTAAAGGCCTTCAACTGATTGGATAAGGCCCACCCACATCACGGAAGGATAATCTGCTTCACTCAAAGTCTACCTACTTAGATGTTAATCTCACCTAGAAAATGGTCACAGCACATCCACACTGGTATTTGACAAAATATCCACATACCATGGGTATCTAGGCAAGCTGATGTATAAAATTAACCATCACACGAACCAAACAATAGCCTTTCAAAAATATCAAGCCCATTTTTACTTACAATTTTAAGATGAACTGGATGAGATGACCACATTTTCTCTCAAGAAAATATAATTAGAGCACAAATAGAATTCAAGGTTCTTAAGGTCTGGCCTTGACCCTAATTTCCTTCACCCACTTGGCTAAGTGTGTGTGTGTGTGTGTGTGTGTGTGTGTGTGTGTACACACTTGATAGTGTGTCTATCAGCAAATTTCCTGAGCATAAAGGACGGACTTACCTATACTAAAAGCTACCTGCATGTGCCTTTTTGTGGGGTTAGTCCTATTTCTTGACTTACTCTCAAAGCCATTCTCTTCTTTCTCCTCATTGACCTGGAAATCCTCTGTGTCTTTCGAGACTCAGCTCAGACACCCTTGCTTCCCGGAAACTGCCCCATAATCACCACCCTCCGTCTTCTCTTCAAGTCATGCCCCTCAGCCCAAATCTGATGATGATGAACACCTCTGCGGTGTTCCCCCAGGCCCCTCCCTCCTCCCTTCCCCACAAACCCCCTTCCGTCCTAGCACCTGCCATGCTGTATGTTAATTACCTGCTTGTGCATCTGTTTTACCCCCACTAGACTGCTTTCTTTGATGGCAGGGGTGATATCTTATCCCTTATTGCATCTCCATGCCTCAGCAGTATTTATTAGGAGAATTAATAATTAAATTCTGCTTTCTTGCGAAGTTTTTCAAAGAATCTTGCCCAGCCTCTCCAGGCTACTATTGCTGAAGGCAGTTAGGGTCGAAGCACTTTAAGGAACCAAAACAACCTCCTTTTTCTTGGAACTGCCTCCAATCCCCCAGGGCAGGCTGCTGGCAGCCACGCTGGGGCTGGGACCCTGTGATTGTATGGGATGGGACCTGGGAGAGCACCTGTCCCTGAGGCGATCAGCTTCTCTTGCACTGGCACAGAGAAACCCAGTGAGTTAGTCCCCACCTGTCGCTAAAAGTCGGAAGCCAGGCTCTCTTCCGTGAATGGAAGAGATAGAAAATATGTGTCCCCAGCGATAAAGACCAAAACAGAGGTGAGGGATGGAGGGAAAGAACGTCCAGGCCCCTTCCAGCTCCCCAGTTCACTTCCTCCCAAGGTGCCTATGTTCCCACTCTGGATGTTCGTGAGACACCCTTAAGCATCTTCTAGCAAAGCCCCCCCTTTTCCAGGTCATGCTTACTCACCTGGGTGTCTGTTCCTCACAGCCTAGAGAGTGCCATGGACTTTTCTAGCCCACAAAGGGCACGCGCAGAAGGTGGCAGGTAGCATGACTGAACTAGACAAAGGATTTGCTTCCGCAACCATCCCCACACTTTCTCTCCTGAGCAACTGAACAGGGAAGGGAGAAGAGGGCGTGACTGCCAGGAGCCTCCCTGAGAGCCCAGCTTCGCTCTACAAGCCTGACCTATCGCCCTCCAAACCTCATCATGCTTCGGTTTTTCCCACTTGTGCAACCAAGATAATGTTTGCTGAACCTTCTCCGCATGAGTGATATGACACTATGTCATAAATGTTTGCTCTACATGTTGAATTTCTCAGATTAAAAAAATAAAAATGACACATGATACTCAGTATTACTTGGAAATCTATCATCCAGGGAAATATATTTTCTAGTGACACCTTCCCTAAGCACCAAGAAAGCTAAGCTCCGTATTTCACCTCAATATTGGAAAAAAAAAAAAAATCTGGTCCTATCTGTGTGACCCCTTGATCTACAATTTCCTCACTTGAGAAATCAAGATTTGACAGTTGGAATAAATTCTGAATTGCCCAGCATAATATCAGAGAGGAGGAAAAAAGGAAGTAATATAATTTACCTAGTTTGCACAGCCTTTGTTTTGGACAGAACTGTAGACCTCCTTGTTAGCAAATCCTAGTTTCAGCTTCCCTCCTTCTTCCAGGAAGAGCAGGAAAGAAATAAAAGTCACCGCTTTAAGAGAAGGAAACAGCTTGAGGGTTGAGTGACCCACAGGCAGGATAAGCCTCCAAGAATTCAGTCCCTGCTGCCATCCTGAGCTTCACTACTAACAAGTACAGGAGTTAACCAGGAGAAGGCTTGAAAGGGCTTGCAGTGAGAAAGACCAGTCGAAGCAGAGTTCCCATGAAGCTACTCAGAGTGGTATTCCAGGGCCCCTCAGTTGGGTAAATCCCTGTGTGAACTGGAGGTGGTGGGAGTGATGGAAGTTTCCAGAAGGAGAGGGGAAGCCAGGTGGTAATCAGAAACAATATACATGCAGTTCTGGTCAGTGGCTGAAAGAACTCCCAGAAGAAAGGGTCCTAGAGCTCCTGGACCCAGCAATTTACCGTGATTTCTTTTTTTATCCTTCTAAGAAAACACTTCAGTACTTAACTTTATTTTCATGAATCATTTTTCTGAAAGAGGGCACCCTAGATTGTATAAACTCAGGACCCACAAATTCTGGACTTGCACTGATGTTAGGACAGTTGTTAACGAAGGTGGAAAGTCCTTCTCCCACTGCCCCTTTCCACCCACTGTCCCGGCTTCAAACTCCCAGTCCTTGCCAGGGTCAAGCTCAGGCCTGCTCCCTCAGCCATACCCCACTGACCTTTCCAATTCCCTCCTCAAAACCAATCCAGGTGCCTGGCTGGCTCCATCAGTGGAGTGAGTGACCCCTGATCTCAGGGTTGTGAGTTCCAGCCCCACACTGGATATAGAGATTACCTAAAAATAAAAAATACATACATACATACATATATACATACCAACCAGGGGTACCTGGTGGCTCCGTTGTTGAGTGACTGACTCTTGACTTTGGCTCAGGTCATGACCTCGGGGTCCTGAGACTAAGCCTCGCATGGGGCTCCACGCCCAGTGGAAGTCTGCTTGAGATTCTCTCTCTCCCTCCGCCTCTCCCCCTTCTAAACAAACAAACAAACAGAAAACAACTACCACATCTTGGCCTGTCCAGTTCTCTCAGAACCATGCTGCCTCACACTGCCCCACTCGCATCTTTTCCAAGGTGACAACTAGTTATCTAACAGACTACAGCTCTACCAAGCTGAGGGATTGCAGCCCAAAAATTGGCTGGAATCATGGGTTACAGTGAAGATACAGAACCTTAACCCCAATGAACGAACTTCAGTTGAAATAAATTTAAAAACAAAATTTTATCATTTATTTCATAGGACAAACGTGGCATATTTAACTGAGAAATTTTAGAAAATACAGAGGAACCCAAAGAAGATTATAAATATCACAAACAAACAAACAACAAAAACAAACAAACAAACAACAAAACAAAAAACCACCAGTGATCCCACCACCCCTTGCTAATCTCCCTGAACATAGTCTTCTGGGCTGTTTGTTTCTAAGCGTATATACATATATACTGTGTATGTTCTACAAACCTGGAATCAGATTTAATAATATTTTGAAACCTAATTTTTTCATTTAACAGTACACTGTGAACATTTTTCCCTATCATTACATACTTGTTCACGGGGTCATTTTAAATGACCGAATAACACGGCACGCATCAAGGATCGGCCAAATTTCAGGACAAACCAGATGAAATGGGCAAATTCCTAGAAAAACACAAACTGCCAAAACTGACTCAAGAAGAAACAAAATATCTGAATAAACCTGAAAACAAGTGAAGATATTAAATTAGTAATAAACACTTAAAAAAAAAAAAGACAACTTCCTACAGAGAAAAACACAGGCCCAAATTAATTTACTGGTTAACTCCACCAAACATATAAAGAATTAATGCCAATCCTTCTCAAACTCTTCCAAAAATTCAAGAGGAGGGACCACTTTCTAATTCATTCTATGAGGCCAGCACGACCTTGATACCAAAGCCAAGGCATCCAAAAAAAAAAAAAAAAAAAAAGGAAGCTACAGACCAATGCCACTATGACTATAGACGCAAAATCTTTAACACAAAGTAGCAAATCCAATCCAAAAGCATTAAAAGGATTATTTCCCATGACCGAGAGGGATTTATCCAAGGAATGCAAGGGTGGTGCAACATTAAGAAAATTACTCAATGTAATATCATCACATTAATAAAACAAAGAGGAAAAAACCCACACAATCATCTCAATTGACACGGAAAGGGCATTTGACAAAATCCAACCTTCTTTATGGTACGAACTCTTGGAACACAATAACCCCAGGCAGGCTTCTTTCCCCTCTGCCCTCCCCAACCCGTGCTCGCTGCTAGTATTGACTCCTCCTCCCCACCAAGGTCGGCGTGAGCGGGAAGGGAGGAAGTTAGGAAGACAGAACAGGTCTTATTTGGTGGGCTCGGTGCATGCGGCTTCAGCGCTCTCTGGGGCAGCCAGATGTTTAAAGTTGACCCTTCCTTTGATGAGTATTTCTGCAGTTTCTTTGGGATGACCCCTGACCCATCGCGGAGGGCCTCTCACCTGCCATTCTCTCCCTCGGTCGAGCATCCCCGGTGTGTGTGCTCCTCCAGCAGACCTGTCAGATGGGACCTCTCATGACTCCGTCTTCAGCCACGTGTGCACATGCCCGAAGCCGGTGTCTACAAAACCTTCCTACGTCCTTCACTTGTAAATACTTCTCCCGCTGGGGCAGACCGCTCCCCATACACCTCCAAGTACGCCACCACTGCTCTTCTCCCCCCTCGTGCTTGGGGGGCTCCTTACAGCCCACCTACAGCTCTCTCTGGAAGCCCCCTCCACCAGGGGTTGCAGTCTGGCGTTTCAGGACACCAGACACGGGCGAGGGCACTAAGAGTCATCCAGCCAGGTTTACCATACCCCACTGAAAGGCAACGTCTGGGACTGGCCCCTCACTATGAAATGTATCTTGGTGCATCACTTTAAATTTCCAATTTACCAGGCTGTCACCCTCGCATCAAGCTCCAGTCCCCCCTTCCTGAATCTCCTACTCCCATCCCAGAGAGAATAACCTCGGGGGCAGGAGTATTTCGAGGGAGTTAAGAAGCAAAGCACCGGGCTGGGAGTTTGGCACGTGGTGGGTCCCTCCCCCGCCCCGCACTTACACCCCCCACCCCGCACCCAGCACAGTGCACCTGCTCCCAAGAACTCAGGGGAATGCGGGCAGAGTGGTGTCTTTCTCACCTGTGCTCTGGTGTCCCCCAGACAGTGTCACCAGTTCCCCTTCAATGCTTCTCCACCTGGAGGCTACTTCACCTCGCCCACACCTGTTTTCAGCAAAGCCTTTAATTGAATCATTCAACCCCACCCGATCATTAGGAAACCAGGACCAGAGACTAGGGCGCTTCCCAGAGCTGCACAGCCGTGCTGACTCAGTGGAACGGGGCACGACGGAGCTCTCCTCTGTGCACTCATGTCCTCCTGCCACCACCAGATAAACATGCCTATAGTTCCTCAGCAGAGAAAACGGGGACGTCTGCCTTCTGCCTCCGCACGCCCTGAAACACTCACAGGCTTTGGTGGAACGATCTACAGCAAAATCTACAGGTTCTATGAGGGCAGCCATTCATCTAACACACATTTCGAGTCGGGCTGACTTTACAGCGCACGCCTCCACAGACCGAAGAATGCTTGCTCATTAGAAGACAATCTGATGAAGAATGGACCGTGGGCAAATGAAGGTGATAACGCTGCGTCGCACGTGTGGAAGTGACTCTGGACGTCAAGGAGAAAAACTTCCTGAAATCAGATGCACCGGTGGTGAGCTGGTAAACATCTAACAGATGGAGAGTAAGGAGGAGCCGAGGAGATCTGGCTCGTAGCCTTGGCTGATTTCTGTGGTATAAATACTGCCACGAGGGCCGATTCCGTGGCCGTCGTGACATCTGGGGATGTGCAGCTGGGGACAGACATGCACAGACAGCTCTGCCACTAGGCCTGAGCCAGATCCAGTGCACCCCTGGGTATAGCACAGGCGAAGTTTGTGACTGTTCTCATTCATTTATTTTTTCTTATATGGAGAATACACCAGGCATTGTGCTAAATAAATACTGGGATCCATCAGAAGGGAAAAGAGACTTGGTCCTCATCCTCTTGTGGTTCAGTCTAGTGGTGAGACAGACATTTAATCACAAAACCATGAAAACAAATGCAAAATTGTAACTCTGATAAATGTTAAGGAGGGGGAGTTTATGGTGCTAGGAGGTCACGGAACCAGAGGATAGGCAGAGTCAGCTTGCCTGAGGGAGTGATCACTGCACTGAGATCTGGAGGAAGCTTTGGAGCATCATCATGCAGAGGGAGAAGAAAATTATTCAAGCCAGAGGCCAGAGCATGTGCAAAGGCCCTGTGGTAAGACAAAATTTGCCTGTCACATGATAATGTATAGACATGATCACTCTTGTCCTTTTCTTTTCTGTATTTCCTTACCTGTAAAGGTTTCAAAAACCCCTCAGAGGCATCCTGGTTGCTGCAAAAATAATTAGAATTTTTATATCAGGAACGCAAAAACAAATATTTAATGCTCTGGTTTTCAACTTCTTTTTTTTTAAGTATTTTTTTAAAGATTTTTATTTATTTATTTGACAGAGAGAGATCACAAGTAGACAGAGAGGCAGGCAGAGAGAGAGAGGGAAGCAGGCTCCCTGCTGAGCAGAGAGCCCGATGCGGGACTCGATCCCAGGACCCTGAGATCATGACCTGAGCTGAAGGCAGCAGCTTAACCCACTGAGCCACCCAGGCGCCCTGGTTTTCAACTTCTTAACATGGGTTTCTATGTTGAATCCCAGGTCAGAAACCATAGTTTTGAAAGCCAAAGTTTTTTATTTGCAAGAATTGGGGTTTTACTGGGAGAAAAAAGAGTCCCTCTTGAGACTTCAAAAGGAGAGGATGCAGAACTCAAACCTTAGCAGTGGATTGGAGAGAGGAGAGAAAAGATCAATCACACCTTTCCCAGGCACCGAGTGGGGAAGAGGAGATGAACCGGGAGCCATCCTCCGTGGAGGACGCTGGTGGGTCCTGGACAAGGACAAGGGAGAGTGGAAGCCAAGCCAAGGCTCAGAGACCATCATCGAGCCCTGGGCCGCATAAACAGTGCCATCACCATTCTCTGGCAAGGAGCCTTCAATGACAGCTTCCTGCAGGTGACCTGTGATCGTACAGAAGTATCGGGACCCCAAGTTGTGCTGCGTGTCACTGGAGCTGGCCTTTGGTCAAGAAGCCAGGTCATACATAATCTCCAAACATAGGGTGGTGTTTCTGACTCACAGAGGGACCTGGAGTCAGATAGAAGGCAGAACCCTTACCCGCACTGGGATGGGACTGGGAAGTGGTAACACCTGCCCAGTGCACCCACTGGAGAAATGGAGCTGTGGAACATGGGACGGAACTCTGGTGCAAAGTAAGGATGAAGGGATAGAGGCCACACTAGTGGGCCTTGTAGACCCTGCAAAGGAAGGTCTTTGGATAAAGCAATGGGCCACTAGAGGATTTTAAGCAGGAGAGAGCTGTGAATTACCATGTGAAAAGAATCTAGAACTGGTGGCGTTTCCATCATCCTCACACTCTTTCTTCAGTGCTCGGCCCATTGTGTCCTGGCCTTCCTGCTGAGTCACATGAGCTCCTTGACCCTCCTGACCCCAGGCTGATCCTGGGTCCTGATTCTCTTCCCACTGGAAAGAAAAGATGTCAAAACACATTAGTTGGGAGAAGCTGAGGAACTGGGTTCTGTCTACATGTTGGCGAAAACAAAAAATTGAAAGCATGCTTCAAGGACAGTCTATAGAAATGTATCCCAAAGAAACAACCTACATGTCCATTAGGAGGGGATTAGTTCAGTAAAGCATGGCACATGGTACCCTTCTATGTGGAATCATGTGCCACAGTTAGAATAAAGTTGTACCATTTATTGACATGAAAAGATTCTCAGAAGATACCAGAAAGGGCAAATTGGAGGTCAGCAAATGATGCATGTGGTGTGACTCATGTCAGTGTGGGTCTGTGTGTATCTAGAGCAAACACACAGAAAGGGTGATTTCAAGCGGATGTCGGTGGCTTTCTTTAGAAGGGACATTATGGGGAACTATCACTTTGGATGGAACCTATTTCTGAATTTTTGGGGAATGTATTCTTGCATTTGAAGTCACGAAAAACGATAAAAAGTTAAGGCCGTTTTGGAAGTTGGAAGACAGACCAGCTCTGCCAGATGGCGGAGAGATTCTTGAGGAAGGTGACTGCGGGGACGGGATCACCAGGATCTCTCTTCCTTCAGACCCTGGGCAGAGCTTCTCTCCTCTCTGCCTGTCAGTTCCCTGACTGTCTGCAAATGTCTGTACGAGGCTGGACGCCAGTTTGAGACTTCTGGGGAAAACTCAGACCTGCATTCAAATCCTGACTCTTCCATTTACTAGAGAATGACTTTGGGAGTGACCCTCTCTGAACTTCGTTTTCTCCCAAATGAAAGGGGGAGCCCCCACCCCAACTGCCTACCTCTGAGGTTCACTGATGACCTCCACCCAGTGGTCTTGCCTGAAAATATGACCTCAGTCAAGCCATTTTTCCACTGTGAGAGAGCTTGAACCTATCACAACGTACTCAAGCTATAATGATTTTTTTGTGCCACTGTGTGTCTGGCTG
This sequence comes from Enhydra lutris kenyoni, assembly GCF_002288905.1. Lineage (NCBI taxonomy): Eukaryota > Metazoa > Chordata > Mammalia > Carnivora > Mustelidae > Enhydra > Enhydra lutris. Next base: position 12,480,767 of record NW_019154093.1, read on the forward strand.
CAGGAATTCAAAAGAAATGTTAATTTTGTGATTCTCCTCTTAAAACAATTTGCAATCTACACAGGACTTGGAGGAGAGAGGAAAGAGTCTTATTTCATCCACTTAAAATTAAAAGTGTTTCTTTTCAGCCTTTTTTTTTTATCTCACAAAAATGTGATCTCTTCTATTATACAAGGCCTTGTCAAAAAGAAACACTAATTATACCAAACACTAAAAATGGCTTTTAAAACTCTGGTTTTAACCAATTAATTGAAAATAATTGTATTTCAAAGAATTCCTGCCTGTCACAAAAACTAAGCTCAGTTAACTTCATTCATTCTTTATTCACTGAGTATTTTGAGTGCCTGCTCTGCCTTGGTTTTAGAGATGATTATTTTTAAAGCATACAGGGATTTGGAAAATCTTGACCCTCGTGGAGCTTACCTTCCAACAGGGATGGGAGTTGAGAGAAATGGATAAACAAGTAATGCAGTAAAAGACAACAGCAAGTATCAGGAGATAAGAGTTCTAATTTTAAAGACAGCGGTCAAGTAAAACCTCACTGAGACCAAAAATCTGCAAAGGTACAGGAGCAAGATGTGTGGGATGGCAAGTGCAAAGGCCCTGAGGTGGGAGTGAGATTGGCATGTTAAAGAAACAGCCAAGAAGCAAGCCAACGCACACGGAGCCGAGGCGCAGGGAAGGGGGTTGGAGTGATGAGTCAGAGAGCCAAGCCCCAAGAGGGAGCATCTCCTACACAGTCAAGAGCAGCAGGGAGGCCCGGGGCAGTTCCAGAGTGCTTTCCCCTGGACCTCCCCTACCAAGAAAGATGGCTGGCAGCCAGCCCCCAGCGCCCTCTCCTGGGGGGACAGAAAGAAGGGCGATCATATTTATGGTAATCACAGATGGAAGTTGGAGCTGGGCTTGGTCATTGGGAATGGTCAGAATAAAGACACATTCCCTGGTCTTAGATGCATCTCTCAAGCCTCACAGTGTGCTCTAGAGGGATCCCAGCCAACTGAGAACCCCTATCTAAGGACCTACATTAGAGGTATCCCCAGGGACCTATTCTGTCACTGTGGATGCAAGTGACAACGGAGAAGACTTCCATGGCGGCCAATGATGCAGGACAAAGTGTGGATTTGGTCCTCCCCGTATGATGTTAACTACCCAAACCATCAGCACATCACCTTTTCTATGTATTCTAAGAAGAATAAAGACACCGTAAGATTCTCTTATTAAAAAAAAAAAAAAAAAAAAAGGCAGAGGGGTTTGGGGAGAGATAGCAGGTAGGGTCAGAGAGCAACATGTCCTGGCTGTGCAGAGCTGCAGAGGCCACTGCCTGGACTTTGGCTGTCACTCCACATGAGACAGGAGCCATGGAGGGCTCTAAATGGGAATGATGAGGTCTGGGTTAGGTCCTAACTAGCCCCCCTCCTGGCCTCTATGCTAGGGAGCAAGCGTGGAAAAAGGCTCACGCAGGACCATGCCCGACAGACAGTGCAGGGAGATCAGCAGGCTGGGGGGCCAGGGGGAATACCTGGAGAACGGTGGTCACATCTGGGTATGTTTGAAGGTAGAGACCGGGGGATTTACTCAAGCACTGGATGTGAGGTGAGAGAAAGCCAGGGGCAGCCGAGGCTCCACGGGAATGGGCCTGAGCACTCGAAAGCCTTCACTCAGATGAGAAAGAGGGGGCTTCAGGGGCCAGATCCAGAGTTCACTTGGGACATTCTACAGTCTTGTCGAATCTTCCTGTAGGTAGCTGGGCCCTAAGGCAGACTCCAGGAGAGAGGCCTGAGTGGGAGGCAAGAGTTGCGAGTGGTCCCTGTGCCCAGGGCATTTGAAACCTTCTTGGATGCAACCACCAAGCAAGTGGAGAAGAAAGAAGAGCTCCAAGCCTGATCCCTGGACCCCCATGGCGTTTAGAGGCTGGGAGATGCAGAGGACCAGAGAGGGAGACTGAGAATGGGAGGCCTGGGGGAGACGGGGAGACCAAGTTGTCCTGGAAGGCAGGGGGAGGAACACTTCTGGGAAGGGAGAGATCGGCAGCACCAACACCCCCTAAAGGGTCAAGTATGACAAGAGTGAGGTCTGACCTTGGGCTGTGGCAGTGGGGAGGTCACTGATGACCTTGGTGAGAGTCATGTCCATGGGGGCAAAAGCCTGATTAGAGAGGGTTCGAGAGCTCAGGGGAGAAGAGGAAGTGGAGACAACATCTTACTCTTTAAGGAGTTCTGCGGTAATGGGGAGCAGAGAAGGGACACATTTCCACACATGCTGGCTACTGGGAATGATGAAGCGGGAACATGGGATGAATGCCAGAGGGAGGGGAGATAAGCTAAGGAGCCAGAAGTGTTTGCATAGGTTGCCAGAGGCTGCCTCCACAGAATGGGGGCGGAGGGGGGGGGGGCGGCAGGGGGCGGAGAGCAGAGGCCAGGACCACAGATGCTGGAAGATGCCCATGGTGGCAAGGGATGTCCGCAGAAGTTTCTTCTGGTGGTTTGTTTTCTCTGATAGTGGGTTCACCTACCAGGGCTAGCGCTAGCGGACAAAGAAGTCACAGCCTGGGGAGGAATCTCACTAACTGAACATGGAGACAGTAGGCTTAGTACACAGTCTGCATTTGCAATTTCCAATTTACAAAAAGAAGGGCAGAGTTGGACACTCTCAGTCGGAGTGAAAAGTAGTGTATGATTTTGGGTCAGTCAGACAATAGGGGCCATAAGGATGATTCTTGTGGGTGGAGATAGGATCTGAGCTGATTTATGGAGTACACAGAGGTCAGATATGCATTGAGAAATCAATAATCATGCCAAGCACTTTACATTAACTAGGTCATTTAATCCCAACAAAACCCATTAAGAAGTAGCTATTTTTATCATTATCACCAAGCTCAGAATCATTAGCCGTAGGTCACATAGACTGAAGGGGAAAGCTGGGATTCAACCTTCCGTCTGTCTAGCTCCAGAGTCCCCTCTCCGGAGTAAGCCTCCAGCCTGTAAGTGGGGAAATGCCGATGGGGTGGTGATGGAATCTTCAGCAGAACTTCCTGGTAGGGTGAGCTCCAGGTGGACAAATCTGGGACACCTACCAAGGCTAAGTAGAAGGAATAGAGGGATACTCTCTTCTTAAAAACACTGGACCTTCCTGAAAACATTTATAATTTTGGGAGGAAACTGGTCAAGGTGGGAAGTCACAGAGCCCCATCCTGAGTTTTCCCCAAGCTAAGCACATCTATATTTAGAAACACAAAAGGTAAGGGTTGGGATAGGAAAATCCAAAGGAAGAAACGTGTCCAGGAGCTTTTAGAGGAACACTCACTACTCCCTGAACTTTGTTTAATATCCAGCTTATTGATCTTCTAATTCTGCAAAGCACTTAGCATCTTTTAATACATTGAAACCATTGGCATTCCTCTCAATCACACATAACTTGCACAAAACACAAATCACAACAGATGGATTTATCAAAATGAGGTTTCCACAAACATGAAAAAAACTGATTATTGACTCATTTAATCTTTCTTCTACGTGTTTAAGGTGGTAGCTCTCCTATCAGATTTTCTGAACAATCTGAAATACCCCCAAATTATCATGTGATGCACAATCTGATTTTTACTGGTATATTGAAACACATTTTAAAAATACTAATACCACTGATTTAAATTTTAATAATGTGCCCCTTTCCTGTGGTCACAGCCTATGACTGTAAAAATCTTGCAGGATATAATATCTTTACCTGCTTTGTCCAATATAGTAGCTAGTAACCACATATGGCTGTTAACTTTAATTTAATTTAAATTTAATTTAATTTAAAATTCAATTCTCATTAGCCACATGTCAGGTGCTCAGTAGCTACATGGAGCTGGTGGCTAGTACGTGGGTAGCATTGATACAGAATATCTCCACCACTTTAGATGTTTCTTTTGGACACAACTGGTCTATACTTTGTTTGGGTTGTAGTCCTCTTTTATTAGACTCAAATAAAGAAACAAATACTGCCTCAGAGAAGCTAAATCTGCACAGTTTGGGGTGTGCAAATCAACCTATTAACTCTTGGTTGAAACATGGAACCCGGCTGCATGGTCCAAATCTGGGGTCCCTAGTCATTGGCCTGGACTTCTTTCAGAATAAAATTTCATTCCCTACGTCAATGGGAATTGATTTCATGAAAAATTCAGACTTGTGACATTTCCTCTCTTTCCCGATATGATACACTCCTTAAGTTTCACAAGTTCAGAGTTACCTATTTAAATGATTATCATTGTGATCTAATGACCTACTCTGTTGGGATTATTGATATATTTAAGTGGGCCTTGTCAGATTCTCCTTATAATTAGCAAGAACACCTAAATGAGAGCATCTGTCTGTACAATCATTTCTCTTCTTGGGGAAACTTGGCCAATTTACCAGCCTGGAGCTCTTGTCGGTTCTACTGGAAATGACCACTGATGTGGAAAAATTGCTGAGCCCTTATCAACTTGGTTCTTTTGATGGGCCCATGATTTCAAACATTCCTTCTTGCTCTTGGTTCCCTTCTGATTTTTTTCCAGGATTCTTGGTTCATTTGCATGTTTGCGTTCATTCTTTCTTACTTACATAGATCAAAACACTAAATGTACTTGTTTAATAACGCAACATGTAGTTAAAAAGCACCCAAAACTCTAAATATTAAGATTCTCATGCTCCTGTAAAGAAATGAAAATAAACTGTATTTGATTACATCCATCCTTTCTTTTGTACTATGACTACTTTTTTGTACATTTTATATTAACTTTCATCTTTTGAGTGTCATGAGGAACTTGCAGACTTCCATGTATGGAATTTTTTCCCAACAATTACAGTCATAGTTATTTCTATTCTTTATGCTCAGATTGTCACAACTTCTTGAGAAAGAGCCTCTTTAAGTCCTTTCGACCTAAACATATCAGAAATTATCCTTGCTTCTGGAATTTTCCAGAATCATTCTGATCTTTCCCACTTCTGCAAGCAGAGAATGATGCTCATTTACCAAAATCTGGATGCTAGGTTGAGATTTCTCTTGTTTGTTCGTTTTCTTGAGGTATAATAGACATATAACAGCATGTCAGCTTCAGGTGTGCAATATAAGGACTGGATATTTGTATATATGGTGAGATGATCACAATAAGTCTAGTTCATACCTGTCACCATGCATAGCTACAATCTTCTTTTTTGTGATGAGAATTTTTAAAAATCTACTCCCTTAGCAGGTTTCAAATATGCAAAACCATATTTCATGGCCCTGTGCTTCTGCTACTGTTGGGTCACTTTTAGTAACAGAGCTTGAGAGATATTTCTTTAAGGTCATAAATTCAGATTGATTTTTTTCAGCATTCGTTCACTGTGCACCCCTCTCCTAATGACAGCATGTTTCATCCACCATTAAGACTTACTAACATAACTGAATGAAACAAATTTAAATGGCCTCTTGGGTCACTGTTTCCATAAAGGCTACCGGATGCAATTTTTAGAAGAATAAAATTCTTTCATCCGACACTTCTGTTTTCATTATAGCAGGATAGGTTATTTGGACTGTGCTCCTGGCTACAAACAACCAAAAGTAATAAGTAAAAGTTTTCTAAAAACTTCCTTAAAGGACTATAGAGCCAGCAAGAAGACTAAGGAATTATCAGGTCAAAATGAGAGTGAATGCAGGCACCCATGGAAGTAACTAAGTTTCCCAGACTATTTCAAATCCTTGCAAACTTGAACTTTGGTTATGACAGCTTTGAGGGCAAGAGGTCAGAAACCAAAGCACACCTGAGACAGGGTGTCTGATCAGAGATCCTTTATATACCTGGCAGGACTCTCAAAGGACTACATCCTCAAGGTAAGGCTGAACCAAAGGAAACTTCCCCTGAGGATGTAAATAGACATTTTTCCAAAGAAGACCTACAGATGCCCAAAAGACACATGAAAAGATTCTCACCATCACTCATCATCAGGTAAATGCAAATCAAAACCATGATGAGATACCACTCACACCGGTCAGAATGGCAAAAATCAAAAAATCAAGAAACACAAGAAACAAGTGTTGGTGAGGGTGTGGAGGAAAAGGAACCCTCCTGCACTAGGGGTTGGAATGTAAATTGGTGCTTCCAGTGTGGAAAACGTATGGACGTTCCTCAAAAAATTAAAAATAGAACGACCATAGGATTCAGTAATTCTACTATTGGGTGTCTGCTCGAAGAAAATAAAAACACTAACTCAAAAAAATATATGCACCCCTGTTTATTACAGCATTATTTATAACAGTCAATATATGGAAGTAGCCTGTGTCCATCCACAGATGAATGGATAAAGATGTGGTATATATAGAATGGAATACTACTCAGCCATAAAAAAGAATGAGATATTGTCATTTGCAACAGTATGGAGGGACCTAGAAGGTATAATGCTAAGTAAAATAGTCAGACAGAGAAAGATAAATACCAAATGATTTCACTCATATGTGGAATTTAAGAAATAAAATGAACGGGCGCCTGGGTGGCTCAGTGGGTTAAGCCTCTGCCTCTGGTCATGATCTCAGGGTCCTGGGATCGAGTCCCGCACTGGGTTCTCTGCTCAGCAGGGAGTCTGCTCCCCACCCCATCCCCGACTCTGCTTGCCCCTCTGCCTACTTGTGGACTCTCTATGTCAAGTAAATTTAAAAAATCTTTTAAAAAGAAAATGAACAACAATATAAAAAGACAATAAAACAGATTCTTAAATACAGAGAACGGGATGCCCGGGTGGCTCAGTGGGTTAAGCCTCTGCCTTTGGCTCAGGTCATGATCTCAGGGCCCTGGGATCGAGTCCCGCATCAGGCTCTCTGCTCAGCAGGGAGTCTGCTTCCATCTCTCTCTCTCTGCCTGTCTCTCTGCCTACTTGTGATCTCACTCTTTCTGTCAAATAAATAAATTTTTAAAAAAAACACTTAAAAAAAAATACAGAGAACAAACTGATGGTTACCAGAGGAGACGTAGGAGGATGAGTGAATTAGATGAAGGGGATTAAGAGTACACTTATCCTAATAATAGATTATATGTTTATAAAAAAGTTTTAAAAATTAAAAAAAAAAAAAAGAATACACTTATCATGGGGCACCTGGGTGGCTCGGTTGGTCAAGCGTTCAACTCTTGGTTTCAGCTCAGGTCATGATCTCAGGGTCCTGGGATCGAGGCCCGCATTGGGCTCCAAGCTCAGTGCAGAGTCTGCTGGGGACTCTCTCCTTTCCCCTCTGCTCCTCCCCCTGCTCATGCTGTTTCTCTTTAAAATGAATAAATAAAATCTTTTTTTTTTAAAAAAAGAGTACATGTATCATGATGAGCACTGAGTAATGTACAGAACTATTGAATCACTATATTGTACAACTAAAACTAATATAACACTGTACATTAACTATACTAGGGTTAAAAAAAAAAGAAAGTAAACTGCCCTCATGTACTAGAAGACCTTATTCACATCACCTAAGTGATCTAATAAAATAAAAAGCCATAAATTTAATTAAAGTAGTTCCAGACTGATAATACCCCTACACACTTGAAAGAAACACAAAACTCTTTGGAGAAAGATATCTTAGGCCACACATTTGCAAACTATAGCCCTTAGGCCAATCTGCCAATCTGGGCTGCAGCTTGTTTTTGTAAGACTCACAAACTAAAATAGTTTTCATATGTTTAAGAGTTGTTACAAGGAGAAGGAGGAGGATGAGGAGGAGGAAGAGAAAGAAAAGAAGTGACAGAGACAGTATATTATCTCCTGCAAAGCCTAAACTATTTATACAGTTCTTTACTGAAGCAGTTTGCCAATCTTTGCCCATGCCTTAGGACATTGAGCTGCACATAATGGTAGATAAACAAGAGCATAAACAAAAATCAGTGAGTTTAATCAGCAGATACCACAGACAACAGAACAAAACCCACAAATACTTCTGGAATTGAAATGATCAGAAAACTCTAAGAACTTTGGCCTCATTCTATTGCTGAAGCAAATGCATTGCTAGCTCAGAATGGAGGAAGGGGAAATCCTTTACCTCTTGGGAGGGCTGCAGACTCATATCACAAAGGTCATGGAGGCAGGAAGAGTGGGATGGGTCCATTGTCTTTTTTTCTTTTTTATTGTGTTAAAACACACTTAATATATGGGACACCTGGCTTGCTCAGTCCGTTAAGTGTCTGCCTTCGGCTCAGGTCATGATCCCAGAGTCCTGGGATCAAGCCTGATTGGGTTGGTGGGGGGGAGACTGCTCAGCAGGGAGTCTGCTTCTCTCCCCCCACCTCTCTTTCTCTCAAATAAATAAAATCTTTTAAAAATAGACACCTAACATAAAATTTACCATCTTAACCATTATTAAGAGTACAGCTCAGGGGTATTAAATATATTACTATTGTTGTGCAACCATCACTACCATTTGTCTCCAGAACTCACTTCATCTCGTAAAGCAGAAACTCTACACCTATTAAATGACACCTCCCCATTCTTCCCTCCCACTGCCCCGGCCAAACACCCTTCTCCTTTCTGTCTGTGTTATTTAGGTGACTCTATGTACCTCATGCAAGTGGAATCATATGGTGTTTGTCTTTTTGTCACTGCCTTATTTCACGTAGCAAAATATCTTCAAGGTTCATCCATGTTATAGCATGTTAGAGTTTCCTCCCTTTTAAAGGCTGAATAATATTCCACTTTGCGTGTCCACCCCATTTTGTGTATTCATTCACCTGCCAATGGACAGTTGGATTGCTTCCACATTTTAGCTATTGTGAGTAAAGCCGCTAGAACATGGGTGTAGAAATATTTCTTTGAGACCCTGCTTTCCATTATTTGGGGTATATGCCCAAAAGTGGAATGGCTGGGTCATACAGTGTTTCTATTTTTAATTTTTTGAGGAACTTCCATACAGTTTTCCACAGTAACCACAGTCACCACTGTACATTCAGAACTGGACCCAGCCTTGCAATCAATCCACCACAGGCTGATTTATTTGATCAATGTCTGTCTCCCTGAGGAGACCATGAAGCACTATAAGGGCAAGAATTATGTTTGGTTTGCTCCCTATTTTATCCTCAATGCCTAACATGAAAACTTCACATACAATAGTTATTCAAAAACTATTTTATTCTATTTTTTTAAGATTGAGTTTTATTTGGGGGGGGAGGGCCAGAGGGAGAGGGAGGGACAGAGTCTCAAGCAGACTCCATGTTGAGAGTGGAGCCCATTGACTCTGAGATCAAGACCTGAGCTGAAACCAAGAGGCAGATGCCTAACCTCCTGCGCCACCCAGGTGCCCCCTCAAAAACCATTTTAGATTTGTTTCTGATCATTTTTATATCTGAACTTCTGTATTGCTCTTGTCTTTCTTTCTGATGGATGTCAGCCATATTACCATGTTTACTCCACAATATGCCTGGTTTATTTTAATTTGAATGTTGGATGCTGTATTTGAAAAATCATCTGGGGTGCCCCGAGTCCTGGGATCGAGTCCCGCATCGGGCTCCCAGCTCTGCGGGGAGTCAGGTTCTCCCTCTGACCTTCTCCCCTCTCATGCTCTCTCTCGCTGTCTCTCTCTCAAATAAATAAATATAATCTTAAAAAAAAAAAACATATCATCTCTACGCACAACTTGAGGCTTCAGAGGATGACCCCCTTCCACCAGAGAAGATTTATGTTGGCTGTTGCCGGTGCTCAGGGCATGGAGGCGGAAGGGCGGGGGCACTAGCAATCCAGAACCATCTCAATCCAGTTGCAGGAAGTGAGATTTCTCTGGGGCACCCACGTGGTCGGGAGCTGGGCTGCAGCCTGGACGAGAGCCGGCTGAGCTCTCAATACAACAGACCTTTTTCTGGTTTGTCCAGCGTTTCTCACCGTCTTTAGCAAGAAGATTGCCTCTCTATTACTAGAGGTGGAAATTCTCCCTCGGTAAGTGTTTGTTCGCTGAGACACGCCATCAATCAGATGGTCTCTGTCCTTGGCTTTTTTGTAATATTTAATATTAGGGGAGGAATGAAAACATCATCATTTTCAGAGACGCCTGTGGCTGTTTCTGCATTCTAGGGGAGGCTGCGAAATCCGTCTTTGGGAGAGATCCGCTTTCTTGTTTGGGAAATGCTTTAATGTGCCTCTTGGGTATGCAGAGGTGAGGCTAAGGAATTAGTCTGGAAGGAGATGTCAAAACAGCAAAGAGACACCTGTGTTGCCAGAAAATGCTGCGTGTTCCTGAGGTGCTGAAGTTAGAATAATGCCAGCTGTATTTTTGCTTTCTTGGGTGGGAGGAAGTGGGGATTTGGGGCCCCAAGACTTGGGGTGGGGGAGAGAGGATCTGGGTTTAGCAGACTCTGCAGTGGGAAGAGCTTCAGACCCCCTGAGAGGACACAGCTTATCCTGGGCTCTGATTCCTCCATGTGACACGCAGGTCTCCGCTCCTTTGTTACTAGCTAAAGGGAGCTAACTGGTCCACACTGGGACAGTCTGGGGCAGGGGGCCGGGGGAGAGCAGCATGTCAAAGGCAGAAAGGAATCCCCACATGACCACAGCCCAGAGAAGCAGCTCAGAGCGGGCAGCTGAAAATGGCTCCCGAGCTATAAGCCTCAGCCTTGGACACCTCCTGTCCCCTCTCTGTATCCAGTTATTCCCCTAAGCCTGGACATTTTACTCCTCAAGAAGCTCTTGCCCTTCAGGTGTCACCGGTCTGACCCTGTTCGGCTGCGTCAAGCCAATCTGCAGGTTCCTCGGCTCTCAGTCACCATCCCAGACGCCAAGGTGACTGGTCCCCAGCACAGCTCTGGTTGTAAGCTCTCCCACGCAGACGCCTTCTCTGCTACAGAGCTAAGTCTCAGCTCTGGCAGATGGCAGACAACGCTCACCACCATTCAGCCCTGATGTACGTGCCGATCTCACCTCCATGGCTTCCCTCTGCCCCCGTGTCACGGGCTCAGGGCCCGTGGTGACAGAGCGTGGTGGAGAAGAGCACAGACTCCAGAGCCAGCCTGCCAGGGTCTGAGTCCCAAGTCCGCCACAATAAACTCTGTGATCACAGGCACGTGGCCCAGTCTCATCTGGGCGTGAGGACTGAGAGGCCAGTATCCCTGAAATCTAAGGTGCCTGGTGTTGGCGCTCCATAAATGTTGGCTAGTATTTTCATCATTACTCTTATTCCCGAACATTCCCACTCACTACTTCCTCATGCTTTTCCCTCCCAGCGTCTTCTGTCTACCCCAATGCCCTTCCTATCTCATGTTCCTGGAAAATTCCTTTTCATCTGTCAAAGTTTCTGTCACCTCCTCCATGAACCTCTGATCCTTCATGCCCCCATCCATTCTCCCAAGAGCCCTTGGTATTCACTTCCCATTTGGGGTCACAGATCTCTGTTTACATTTCTGTCTCCTTCCAAGTTATGGGCTACAAGCATGCGGGCCCCCATCTTATCTGTCTCCTCAGTCCTTGCCACATCGTAGATGTGCCATAAACATTTCCTCAATGAACCTCCATCTCCCATCCTAGACCATAGGGTCCCCAAATGGGACGACATGTTAACCATCTTTGTGTTCTGTTCTGAACGCAACATGTTGAATTTTCTCCATGCTCCACTGCCGGCACTCTTCAGCCAACTGTAAGAGTCCACACTCTCTAGCCAGTCTGAATAATTCTGATCTCAGACATTGATTGGTTCTTGCCTGGCGAATGCTGGAATAGGTCAGCATTTGACCTGTCGCCCACTCTTGCTATGTGCCAACCCTCACGCTCTTTTGTTAACAGCTTATAGCCATGGGCAGAGAATTTAGAGTGTTTGAAGGATTGACACAAGAAAAAAATGGGCAGCTTTTTTTGTGACCCCAGTTCCCATAGAATGCCAATATGCTTGTGATTTATTTAAAAAGATTCTGGGTTAACAAGAGTCTGGAGAACTTGAGGGGGGCGGGCATGGAAACAGAGCCAAAAGGTCTTTGGCAACAAAATGTTTCATTGCAAAGGAAAACATTCATTTAAATAAAAGAGAAAACAAAACAGCATGCCAACTTTATGACCTTGAATATCTATTTCATTGTATGTTGGAGTTAAAATACTAGGCATGATCTCAAAAGGACGGTCAAGAAATAGCTAATTCTAATATATTCTTGGTCCTTTTGAAGCTGAGGGAAGAGATACATTCAGCAGACGTTGGAAATAATTATCTTGACCTGCCAAATGGCTGGACCATCACACTAAGTCAGCCCCCGGCAGTGAGCTTGTGGAAGGCACACTGGCCCACTCATCTCCAGAACATGGCCTATTGCTGGTGACCAGAGTCTATCTGCTTCTTCTCACCGAAGATTCAGACAACTAATCACTCTGCCTGTTCTTAAAACCAATATCTCAATGTTTCAAATGTCTCTTACCTGCACAGGAACTGGATAGGAGAGAACTAGGGTATTTTGAAAAGTCATTGAAAACGTCATTAGAGGGATGCTCGGGTGGCTCAGTCAGTTGGGCATCTGCCTTCAGCTCAGGTCATGATCCCAGGGTCCTGAGATCGAGTCCCACATTGGGCTCCTTGCTCAGCGGGGAGTCTGCCTACTGCTCCTCCTGCTTGTGTGCTCTCTCTCTCTCTCTCGCTCTCTCTCTGACAAATAAATAAATAAATAATCTTTTGAAAAAAAAAAGTCATTAGAGAGAAACAGGCACCAAGCGTGAGGAGAACTCACAGGAGCTGAGGGAACATAGTGCTTGTCTCGTGCCTTCCAGCGACACTCTTGTCTCAGCACCAGCCCCACAGTGGGCTTTCAGGAAACCAAATCACAAGACCCAAGAACTTGACCCAGAACATCAATGTACTTGTCTCCTGAGGGTACTATTTCCAATCACTGGCCTGGCTTCTCTGAGGTTCTGGAATGAAGGCCTCATGGCACAGAAGGTGACTCACAGAAAGGTGGCCTCAGTCTGACTGGGCAAGTACACATCACACTTGAGCAGCGCAGTGTTGGAGGCTCAGGCTAAGCCCCTCCATCTTTCTTTGTCTACGAATCAGGGCCAGCCAGGGAAGCCTCCACTCCCTCTGTCTTTGAGTGTTTTCCATCTGTGTACACGAAGAACAAGGACCTCCAGGAAGGAAAGCTGGGTGCTGAGGGGACAGGGTGGGGGGGGGGGTGCCTTTCCATTGTAGCCCTTTCCTTTTTTACCTTGAATTTTGTGCCATATGACTATATAACATATTCAAGGAACAAATAAAATTATAAAAAGGATATTCATACCCTTGGTCTTATGAGTAATTCATTCTAGGCAAGGTACATGTCCCAAGCCAGACACTGTCCTGATTTGTGCCGGAGCCGAGGAGAGACGCACGCCAGCCCTAGGGGTCATGCAAGCCTGGGGCTGCCGTGGGGAGTTCCTGCCAGAGGTGGGTGCTGACACCAAGGATAACAGGGCGCTGAGGGGCGTCCTCATAACAACGTCAGAGTCCCTCAATCCACCCACCCTCACGCTCTGCCGTGACACGAAACTTTACTGCTTTAAAAATAAATAAAAAGAATCTGTCCGTCTTACAACAGCCAGAAGAACTCCTGAGCGGGTCTAGAGAGTTGTCTGCACGACTCTTGGGGAGAATCGACACGAAGGAAGAAGCACGTCCCAGTGGTTAGGAGTTTTGGAGTCAGAGACTTCTGGAAATGAATCCTGTCCTGATCGATTACCAGAAACAGGACTTACACAGAACCTCTGTGTTTTGTTTTGTTTTTTAATTACAGTTTGGGGTTGATATGGGTGCTCTCCACTGGAGTGTGAGCTGCCTGGGGACAGACCCTTGTTTCCCTTGCTTGCTGTTCTATCTCAGGGCCTGGGCAATGTCTCCCACAAGCAGTGTTCATCACCTAGTTTTCCAATCAGGGATCAATATCTCACAGGGCCGTTCTCAAGATTCAACAAGAAAACGCAGGCCAAGCATTTGGCTGAGCCCCTGGCCCTCAGGGAACATGAAACAAGTGCTGTTGTTTACTATTATTCACTGATTTAAGTAAAAACTTGTCAAGATTATTGTCTTTTCCTTTTGTATTTTTTAACCTGTCCTTCCTTCCTTCCTTCCTTCATTTACACACCATGTCGGGTGTCACTGAGTTACAGGAAAAGGATAAAACCACAGACAAGTCACACTGCCTGCCTCATAGGACTACAGGTCTGCTCGGCTAAACGGAGAGTGAATAATTACAGGTGTAACGAGCATCATGAAAGCTGGAGCCTGGAGCTCTTTGTAAGTCTGTAAAGGGGAGCTAGCTTCATGGAATGAAGGAGGGCGGATCCGGCAAGGTCCTCCTGAAACGTGGAAGTTGTCCAGAGACCAGAGTGTGTGGGATTAGGTGAGGCTGCTTGGAGGCCCGCCTTTCCAAGGAGTCTCCCCCAGCCGCCTACCTATGCCACCTCTGAGCCACACCGAGCCGCACCATGAACGTGCGAATGGATGCCTTGAGGTTTCCGCAGATACGTGCCCTCGGGTCCCCGGGAGTTGTGACTCCAGGGAAGTCAGGACATTCATGTCTAAAGCCCATCCTGCCTTGCCTGCCTCAGCACCAGAGGAACATTCCCCAATCTTGTGCAGCCAGACTTCCCACAAAATAGATCCCTGTGGGAGACAACTGGGTGGCTCAGTTGGCTAAGCATCTGCCTTCAGCTCAGGTCATGATCCCAGGGTCCTGGGATCTAGACTCCCACATCGGGCTCCTTGCTCAGCCCGGAGCCTGCTTCTCCCTCTGCCTGCCACTCCCTCTGCTTGTCCTCTGTGTGTATGTGTCTCTCTCTCAAATTAATTAATTAAAAAGAAAAAATATAGATCCTTGTTCCTCCTGCTCTGTGGTAAGCCTGCCAAGCTGTGGCTCTTTTTTTTTTTTTTTTTAAAGATTTTATTTATTTAACAGAGAGAGAGAGAGATCACAAGTAGGCAGAGAGGCAGGCAGAGAGAGAGGGGGAAGCAAGCTCCCTGCTGAGCAGAGAGCCCGATGCGGGGCTCGATCCCAGGACTCCGAGATCATGACCTGAGTTGAAGGCAGAGGCTTTAACCCACTGAGCCACCCAGGCGCCCCCAAGCTGTGGCTCTTGATATCAAAAAGTCAGCTTTAGATGTTCCAAGAAAATGCCTCCTCTCTCCAAAGTCTGCCTTTCTAGACAAGGACAACAAAAGTATTTCCATAAAGGGCCAGAGGGTAAATCTTTTAGGATTTGACCTGCATGCCACAGTTTGCTGACCCCTGTTCTAGACCATTGTTCTTCCATGGACTTAGAAAGTCTAGTTTGAAACTTAGTACAAGCCGTGATTTCTTTGCTGTAGGTAGTAGCCTCTTTCCTCTTTCCTGGGCAGTGAGCTTGGTCTCCTAGCCCAGTTTTAAGGGCTGCAAGAGAGCAAAAAGTAGATTGCCAAGAAGGGAAAACCTATCAGGAGGTTCTTCCAAGCATTATCCTGTGATATAGTAAAGTCTTAACAAAAAATACTTATAGCATATAGAATGAAATCCTATCTGACTTTATTCATTGTTATAAAAGCCTGGAGACAGCTTGGAACTAATCTTCCCACTTCTGTTCTTGCCTCCTTTCAACCCATTCTCCAAATCTGATCGTGTCATTCTGCTGCTTCCAGCCTTACAATGGCTCCCCGTTGCTCTCAGGATAAAAGCTCTGCAGGACAACGGACTTCCTACCAGCATCCGTTCTCCACATCCTCCTTGCCACGAGAGCTCAGCTGGCCCCAGGGCCTGGGTCATGGCTGGTCTAACCCAGCCACGGCATCCTACACCAGGGATTGCTCTGGGGTGCGCTGGTGACACAGCTCTGACTAACAGACACAAGACAAGGTCTGCCGGGCACTTAGGGAAAGTTCTCTGATGATGGAGAACAGGGAAAAGAAAGCTGCCTGCTCTCAGAACACTTCCAGCACCAGATGCACCGGCCTCCCCATGTCAAGCAATTCTCCCGTTCTCAGTGGATGCTGAGATGGGCATCCTACAGTTTAACTCAGATCTGACACTGTTTGCCTGGAATTAGGGCAGACCCCACAGGTGAGGAGCTCAGTCCTGCAAGGCTGCCCCCCAGCCCGGATTCACTTGCAAGTCTCAGGTTGTCACCCGTCCTTCTGACTGGCTGGCTATAAAATGTTCTAGAACCCTCCCTGAGTTTGATCATTTGCTAGAATGGCTCACCGAATTCAGGGAAACATTTATCGATGTTTATGGACTTCTTACAAAGAACATTACAATGGATACAGGTGACCAGCCAGAGGAAGAGATGCATAGGACAAGGTGTGGGGAGGAAGCGTGGGGTTTCCATTCATTCTCCAGGTGTGCCATCCTGCCCACACCTCACCCGCTCTCCAGCCCAGGTGCTCTCTGAACTCTGTAGGTTAGAGATTGCTATGGGGCCCTCATCACGTAGCCATAATCAATTATTAACTCCATCAGCAGCCCCTTGTCCCTCCCTGGAGGTTAGAGGTGGGGCTGAAAATTCCCAGCTTCTAATCATGGCTGGATCTTTCTGGTGGCCGGCCCCCATCCGGGGCACCAGCCCCCATCCCTGCGCTATCTGGGGGCCCCCAGACACCAGTCATCTCATTAACATACCAAAAGACACTCTTATCACCCTGGAGATTCCAAGGGTATTAGAAGTTCTTATGTCAGGACCCAGGGTCACAGACCTAGCACCCCTGTCTCTCAGGAAATTACAACGGTTTGAAGAACTCTGTGACAGGAGCAGAGACAAAGGTAAATCTATTTCTTATTCTATCACAGCACGCAAAGAGGTTTGTCCACAGCCCTTTCCCCTCTGCTTGGGAAACAGTCATATAGGGAGCCTGTGCCCGGAGCTGCCCCAGCACATGGCATCATGCCACCCCCAGGCTATCCTTTAGAGAGAAGGAAGTTGATCCAGAATCCCTTGAGACCCCAAAGGATTAAGCTCCCAAGGTCCATCCCAGGGTGAGCAAAATTCCTAAGCAAGCTAGACCAAATTTAGTTCTTGGTTGTATAAGGAGTGAGAAGATGAATGGACAAGTCCAGGTCTCCCTGGGTCAGCGCTGACAGGAGCCTCTCTTCCCCCGCCACTGGTGCACACAGCATGAACCTTATCTTCCCAGGGGATGGGCACAAAGGAGAGTTGCCCAAAGCTCTCCACTTATGGCAAGTCCGGCTAAGACACGGCTAAGAAGCTTCTGCTCGAATTAACATGCGGAGCTCTGGAGGTCCCCAGCTCAGTGCCCAGATGGATTTTCAAGATTTTGAACTCTTACGTATACATGTCATGCTGCCAAAGCACTGGGCAATTCTCAATGTATCCTAGACCGGTCTTGGCTCTCAGGGGTCCCCCTCTGAGGAGGTACTGCTGGGTTCTTGAATGTGGTCCAAGAACTTACCAATCAAGGACTTTTCTAAATACATGCATGAAGTTGTGGAAGCTGTGCCTTCTCCCCGCCTTGGCCTGGCAGCTTGGGGCACTTTTGGGGGGTGGGGTGGGGGGCTGGGGTGGGGCCAGAGCCAAAAGAAGCTCATTTTTCTTCTCCTTCCTCCTCTTTATTCAGACTGGCTTTAAAAGGAAGCAGCGCCAGGAGGAACTGTAAGGAATCCCGCCATGGGAGAGAACTTGGGATCACGGTCTTTGATGGAGTTCTCTCCCCCCCGGGTGCTCAGAACAAGGAAAGCCAAGGCTCCTAAGGTTGAGGGTTTCCCCATTAGAAATTTAGTATCAAATAATACCAAGTGGTTATGGTGCCCAGCCCTGCTCTACGTGTTCTCCACGTAATAATTCATTTAAACATCCCAACCTCATGAAGTAAATGCTGTTACCATCGTCAGCCTCATTTTACAGATGTGGAAAGGAGGCACTGGGAGTTTAAGTTACTTACCCACGATTATAGAGGCAACAAGTGATGGAACTCAGATTTGGACCCAACAGCCTGTTCCAGAACCTTCTGTGACCTCTTAGGAGAGGAGGTAAAACGGCAAAGATAGAGTGTGTATTTAAAATGCAAATCAGATCAGGTCTGCCCACTGTTTAAAATCCCTTTGGCAGTTTCCCACTGTTTTCAGGTTGGAGACCGGCTCCCCACCCCAGCCCAGGAAGCCCTGCATGGTCCGCCCTGCTCTCTGCCATGCTGTGCCAGCTGTGCCGTGTTCCGACCCAGCTGGGCGCTTTGGGGTTAGCTGTCCATCTGCACCAGCTGCTTTTCCTCCTCCTCCTCCCTCAGAGCTCCTCTGTGGCCTCAGTTCCTCAGAGGAGCCTTCCCTGAGCCCAGACCCCTGACCCTTGGCATCCCCCAGTCCGCGCTCCCTTCTGCCTCCTTGTCAGTGTTTTCCACCACTCCCAGCACGGTATCCTCCCCGCCCTTATGAGCAACACGTCCTCTTGGCAACGCTCCCTGGTGTCTCCTTGATTCACATTTGTCTCTCCTCTACACCAACACTGCCTGACAGAAGTGTGGTGTGAGACACGTAAGTCATCGTAGATTTCCTCGGGGCCATATTTTAAAAAGTAAAAAAGAACTGGTGAAACTCATTTTAATATATTTTAGTTTATTATACATCCAAAATATCATTTCAACATGGAAGCCATGTGAAAATTATGAATGAGATTTTTTGCATGATTTTCATCATACCCAGTCTTCCAAATGCAGCCTGTGTTTTACCCACGTAGGACATCTCTGCCACACGAGCCGCGTTTCAAGAGTTCAGGAGCCCCCCTGGGACTCGTGGCTGCCCTATTGGACAGTGCAGGTCTAGCCCAACCTTCTGCCCTCAAAGAGGTTCAGTGTGGCCATTTCACAGGCGATGCAGCTGAGGTCCAAACTGGTTAGTCCAGTGGCTCTCTACCAGGATGATCCCTCCCCCAGGGCACATTTGGCAATGCCTGGGGACAGTTTTGGTTGTCCTGACTTTGGTGGGGGCAGCGGGGTGGTCAATGCTGCTGGCGTCCGTTAGGTGGAGGCCAAGAAAGGCCAAGACACACATGCTCATTGCATCAGTCCCTCATTCCCTCCTGCCTTCAGAGCCCATTCCTTCTGCTGTCTGCACCGTCAACTGGTCCAGCTGGAGACTCACAACTCAGCTCCAGCTGAGCCCGCCTTTCTCCATCCGTCCGGCAGGAACTTCAAAGGACTGGCGAGCCAGAAGAGGGGAACTTACCCAGCTGCCCTTAGAGGTGGGTTGGGAGCCAAGAGGCAACTGCCTTGGGTTTGTATTCTACACACACACACACACACACACACACACACACACACACATACAGCCCAAGAGGCTGGGGGTGGGATCCGGTGGTGATTTCCATTTCAAACCATGTCTGAGCATCATTAAAAATCCTCACTTGAGTTGGTGCAGGGAGGGCAGGAGCACCAGACCATGAACAGACGCATTGTCTCCACCGAGCCCTGTCTGCCTGCTGACTCTGCCTTCACTGGAGACAGGCTGCGATATGCATGAGACAGCCCCACGTCCCCAGGGAGCTGGAAGATGATGAACACACAGATCAAACACCCAGGGACCTGCCCCCCGAGACCCCCCATCCCCAGCTTAGCTCTCAGCCGGGAGGCTGGCACAGCCAGCTGCCAGCCTCCCTCAAACACATTGATCTTCACCTCACCCCACCCCCAGCATCTAGAAGGAGGTCTAGGGAAATGCTCCACCGAACTCGCTTTCTAAAAGGGCCAGGACAACACACCTGTAAAGCTGAACGCTGAATGGAGATGGGAAGGGGTTTTCCGAAGCCCTGCCCCACCCCATGCTCTTTTGGGGGACACCTGCTTGCCCACGCTCCTTCCAGGTCCCGAGAAGATGAAATGCAAGTGCTTAGAACGGGGAGGGCCTGGCCTCTACTGGAGATTTCATTTTTAAAAATAGTTTTTTATTAAGCAATAACCTAGAGGGAGCCAGGGTTGAACCACTCAGGGCCTCCGACAGCTCTCACAAACCCCGCCTTCATTTATGAATCTCATTTTCCTTGGTTCTATTGAGGAATAACTGACAGACAAAAATTGAAGATCTCTAAAGCCTGCAACGGGTAAGTCTGGGGGAATGTACACACCTGTGAAGCCACCACCACCCCAGAGAGTAAACTTCTCCATCCCTCCTAAAATTTCCTCACGCCCCTTTGAAGTCTGCCCCCTTCATTCCTCATCCCTTGTGCCCAGGCAACCATCAATCTGCTTTCTGTCGATAGGGATGTGTCTGCATTTTCTCTAATTTCATCTATTTTAAATCCCAAAAGTTGTTTGCCCATGCATTGGATGGGCTCTTACAAATAAAGCTCCTCTGAACATTCACGTTTAACTTTTCCCACAGAGATGGGCTTTCGTTTCTCTCAGATAAACACCGAGGAGGATTTACCTGGCAGTAGCTGGGATCCTAAGATATGTGTAAGTCTAGCTTTTTCCGAAACTGCCAAATTGTCTTCCAAAATGGTCTTATGGCTTCGTGTTCCCACCGGCAGTGGAGGAGGGCTCCGGTTCCTCCCCATCCTTGCTAACACGTGGGAGCCCCGTCTCCTACACTGTCGCTCGCTCTTCTGATCAGTGCCGAGGAGCTCCGCATGGACGGAATCTGCCTCAAACCATGACAGATGAGCACGTTTTCACTTGTTTATTTGCCATCCATTGAACTTCTTGGTTGAAGTGTCTGTTTAACTCTTTTGCCCATTTTTTATTTTTATTTTTTTCGGAGTATAGTTCCATTTGTATTGTAACATTTTCTTTTTTAGCAACTCAGGGAATTTGGCCACATCGTCCTTCTCTTATGGATAACAAGCTTAAGAATAATCACTCATCTAGTTTACCTTAGAGCCAACCACTATATGTTGGCTAACTGAACGTAATAAGAAAGAAAGAAAGAAAGAAAGAAAGAAAGAGAGAGAGAGAGAGAAAGGAAGGAAGGAAGGAAGGAAGGAAGGAAGGAAGAGGAAGGAAGGAAGGAAGAAAGAAGGGGGAGGGGGAGAGAGGAAGGAAGGAAGGAAAGGGAGAAAGAAAAAGAAAGAAAGGAAGAGAAAGAGAGAAAGGAAGGAAGGAAGGAAGAAAAGAAAGGAAGGAAGAAAGAAGAGGGAGGAAGGAAGGAAGGAAGGAAGGAAGGAAGGAAGGAAGGAAGGAATCTAGGCGTCAAACTTTGCCCAATTTTTTAAATCGGGTTATTTGGGGAAAAATTGGGTTGTATTTTCTTGTTGTTGTTTTTTGAGAGTTTTTTATATCATCTGGTTTCAAACCTTCTATAGATATGTGATTTGCAAATATTTTCTCCCAGTCCAGTGCTCGCCTTTTCACTCTCTTAACGGTGTCTTTTGAAGGACAACAATTCTTAATTTTTAATTAAAAAAAAAAAAAAAAGACTCACCTGATTGTGAAGACGTTTCATGGATGCTGGGGGATCCGTCAGGGCCCCTTCGCGGAGCGTGTAGAGCACGCTCCGTCTGAAACCAAAGCGTCCTCTTGAGGAGCAGCCTGCAGCCGTCTGGGGCCCCCGAGAGATTTCTGGGGGAGACCTCACTGTGCGTCCGTTTTCTCATCTGCACCATAGAGACGATCATTAATACATCATAAGGTTGATGTCGGCATTAAACTGGCTCACACTTGCCAAGCTCTTACAACCATGCCCCGCACTTAGTAAGTGCTACCGACGTGTCACCTGGTGTCACGACTTCCTGCTAGGGACGTCCACGTGGGCCAAATACACCATCTCGGGGCCAAACACCTGCACAATTGTTTTTGAAGGAACGGGCTGTCATGCAGGTCTCCCGGGGTACTTTTTCCAAGCCAAGACACCTGTGGCACCCTGGGAGGTCCCACACCTGTCCCGGGTGTGTTCTCCAGTCAGGGATCCTGGCTCTGCCACCCTGGGCGCATCATCCCTCAGAGCCTCCGTTTCTGCGTCTCTGACATGGGGCACAACCCACCTCCGTGAGGTGGATGCAGGTAAAATACAGACCATTGGGCAGAAACGAAGGGCTAGGTCACTGCCGAGTTTTGATATAATGGTGACAATTTCCAGGAAGGTCACTGTAGGGGCCTGGTTAGCCAGAGGGAGCTGTTTGGTTGTGAACTTAGATTGACCCCGCCCCTCCCAGAGGCACTTACTTGCAAACCCCGGATACAGGGGCAGGCCAGGCCAGATGGAGACATCCAATCAGTGGGGCGCACATATATTTACTATGGTAAATTGAAATTCAACTGGTCACCTGTATTGCCGACCTAGCATGACTGTGCAGTTTTCCCTGTGTATTGCAATCTCATTGGCCACATGTGCGTAGGCCGGGCTCAACCCCCACCTCTATAAAAGTCTGTGAGGCTGGGAAGCGGCAGTCCTCCCAAGTGTCCTGTCGAGTGTCATGGTCATTTGTAGTCGTCGGGGAGCGCCGCCGCCGTTGGGGAGCGGGAGTCGTCAGGGTCGGTGTCCTGGTCGTCGTCGCCTCTTTGTAAGAGACAGCCCTGACTGGTTGGTTTGATTTTCGATGCTAGGTGTGAAATAAAGCTTTGCTTGACTTTCGCTTTGTGTCGGTCTCGTTCCTTTGATCACGGACCATAACAGTCACAACCTCCCAAATTGTTGCCAAGTCTTTTCCTGCATCATGGGAGAAAGAGGAGCGGCAGTGGAAGATGTTGGTATCAATAACACCGTGGAGGGGCGCCTGGGCGGCTCAGTTGTTAAGTGTCTGTCTTCAACTCAAGCCATGATCCCAGGGTCCTGGGATCGAGCCCCATGTCGGCCCCTTGCTCAGCAGAGAACCTGCTTGTGCTCGCTCTCCCTCTGACAAATAAATAAAATAGTTTTAAAAAATAACGACGGATTTTTGATTGAACGGGTCAGAACGTACAGTAATGAACGCTGCCATTCAAATGCACCACTCTGGGTGTTCAGCGAAGCTCAGAATTCCAATCACTGACGATTCCTGTGCCATTTCTTCAGAAGCCCCGGGAGTAGCAAGTAACAAGGGAAGGAAGTTGGGGACCAAGCTGCGGTGCCATGTGGGGTCCAAAGAAGGTGCAAGAGGAACACCATGAAATTCAATTTCTCTGATGATTGTTTCCAGCCCAGACTGAGCAAGGGCAACACGGTGGTAACCACGGGACAGGAGCCGGGTCTGGAGTTGAATGGCTGTTTCAAGGTCTACATTCTGATCTTTTCTTCTCCATGCTATTTCCATGACTTTTTCTGATTCTCTCACTCAAAAGGCGTTTACCTTTACCACCACCTCCTGGTAATTTGCCAAAATGACAAAGACCAAGGGGAAGAGGGGAGGCAGGCCTCCTGGAAAACACGGAGTTGTTCCGTGCAAATCTGCAAAGAAGGTATGTCGAGGAATGCAGGCAATGGGGCACTATTCACACAGAAAAAGAATGTCCCGTTGACGTCACTACAGCAAAACCAGAAGAGTGAATGTCCTGTGGACATCCCTACAGCAAAACCAGAAGAGTCCGTGTTGCCCTGTATGCTGCTGCTGCTGGCGTTGTCGAAAACAAGTCGAAGGCAAGGCTCTTGCCAAGAGGACTCATGTATATATCAACTGTATTGAGCACTCTCTCTAAGAACCGAGTTGGCTTCCTGAAAGGCCTGGACGAAAACGATCAGAAAAAGACTGTTCAACCCACACCAGCCTCTCCACCCAGAGAAGCACGTTTGCGAGACCCAGTGGAAAGGAGCCCAGGTTCAGGGCATAATGGGGGCAAAAAAAGGAAAAGAAGGAGGAGGAGGAGGAGGACAGGGAAGGGACTTTGTGTGACGTTAAAATGATGGATCTACATCATTCTACGTTTGTCCAAACCCACGGAATATTCTGCACCAAGAGTGAACACTAAGATAAACTATAAACTATAACTTTGGATGGTTATGATGTGCCATTATGAGTTCGTCCTTGGTTAATAAAAAACATTATGCTGTGTGGTGAGCAGTGTTGGTGACAGGAGGCTGTGCACGGGTGAGGGGCAAGAGAGACATGGAGAATCTCTGCCCCTTCCTCTCGGTTGTGTTGTAAACCTAAAAGAGCTCTTAAAGAAAAAAGTGTGGGTGTGTGTTTAAAGACCTCTGGGATTTTTTTTAAGGCATTTATTGAGCACATTCTTTCTGCCAGCACAAGGGAGATACAAAAATGATAAAAGACAGTCCTTGACTTTGAATCATCATAGCATACGCTTTTATAACTTGCACCTAATGTGCTGGTGTATTCCTCAGAGCAATCCTATGAGAAGGGTACTCTCACAATCCCCACTTTACAGATGAGGAAACTGAGGCAGGGAGATATTAAGAAGCTTGCTGGAGATGTCACAGTCACTAAGGAGTAGAGCCAGGCCTTGGACCCAGGCAGACTGGAAGCAGAGCCCATCCGCCCCACTGAACGGCCACTGGAAAGCTTCAGCTGGGGAACAAGATTCAGAAGGAAATGAACATCCAACTGGGCAACAGGTGCAGAAGGGGTTCCCTAATACGTTCTCCCAGGCTAGAGGTGTCTGTTAGAAAAGCTGGGTAACCCTAGTCTAGAGAATGTCACCTACACCACTTGTGTCACCCATATATTCAAGAAATACTCAGTAAGCAGGTGCAATGCGTCAGGTACGTGTCCATGGGAAACACACCACACAGGAGATGGAGAAGAGATGGAGAAGATGGAGAAGTTCGAGAAGACACACCCAGGTGGGAGTCACCAAGGCACTGAGTGGCCATGAGGATATACTGAGAGATTTGGGACCATCTTAACGGGGACCAACATCCTCTGAGAAAAAGGACAAGTTTGCCAGAAGGAGGCCCATTTTAGCTGAGCGTTATGCTAAGTCGGGAGGAGGGGTGTTCTAAGCAGAGGGAAAAACACAAGATAAGGTCATAATGTTGGAGGTTGTCTGCAGCATCTGGGCTCCTGGGGAAAAGCCAGTGCAGCTAGTGTGTAGAAAGGGAGGGGAGAGGGCGCCTGGGTGGCTCAGTGGGTTGGGCCGCTGCCTTCGGCTCAGGTCATGATCTCAGGGTCCTGGGATTGAGTCCCGCATCAGGCTCTCTGCTCAGCAGGGAGCCTGCTTCCCTCTCTCTCTCTCTCTCTCTCTCTCTGCCTGCCTCTCTGCCTGCTTGTGATCTCTCTCTGTCAAATAAATAAAAAAAAAAATCTTTAAAAAAAAAAAAAAGAAAAGAAAAGAAAGGGAGGGGAGAGATGTGCTCAGTGGAACTGGAGAGGCATTCAGCAGCCAGATTTTTCTGGACCCTTCATCCTGAAGTGATGTGGGGTGTGCAGAGAAGTAGTGGGGCTTTTTAATCAGGGTAAGCCAAATGGATAGTACAGGTCAACCCCAAAATGGAGGACAGAAATTCCTCTCTCCCATCACAGTCTGAGGTAGAGTCCTTCCCGGTTAGTAGACCGCTGTGTCTGTTACCTATCGTCCTAACGCTGCATAACAAGTAACCCCAAAACTCCAGCGGCAGACGAGCCAGGAATGCTCAGGTGCAGACAGCAGAGAGACAAACAAACAGAGAAACATGCAGGGTCTTGTGACATTTCGACCTGGGACTTTTGCCCCATTTTACTGCTCCCTCATTCTACCGATGGGAGCAGTACACTCCACCTTTGTGGGGCGAATTGTGAGTTCACATCACAGTAAGATGCTCGGAGGGACAAGAAGTGGAACTCTTCAGGGCACTCTGTCCACCACACCCCTTATCTTGAAGGTGTCCATGGAAGAACCTTCACCCCTTCCATTTTGGGACTCTGCCATCTTGGAGAGCCTTGTCATCATTGGCAACTAATCAGCAAAAGAGGAAAACAAGATGGGAGGAGGCACGTTGCTTCTCCAGAGCCTTGAACAACAAGTGACCCACGTCGCTTCCTCGCACATTCCAGTGATGGGAGCTAGTTACCTGACCAAGCCTGGCTGCCTGTCCCCTGCTCCACAGCGGCTTTCCAGCCATGACTGTACGGTTTGGGAGGGGAGAGTGAACTTCAGTGCACAACCAGCCATCTCCAACACAGGGAATGACTCGCCGCTGTGCTACCGTAACTTCCTGCGGGAATGACAGTGGAAGGGCTCATGTCCTGCATCACAGCACTGCTCCAAGTAGAGGAGACAACAAACCCTCATCACCCAGCCGGATGTTTGAGATGGGCACAGGGAGCAGCGTATGTACTGGGCCATCAGGTGGGCCAAGACACGAGTCTTTGCAGACTCTAACGCAGCTGACAGAGAGACAGGGACCAGACACATGACACTGTCCCTGACCCCACCCACCCTCCTGAAGTTCACCCAAGCTCCCAGGGGGGCTTCTGTGAGGAGGTCCCCCTCCCTCCACGCAGATGTCCTTCCGCACAAAGAGGATGCCGCGTGAGTACGTGGGACGCCCAGCCAACACCAAGCTTGACAGTCTCAACCTCAAGGCCCGGAGGAATCCCGGCGCTCCCCGCCTGCTGCCTGTCAGCGCGATGCCCCAGAAGCACGTGCCTCTGGAAAGCAGTGGGTTGGCTCGTCAAGCCTCTCTCCAGAAAGCCGAGACATGCCCTGAATGCCAATGATCCCCCACGCCCGACAGGAGGGGGATGCAATTACGGCGAATTCTGCTTACAGTTCAGATTCAATATTTGGAAGGGATGATCGTGAAATAAGAGATTGCCTGATTTCTCTCCCAAGCCCGTGAATGGTTCATTAGCTCCTATTTGACATTTGATGGTTGAGTCTGATTGGCTTCATTGTGGAGTTGGACTTCAAGAAGTCCCCAAGACAGAGCAATCAAGTTTCACAATGATCCCCAACTGCAAATTTTTGGAACCTACATGGCAGCTGCGCCTTGGACATCGATCCCATGAATGCTGCGGGGAGTCTGTGTCCCGTCCCCATTTAATGAGACGCCATCCTGCTTGCCAAGGCTGGGCCCTGACTCAGCACTTAGGATTTCCTCTGCGGTGGAGAGGAGGGAGGGGGTGGGGATGGGGGTGGGGTCGGGGCGCAGACAAAGGATCCCCCCCAGCTAAAGCATCGGTAAAGATGAGTGTGTCCCAAGCTAGACCATGGGCGTCTGAGGAATGTGAAATTGAGCCTGTGCCCTGGAGGAGACACGGTCTGACGGTGGAGTCCCTTGCACTAGAAACCAAATGATAAAGCTAGCAGACACTCGGTTCCATGGCTGGGAGACAAGGGCTCCAGGAGTCCCTCAGAAGAGGAGAGGAGGGAGGGCTGGGGTCTGGGCTGGTGACCTAGCAGGGTAGGAGAGGGCAGAGGGGCACCCCAGGCATGAATGGGAGCAAAGGGCTGGTGAAGCCTGACCGCTTCCCCCACTTCCTCCCTGGAGGCAGGGGGTGTCCCCTTCCCCCGAGCCTCCCCGCTCCCTGCATCTGACACACGGCACTGTCCTCCTCTGTTCTTACTGACTGTGGGCCCTTTGCAGACACCGGCTGTCTTAGCCATTTCCAGGCCCTGGTTGGTGCCTAATAAATGTTTTTTGGTCAGACGAAGACTCATACCCGACTATGCCGTATACTCGCCCTATGTCGTTGCTGTCTCGCTGCCAACGACGCTGGTACGTGAACCGACATCCGTGTCTGTTCTTTGAGTGACCAGAATTCCAGTAACCCAAGAACTTCTGCCACGAGGTAGTGCTCTCCAGGGACATGACGAGGATGCCTTCTCTCCCTGTGTCATTCTCTTGAACCTCTGGAAGGGACAGAGGGTGGAGGGGACAGAGAGTGGAGGGGACGAGGCACGGCCCAGCGTGGGGAGGCGTGCTCTAGAACCCCGTGCCGCCCCCGCGGGCTGAGTGCACGGTGCTAGGTCAGCTCGGGGGCTCTGCCCCTTAAAACGTGGGTGCAGGGTCGTGTGAGGAAGCCACGTGTTTGCAGGTGCAAGGCCCTTCGCTGGGGGCCTGGGCCCTCTTTGGCTCCCTGGAGCGCTCCAGGCACTGCAGCTCTCCTTCACCCTCCTGGCCTCCCCACTCGGCCCCCGAGGGTGCTGGTCCTGCCTCCCAGCTGAGGGCAGACCCTCAGAGACATGGGTGAGCCCTGGACCTCGCTCTGCCTGACTTCAGAGCCACAGCATTCTGCTGGCTGCTGGCGGGAGCGGGGAGTGGAAGAGGAGAGAACGTTCTGCAGTGGTTGCCGAGGGCTGGACAACTTCCCGGCTCCTCCATTCACTCCCCAGCTTCGAGGCAGCTGCTCTCGACCCCCCCCCCCGCCTTGCCAGGAGCCCCCCGCACCTGCTGGCTCCCCAGGGCCCATCTGCATCAGACAGAACCTTCCAGCCACTCTCCTGAGCCAAACACCAGGCCTCCCTTCCAACACCCAACACACACTCACACACCCCCCCTGCACACACTCACACAGACTCATGCTCCATTACTGCACTCACACGCACATCTGCTCACACTCATGCTCACAGGCACATGCCTACTCACACTTGGACACACACACTCATATACACACACAGCCACACTCTCACACCTGCCGACACACAGACCCATAAAGCACCCACCTACCAATACACTACTCTCACACATGCACGCACATGCACAAACACACTCACACGTGCACACTTACAACACTCTCACCCATCCACGCACAGATGCACAAAACACACATGTGTGCACACTTGCACACATGCACGTACAAGGGTGTGGATGTGCACGTGTACACACACACCCCTTGCTGTGCCTGCCTTTGACTGCAGGGGCAGAAGTCAGAAATGCCTGCAGAAGTCAAGGTCAGAGGGGGCCTGGGTAGCTCAGTCGGTTCAGTGTCTGCCTTCGGCTCAGGTCATGATCCCAGGGTCCTGGGGATGGAGTCCCGCGTCAGGCTCTCAGGCTCTCAGGCTCTCTGCTCAGCAGGAAGTCTGCTTCCCCCTCTCCCACTCCCCCTGCTTGTGTTCCCTCTCTTGCTGTGTCTCTTTCTGTCAAATAAATAAATAAAATCTTCAAGAAAATAAAAGAAGTCAGGGCCAGAGGCACACACCATGTCCTCCTCCCAGAGCAGCCCAGCTCGGGCCGTGCCGTCCTCTGGAAGCCACGTCTCATCCTCCATTTCTCTTGCTGCCTCAGCTGCCCCTTGGTGGCCCTCAAGACCTGATTTCAGTGCCACCTCCCCCACACTTATGGCCTGAACTTCTCCTGCCTCTCTCCTTCATTTCAGCCTCTATGTTCACCTCAGCCTCTACTGTCTGGAGACCACAGGACTCGAGCAACAGCCAGCAAGCAGGGATTTTTCCAGAACAACCTCACACATTTTCCTTTCTGGCATCTATCTCCAAGGAGCATCACTGATGGTGACCATCCCGATCACACTGATAGGATTCCCCCCACCCCAGGCGTAGACTTCCCACTGCCCCTCAAATCAGAGAGTATAAATTTTCACCTATTTGCTTTTCCATGAACTGTCAAGGAGTAACGGCCATTCAGCTTTCTCTGCCTGCATTGCCAGCTGCCCATCACCAGGGGGCAACCCTGACTCACTTATTTGTGTTTTAACACTTAACCCAACCCCCAGTCCATAAAAACAATGAAGCCGGATCTTCATAAAAACAGTGTCTTCTGGATCTATAAAACGAACCAGACAGTGGTGGGGCGGGGATGTGCAGTGGGGGGTGGGGGGTGGATATGGGTGCATGGGTGTGTGGGGGGGTTGGGGTGTGTGGGTGTGGATGGGGTGGAGGTGGGCACGTGGGTGTGTGTGGGAGGGTGGGGTGGGGGGTGTGCAGAGCAATCAGTACCATATGAATAGGCTGGGAAAAGAGCCAAAGGAGAAGACGTAGATTGAATGAGATTCGGTTGGTTACTAATATTGGGGTACACATTTGGCTCTAGGTTTCCTGTTGGCTATAGCAAAAATAAAACCACTTGCTAGGTCACCCACTTTTCCAGGGACAGGCCAAAATTTCATTTGGGCCCTGCTGGGAAATCCACTGCACCCTGGTTTAATGAGCTCCCCATTCAGGGCCTTCCAGATCAACTCTGCTCATGTGTTGGACCCATTATGCTGATCCTTCTTTAAATCTGTCATCTTTCCATTTTAGCCTTTAATTGAAAGTGACAGCTAAAAACTCTAGCTCTAGAGCCATACTGTACCCCCACTAGGTCCACTCCCTGTCTTCCTTTCTCCATCCCACTCCACTCAGCTTTATAGCCACTACTTTCCCAAAGTTGATCCTCTCAAGGTCACCAGCCACTTCCATGTTGCCAAACCCAGAGGGCAGTTCTCAGTCTTCATCTTACCAGAGCTCACTACAGCATCTGACCCACGGGATTATGCACGGGTGTCTGAAACACTTTCTTCATGTGGCTTTGAAGACACCACTCTCCTGCTGGTCTCTATCTACTACTGCTTCTTCTCCTTCTGCTGTGCTGGTTCCTGCCTCTCTGCCCTACCTCCAAATGTCGCAATGCCCTCTTAGGGTTCCATCTTGGGACCTCTCCTCTCCTCCATCCAGTCACTCCCCCAATCCAGTGTCAGAACTCAACAAACCAATCATATACTCCCCTCACGACCACAACTTCTATGTCTGTGGCCTCATCCTTACAAATGTCAAACAGGCATCTCAAAGTTAACAAGTCCGGTCAGAACTCTTGATACCCTCACTGGACCTGCTCGTTTGTTTCCCATCTCAACAGAGGGCAGTACTGCTTGACTTGGGACAACCTTAGAGTTGACTTTGACTCCTCTCTTCATTCATGCTTGACCTCCAAGGTAACAGAAAATAATCCTGTGGCTCCCACTTCAAAGAATCTCTAGAATCCAACACCTGCTCACATCTCGATTCTGACTCCCTGTGCAAGCCACCAGCACGGCATGGGGGGCAGTGACTTTGCTCGTTATGTTGGCTGTTTTATCTCTTGTGCCTAGAACGGTGCTCGTCACATGGTAGACCATCAGCAAATATTGGTTACATGATTGAATGCCTTAGAGTTTGCTATACACCTAAGACACAAAAGGATTGTTTCTTGATAAATAATTTCACAACTATGAAAAAAATAATAACCAGCATTTTTTTATGAACACACGGCATGGGCCATGCCCCTTCCATGTGTCGGGAAGGTGCTAGATGTGATGGATGAGGTTCAGAGAGTAGGAGACCATCCACACCAAACATCTGGTGGTTCCTGCAGTCGGTATTTCCAACACATTCATTCAGTCAACTCATCAGCTATTGGTTGGGCACAGCCATGTGCCAGATATTGTTTTGGGAGAACAAAACAGACAAATCCCTTACTCAAATAGAGCTTACCATCTAGTAGGGAGGGAAATGCAAGAAATGAAATGTATACATAGGACCGGTGCTATAAGACAGCAAGGAAACAAGGTAGGACGGGCAGCAAAGAACTCTCTGGGGAAGTGGCATTTGAGCAGATACCCGGGTGAAGTGACAGGTGAGCCATGTTAATGTGTGGGAGAAGAGCAAAGACCCCGAAGTAAGAAGCCTCTGGTGAGTTTGGGTGACAGCAAGGAAGCTAGTGTGGCCAGAACTCACAGAGTGAAGGGCAGACTCTTGGGAGATAAGATCAAAATCTTTGGAGGGGTGCCAAAGGGACTTTGTAGAACAGTGGAAGCTTTTGGGTTTCCCCTGAGTAAAATGGGAAGCTGTTAGCAGATGAGAGCCAAGGAGAGACATAGTCTGACTTAGATTGTGAAAGGATCACTCTGGCTGCGTGTGGAGAAGGCTCCCGACGAGGGGCAAGGATGGATACAGAGAGATCTGGTTGAAGGCCTCTCTTGGCCAGGCTATGGTGCACAGCTGTTTGGTCAAACAACAGTCTGGATGTTGCTGTGAAGATAATTTTTCAGATGTGATTAACATTTACAGTCAGAGGACCTGGAGTGAATAATGGGAATGGGCTTCTCCCAAGGAGTTGAAGGCCTTAAGAGCGAAGACTGAGATTTCCTGAAGAAGAGGGAATTCTGCCCCAAGACTGCAACATAAAGGCCCAATCTGCCTTTGGCACTTGCTTGCCTGCCTCATAGGTCTCAGATTCAAGACTGCAACATCAACTCTTACACCTGAATTTCCAGCCCACCAGTCTGTACTCTGCCCTACAGATTTCAGACTTGCCAGCCCCACAATTAAATAAGCCAGTTTCTTAAAATAAATCTAGATTAGATAGACGGGCATAGATGAGATGACTGATAGATGATAGGTAGGTAGGTAGATAGAAGAGAGAGGAATGATGAGATATAAATTTTATATATATATATATATATATATATATATATATATATGTAAAATCATGAGGAAGTATATGATTCATTGTGTGTGACACTGGATTGGGGGAGTGACTAGATGGAGAAGGGGAGAGGTCCCAAGACAGAACCCTAAGAGGGCACTGCAACATTTGGAAGTAAGGCAGAGAGGCAGGAACTAGCACAGCAGAAGGAGAAGGAGCAGTAGTAGATAAAGACCAGCACGAGAGTGGTGTCTTCAAAGCCAAATGAAGAAAGTGTTTCAGACACCCGTGCATAATCCTGTGGGTCAGATGCTGTAGTGAGCTCTGGTAAGACGAAGACTGAGAACTGCCCTCTGGGTTTGGCAACATGGAAGTGGCTGGTGACCTTGAGAGGATCAACTTCGGGCAAGTAGCCGATGTTATATATATATTCTACATTGGTTCTATTTCTCTGGAAAATTCTGACTAATAAAAGGCTGTTGCAATAATCCATGAGATCAATGATCAACTCTTGGACCTTGATCAATAGCTTGGACCAATGATCAATAGCTTGGACTTTGAGTAGCAGTGGAGACGGTGAGTCATGGTTAGTGTCTAGAAATCTTTTAAAGGTAGAGCCAACTGGATTTGCTGATGAATTGAATAGTGGGGGAAAAAAAGGAAGGAAGGAAGGAAGGAAGGAAGGAAGGAAGGAAGGAAGGAAGGAAGCGAGGCAGCTGCTCTCGCCCCCCCCCCCCGCCTTGCCAGGAGCCCCCCGCACCTGCTGGCTCCCCAGGGCCCATCTGCATCAGACAGAACCTTCCAGCCACTCTCCTGAGCCAAACACCAGGCCTCCCTTCCAACACCCAACACACACTCACACACCCCCCCTGCACACACTCACACAGACTCATGCTCCATTACTGCACTCACACGCACATCTGCTCACACTCATGCTCACAGGCACATGCCTACTCACACTTGGACACACACACTCATATACACACACAGCCACACTCTCACACCTGCCGACACACAGACCCATAAAGCACCCACCTACCAATACACTACTCTCACACATGCACGCACATGCACAAACACACTCACACGTGCACACTTACAACACTCTCACCCATCCACGCACAGATGCACAAAACACACATGTGTGCACACTTGCACACATGCACGTACAAGGGTGTGGATGTGCACGTGTACACACACACCCCTTGCTGTGCCTGCCTTTGACTGCAGGGGCAGAAGTCAGAAATGCCTGCAGAAGTCAAGGTCAGAGGGGGCCTGGGTAGCTCAGTCGGTTCAGTGTCTGCCTTCGGCTCAGGTCATGATCCCAGGGTCCTGGGGATGGAGTCCCGCGTCAGGCTCTCAGGCTCTCAGGCTCTCTGCTCAGCAGGAAGTCTGCTTCCCCCTCTCCCACTCCCCCTGCTTGTGTTCCCTCTCTTGCTGTGTCTCTTTCTGTCAAATAAATAAATAAAATCTTCAAGAAAATAAAAGAAGTCAGGGCCAGAGGCACACACCATGTCCTCCTCCCAGAGCAGCCCAGCTCGGGCCGTGCCGTCCTCTGGAAGCCACGTCTCATCCTCCATTTCTCTTGCTGCCTCAGCTGCCCCTTGGTGGCCCTCAAGACCTGATTTCAGTGCCACCTCCCCCACACTTATGGCCTGAACTTCTCCTGCCTCTCTCCTTCATTTCAGCCTCTATGTTCACCTCAGCCTCTACTGTCTGGAGACCACAGGACTCGAGCAACAGCCAGCAAGCAGGGATTTTTCCAGAACAACCTCACACATTTTCCTTTCTGGCATCTATCTCCAAGGAGCATCACTGATGGTGACCATCCCGATCACACTGATAGGATTCCCCCCACCCCAGGCGTAGACTTCCCACTGCCCCTCAAATCAGAGAGTATAAATTTTCACCTATTTGCTTTTCCATGAACTGTCAAGGAGTAACGGCCATTCAGCTTTCTCTGCCTGCATTGCCAGCTGCCCATCACCAGGGGGCAACCCTGACTCACTTATTTGTGTTTTAACACTTAACCCAACCCCCAGTCCATAAAAACAATGAAGCCGGATCTTCATAAAAACAGTGTCTTCTGGATCTATAAAACGAACCAGACAGTGGTGGGGCGGGGATGTGCAGTGGGGGGTGGGGGGTGGATATGGGTGCATGGGTGTGTGGGGGGGTTGGGGTGTGTGGGTGTGGATGGGGTGGAGGTGGGCACGTGGGTGTGTGTGGGAGGGTGGGGTGGGGGGTGTGCAGAGCAATCAGTACCATATGAATAGGCTGGGAAAAGAGCCAAAGGAGAAGACGTAGATTGAATGAGATTCGGTTGGTTACTAATATTGGGGTACACATTTGGCTCTAGGTTTCCTGTTGGCTATAGCAAAAATAAAACCACTTGCTAGGTCACCCACTTTTCCAGGGACAGGCCAAAATTTCATTTGGGCCCTGCTGGGAAATCCACTGCACCCTGGTTTAATGAGCTCCCCATTCAGGGCCTTCCAGATCAACTCTGCTCATGTGTTGGACCCATTATGCTGATCCTTCTTTAAATCTGTCATCTTTCCATTTTAGCCTTTAATTGAAAGTGACAGCTAAAAACTCTAGCTCTAGAGCCATACTGTACCCCCACTAGGTCCACTCCCTGTCTTCCTTTCTCCATCCCACTCCACTCAGCTTTATAGCCACTACTTTCCCAAAGTTGATCCTCTCAAGGTCACCAGCCACTTCCATGTTGCCAAACCCAGAGGGCAGTTCTCAGTCTTCATCTTACCAGAGCTCACTACAGCATCTGACCCACGGGATTATGCACGGGTGTCTGAAACACTTTCTTCATGTGGCTTTGAAGACACCACTCTCCTGCTGGTCTCTATCTACTACTGCTTCTTCTCCTTCTGCTGTGCTGGTTCCTGCCTCTCTGCCCTACCTCCAAATGTCGCAATGCCCTCTTAGGGTTCCATCTTGGGACCTCTCCTCTCCTCCATCCAGTCACTCCCCCAATCCAGTGTCAGAACTCAACAAACCAATCATATACTCCCCTCACGACCACAACTTCTATGTCTGTGGCCTCATCCTTACAAATGTCAAACAGGCATCTCAAAGTTAACAAGTCCGGTCAGAACTCTTGATACCCTCACTGGACCTGCTCGTTTGTTTCCCATCTCAACAGAGGGCAGTACTGCTTGACTTGGGACAACCTTAGAGTTGACTTTGACTCCTCTCTTCATTCATGCTTGACCTCCAAGGTAACAGAAAATAATCCTGTGGCTCCCACTTCAAAGAATCTCTAGAATCCAACACCTGCTCACATCTCGATTCTGACTCCCTGTGCAAGCCACCAGCACGGCATGGGGGGCAGTGACTTTGCTCGTTATGTTGGCTGTTTTATCTCTTGTGCCTAGAACGGTGCTCGTCACATGGTAGACCATCAGCAAATATTGGTTACATGATTGAATGCCTTAGAGTTTGCTATACACCTAAGACACAAAAGGATTGTTTCTTGATAAATAATTTCACAACTATGAAAAAAATAATAACCAGCATTTTTTTATGAACACACGGCATGGGCCATGCCCCTTCCATGTGTCGGGAAGGTGCTAGATGTGATGGATGAGGTTCAGAGAGTAGGAGACCATCCACACCAAACATCTGGTGGTTCCTGCAGTCGGTATTTCCAACACATTCATTCAGTCAACTCATCAGCTATTGGTTGGGCACAGCCATGTGCCAGATATTGTTTTGGGAGAACAAAACAGACAAATCCCTTACTCAAATAGAGCTTACCATCTAGTAGGGAGGGAAATGCAAGAAATGAAATGTATACATAGGACCGGTGCTATAAGACAGCAAGGAAACAAGGTAGGACGGGCAGCAAAGAACTCTCTGGGGAAGTGGCATTTGAGCAGATACCCGGGTGAAGTGACAGGTGAGCCATGTTAATGTGTGGGAGAAGAGCAAAGACCCCGAAGTAAGAAGCCTCTGGTGAGTTTGGGTGACAGCAAGGAAGCTAGTGTGGCCAGAACTCACAGAGTGAAGGGCAGACTCTTGGGAGATAAGATCAAAATCTTTGGAGGGGTGCCAAAGGGACTTTGTAGAACAGTGGAAGCTTTTGGGTTTCCCCTGAGTAAAATGGGAAGCTGTTAGCAGATGAGAGCCAAGGAGAGACATAGTCTGACTTAGATTGTGAAAGGATCACTCTGGCTGCGTGTGGAGAAGGCTCCCGACGAGGGGCAAGGATGGATACAGAGAGATCTGGTTGAAGGCCTCTCTTGGCCAGGCTATGGTGCACAGCTGTTTGGTCAAACAACAGTCTGGATGTTGCTGTGAAGATAATTTTTCAGATGTGATTAACATTTACAGTCAGAGGACCTGGAGTGAATAATGGGAATGGGCTTCTCCCAAGGAGTTGAAGGCCTTAAGAGCGAAGACTGAGATTTCCTGAAGAAGAGGGAATTCTGCCCCAAGACTGCAACATAAAGGCCCAATCTGCCTTTGGCACTTGCTTGCCTGCCTCATAGGTCTCAGATTCAAGACTGCAACATCAACTCTTACACCTGAATTTCCAGCCCACCAGTCTGTACTCTGCCCTACAGATTTCAGACTTGCCAGCCCCACAATTAAATAAGCCAGTTTCTTAAAATAAATCTAGATTAGATAGACGGGCATAGATGAGATGACTGATAGATGATAGGTAGGTAGGTAGATAGAAGAGAGAGGAATGATGAGATATAAATTTTATATATATATATATATATATATATATATATATATATGTAAAATCATGAGGAAGTATATGATTCATTGTGTGTGACACTGGATTGGGGGAGTGACTAGATGGAGAAGGGGAGAGGTCCCAAGACAGAACCCTAAGAGGGCACTGCAACATTTGGAAGTAAGGCAGAGAGGCAGGAACTAGCACAGCAGAAGGAGAAGGAGCAGTAGTAGATAAAGACCAGCACGAGAGTGGTGTCTTCAAAGCCAAATGAAGAAAGTGTTTCAGACACCCGTGCATAATCCTGTGGGTCAGATGCTGTAGTGAGCTCTGGTAAGACGAAGACTGAGAACTGCCCTCTGGGTTTGGCAACATGGAAGTGGCTGGTGACCT
The DNA here is from genome assembly GCF_002288905.1 of Enhydra lutris kenyoni. Classification (NCBI taxonomy): domain Eukaryota; kingdom Metazoa; phylum Chordata; class Mammalia; order Carnivora; family Mustelidae; genus Enhydra; species Enhydra lutris. Next base: position 12,517,930 of record NW_019154093.1, read on the forward strand.
TGAGAGGATCAACTTCGGGCAAGTAGCCGATGTTATATATATATTCTACATTGGTTCTATTTCTCTGGAAAATTCTGACTAATAAAAGGCTGTTGCAATAATCCATGAGATCAATGATCAACTCTTGGACCTTGATCAATAGCTTGGACCAATGATCAATAGCTTGGACTTTGAGTAGCAGTGGAGACGGTGAGTCATGGTTAGTGTCTAGAAATCTTTTAAAGGTAGAGCCAACTGGATTTGCTGATGAATTGAATAGTGGGGGAAAAAAAGGAAGGAAGGAAGGAAGGAAGGAAGGAAGGAAGGAAGGAAGGAAGGAAGAAAAGAAAAGGAAAGAAAAGAAAAAAGCAACATCAAGAATGACTCTCAGATTTTCGGCCTGAGGAACTGGGGGACTGTCAGTACCATGGACTGTTATGGGAGAGGCTGAGCCAGTAAACAAAGGAGTTTGGAACTGAGGAGAGAGGTCAGGTTAGGGGGAGAATTGGGAACCCGTGGCTGAAGTGTCTGAGACGAGATAAGATCACTGGTGATCAGACCCAGAAGAGTGGTCCCAGGACTGAGTGCTGGAGCCCCTGGAGCATTCTGAGGTCCAGAGGTCAAAAAGAGAAGGGACCACCAACAAAGAAACCCGAGGAGATGGGCTCATGAGATTGGAGAACGTGTGTCCCAGAAGGCAAATGGAGAAAATGCTTTATTCTAAGAGATACAGAGTGGTCGGTGGTGGTAAGTGTGGCTCAGGAAGTGGTCCCTTTAGGGGCAGGGCGGGTCACAGGTGCCGGGGCTCCGCGGAGGTGGGCCCTGGGCAGGAAACCCAGTTTGGAGAGAGGAGATTCTGAACATACACACACACACATGCGCACACACACGTGCACACACACACACGCACACACACATACACACACACACACACACACACACACACACAGGCAAACCGTCACTCACTCTGCTGTGGAGGTCTGAAGCTTCCACACAGAGACCAGAGTCCAGGCTGGTATGATGGTCAGAGCAAGGTCAGAGCACCCTGGGAAATGTCAGAGCACCCCGGCTGATCGTGGGCGGCAGCGTGGGTTTGCACCTGTGACTCAATTACTTTTGATGGATGGGGGGTCATCTTCACGTGGTTAGGAGGACCTGGGCCAAGATGGGAATTTGAGTCATGGTAGGCAATAGGGAAGTCACAGCTTATTCCCAGGAAAAGAGTAACACACGATGGGCCGTGGCTGGAGGAGCCAGAAGGCAGGGAAGAGAAAGAGGGGTCTCCACAGACTGCTAACTGGGGAAATGGTCAGCCTGGGGACAGGGAGAGAGTCCTGGACTCCTCTGAGGTGGGCCTGCTCTGTGTTTGCTCATGATAGCCACCATGAAATTATTCATAATTTCCTCTACTCATTGATGAAGAAACAGAGGCTCAGAGAAGCTAAGTAAGGTACCCAAAGTCACACAGTTGAGAAGCAGAGAGATCTTCTTGCCTCCAAGGCCCATGCTCCTTTTTCTAGAATAGTCAGCTGAACAGACCGAAGGCCGGCTGTCCCTTTTTACCCACACAGTCCTTGACCTTGTTGGGCCTTGGGTTACTCATCTGGAAAATGGAGACCACCATTACACCTCTCCTACAGGATCAGATGGAATCACACTCATAAACCAACACTGTGCTTAGCTCACTCGTGGTGCACGTTCAAGAAACGAAAGCTATGGTTACGGGTCATTATTCTCCATTTTCAGCTGAAAAAGCATGTCAGAGTCCATTAATTCCCTTACACTCTGAAGAGTAAAGGCTGAAGTCTGGATTCAAAGCCAGACATAGGAAATTCCAGAGCTCACCCAAGCCCTTTCCCATTCCATCCCAAGATAAGGAAAAGGGGGAGACAGGCATTTCAGGCGGTGGAATTCATCAGCAAAGCTGTGGGCAAGCAGGGTATTAGGGCCTGATGAGGTCAAATTTTAGCTACAGGTTGGAGAGTGAGCCTAGCTGGGCCACCTGGGCCTCAACTGAATGTCGTGAGTGGGGTGCCCGTCCCATGCCGGGCTCCCTGCCCAACAGAGGAGAGCCTTAGCTCGAGCACTGTTAACAGCTGCTGGGTGGAAGCGGCGATGACACCCTTGGGGACTTTACCCTCTTCTGTCTGACCAACGAACAGCCCTTGGGCTGGTGGGTTAGGCACTGCCTGTTCCCTGTTCCCCGGGGACTCAAGAGGGCCTGGCCCCGTCATCCCCACAGGGACCTCACTATGCCCACTTGATGGGAGAGCGAAACAGGCTCGTTGGAGTTGGTGTGACTTGTCCAAACTCCCACAGCGGCGGCAGGACCAGGATTTGAGCCCAAGTCATTCTGTCTCCAAGGCTGTGAAGAAAGGACCATGGGCTGACCTGAGTCAAAGACACTTGAGTCCCTGCTCTTGTCATCAACTGGCTTGGTGACCTGGGGCAAGTTACGTCACCTCTTGAGCCTCACTTTCTCAGTCTGTAGAATGGTCTCTCCAGGGACGCCTGGGTGGCTCAGTTGGTTAAGCGGCTGCCTTCGGCTCAGGTCATGATCCCAGGGTCCTCGGGCTCCTTGCTCGGCAGGGAGCCTGCTTCTCCCTCTGCCTCTGCCTACCACTCTGTCTGCCTGTGCTTGCGCGCGCTCTCTTTCTCTCTCTAACAAATAAATAAATAAAATCTTTAAAAAAAAAAAAAAAGAATGGTCTCTCCATCATTCCACTTGACTAGGTGTCTTCTGGATCTAAGGTAAGTGGTGAGTCCAAGGCCCTCCCACAGAGCCTCCCTCCCCCCACCCCAGGTGCCTCCTCCTAGGAGCTCTGGGCCTCCCTGCCCTTATCACCCCCAGCCCCCTTCCTGGGAATGGGCTCAGGCTTGTCAGAGAGCCAGCCAGCTGTCAGCCCCACCCCAGCTGGCCAGTTAATGAGTGACCAGGGCACTGGAATCCGGCCTATAAAGAGCTCCTCACTGGGAAGCAGATGGGAGTCGGTGGACAGGGGCAATGGGATACAGACGGAGTGAGATGAGTGGCAGGATGGTGTCAGGGCTCCTGGTGGCCGTGGTCTTCCTCCTGCTGCCGCAGGACACACACTCAGTCTCCATTCAGGTGAGTCCCTCTGGCCGCTGTGCCCTTCGCCTGAAGGTCCCCAAGGGGAGGGGCTGGGATGATGAGGGGACGCTAGGGAATTCATGGGATACGGGAAAGCAAGCGCCCAGGGCTCACCGCAACACTTAATCACAACCCAGAGGCCAAGACAGCAGGTGGGTGGGGGCAGCCGAAGCGCCGGCGGCAATGACAACGGAGATGACAGCAATAATAAACCACCACTAGTCACCGCTGCTCTCTCAGAAGGCACATCCTGGTCAGAGTTCAGAAGCTGGAACAAGATGTGGTCCCCGCCCTTAAGGAGCCCCTAAGGAGAGGAGTGTCTCTGGTCGCCCATGTACGGGTGGGTGGGAGAGAGTCACCAGAAGAAGGTTCCCTGGGAGGTGACAGCTGAACTTGCAGGCTGAGCGGGAGGCAGCCGGGCACAGAGGATGTGGACCGCTCGGGGCAGAGGGCCCAGTATACACAAAGGCTCAGAGTGAAGTCAGCAGGGGGCCCGGGGCTCCTTCCAGGGCCTGCCCGTGGGGTGCCAGGATGCCAGGAGCCAGCAAGGAGGGAGACGTCTGTGGCCCTGGGAGTCCGACACATTCTTGACTCCCAGTGGGGCCTCCTTGTGGGGGCGGTAGGGGGTGGGGAGGCAGCTTCCCCCTGCATCTCTGGCCTTGGAACCGGCCAGCTGGGGGTGTCACTGTGCCATGTCCGTTCAGGGGAGATCACCCCGTTACCGAGTGTGGCCCAGGTGCCAGGCACTAGGGAGGTGCATGCATCTGATGAGGCCTCAAGTGCGGAAGAGACAGGAGGCCAGTTGTGAAGAACCGGGATTTGAACTGGGGTTCTGTGGATCTCCAAAGCCCATACCTTGAATCACTTGCTCCCCAGCCTCGCTGTGACCTCATACACAGTAATGGGGGGGCCTGTGGCATGGTGGGGTGTGACGTATCAGGCACCAGCTCCCCACCTCCCCGGCAGTCCCCGCTCCCAGGACCCCCCATGAGAACAGGGAAGGCTCTGCGGGGTCTGAGGAGCTCTGGTGTCCCGGCCCGGGTTTTGATACTCTCTCACCTCCTGTCCCCTCCGGCCCTCCAGCACCAAGGCTTCCAGGTCCAGCTGGAATCAGTCAAGAAGCTGAGGGACCTGGAGGAGCAGAGGGGGCCCAACCCCTCCAGAGTCTCCAGACTCCAGGCCCAGAGCCTCGTGCCTTCCGTGTGTCACCACCTGGCCCTGCCGCAGGACCTCGAGCCCGTCTGCGCATCCAAGAAAGCTGCCAGCGTCCTCCAGGCCTTGAGTGAGTATCCTCACCCCTGCGGAGCTTCCTGCCACCCCCCCGCCCCCGCTCTCCCTCCTCCCCCCCACCCCCGCAGCTCCACCACTTCATGTTCTTTCTAGTAAGCACCCAATGCCTGGGACAGGGAGAGTCAAAAAGCTCAGCCTCTGGCCTTCCCTGCCTGGGCACCGCAAGTCAGACACGACAGGAACCCCTCGGTCCCCAGCACCCCGGACCGCTAATGGTCATGGCGGACTTCACAGGTTCCCACCTCTGAACAGGGAAGGGAGGCCTGGGCCAGAGCCCTGTAAGCGAGGACCACAATAGGGGTGGGGGGGTGCTGGGGGGGCAATGAGGGAAGCACAGGTGACCGAGGGGAGATGGGTCACGTCTGGGGTCCCATAAGGGGGCTGAAAGGCTTCCAAGAGGAGGTGACATCTAAGCCAAAATGTGAGGGAGCAGAGCTGGCCAGCGAGTGTGACACCCATGAAGCGTCAGGCCCGTGCCCGGCCCTGTGCCCGGCCCCCTCTCCTCCTGAGAGAGCCAACAGGGATATCCCCAGCCCCAAGGGTATAAGGAGCCGGCCCAGGCACCGGGAGGCAGGAGAGGCCTGGGACTCGGCCCCGGGCCACTGTCTGCTGTTGAAACTTGAGGCTCCGGACCCTTGAGAGAGATGCTGGTGACATGGTCGGGCCCTCTCCAGAGCCGGCCTTCTCCGGCTGCCCCGGCCCCCATGTCTCGTGGGCAGCTACTGACTGGTCTTGTCCCCTGCCCAGAGAGCATTGCTAACGACGACTGCGAGCTGTGTGTGAATGTCGCCTGCACCGGCTGCCTCTGATGGGGCTGGCTGCCCCGAGCCCACGTGCGCGCTGCCCCAGCCTGCTGCCTTCCCAGCCCACACCCCTGCTTCAAGGCCTCTGCATGCATCACCATCACCGGTCCGAGGCCCGAGAGGCTAGACGTGGCACAAGGCGGCTGGACACACGGTTGGAAGGGAGTCTGGCCCAAGGCAGCCTTGCTGCCTAATAAAGATGCCCAGCTGCCTACACCCCGAGTCGGAGTCCATGTGTCCATCCCTGGGAGCCCCCAGCAGAGCTGCTTGGGAAGCTGAGTGCGCCTGCAAAAAGGCTGATCTCAGGACACAGGCAGGGGCTTCCCAGTTTCCAGTGCCTGAAGAGTTGGATCAGCGAGCCCTATTTCACACAGGAAGAGGGAGGCTGGCAGGGCTGGGGCGTGGAATGAGTCCCCCAGTATCACAGAGCTTAGACGCTGCAGAGCACCTGGACCCATCTGACCCCACAAGTCGAGCTCCAGGCCCAGCCCAGCTGCAGAGCCCAAACTGTGCTCCAGCCCAGGATGCAGGGGGAGTTGGGGGGCAGAGAGCTTCCCCTGGAGGTGGGGCTGCACCAATTGGGGGGGTGGGTGCGGGGAAAAACCACGTGGTGCCCCCTCCCCAGGCCAGGTGTCTGGGCTGCCTCTGCCCTGGGGCTCCTGAGAAGATGGGCCTTGACCTTCACCCTTACCATCCTGAGCTCCCTCCCTTCTCAGGTTCGCTAGTACGGTCTGGCCAGCTCCAGAAGGGAGACCTTTCCTCCTTCCCTCCATCCTGGCAACCCTGAGGAATAATAATAATAATAATAATAATAATAATAATAATAACCAATGTCACGGTGCCTGGGTGGCCTGGTGGCTCAGTTGTTAACCATTCCCCTCTGGCTCAGGTCATGATCCCGGGGTCCTGGGATTGAGCCCCACATCAGGCTCCCTGCTCGGCAGGAAGCCTGCTTCTCCCTCTGCTTGTGTGCTCCTTCTCGCTAGCTCTCCCTCTCTCAAATAAATAAAATTTTTTTAAAAATGAAAAGTCTCTTGAGCATTTGCTGTGGCCTAGGGTACAGGCCTACTCTAAACTCACAGAGTCCTGGAAACAGTCTAATGAAGCAGGTACTGTTCAATAACCACTCCGCTTTACAAATAAAGAGACCCACATGCAGAGAGAGACCCAACTAGTCCAGGGTGACAGGCTCATCCAGGATGGCAGGCCCAGTGAAGTGGCAGAATGGCAGGCCGGGCCAGACCCCATGCTCTCAACCACCACATTAGTTGCTCCCCGTGGCCCAGGGCCACACTGACGTTGCCTCACAGAGGGGCCCCTGTGTTCTCACAGCTGCCGCCAACTCCTGAGCCTTTCCACAGGCTGGGCTCCTCCACAGCCCCTGTCCTGTGCAGCCAGAGGAGAGCCAGACACAAAGGGGGCCGTGGTCTCTGAGCTCAGTTCACCCAGAGCCAAGGCTATGGCGAACTCCCCCTAGACCAGCTGCCCTTCCCGACAGCCCAGTTCTGCTCATGAGCCCTGCAGTCTCCCACTCCACCAGGCCACAAAACCCAGAGCTCGAGTTCTTTCCTTTCCTTCACCCCACAGGCAAGGCTGGCTGGGCCCTTCGAAGTGCCTGCTGTGTCTCTGGTGCCCAGCATGCCAGAGGAACTGCTCTGATGGGGTCCCTTATCCTTCTATGGCTCCCTAGTACCCCCTCTCAAATCTAAACTGAGCCCAAGCACCGTCTGGCCTCGGATCCCACTGCTCCCCTCAGCTATGCTGAGTCCCCACCTGCCTGGGGAGGAGGCGGTGAAGGGAACGGCCACTCACCGAGCTTCTGCGACATGCCAGGCTCAGGCTGAACCACCCACAAAGACAATGCTGGCAGCACCAGCAGAGCGCCCATTATGGGCCCAGCGGGGCTATAAGAGCTTTTCCTGGGTCACCTCATTTAATCTTCGCTCAACCTCACAAAGTAGGGATTCTTGTCATCCCTATTTTACAGATGAGGAGCCTGAGGGGAGAAGAGGCTGAGTCCTGGCCATAGTCACGTAGCTGCTAACAGCAGAGCCAGGATCCACCCACCGAGTCCAGGTCCAGAGTAGGAGCATTAAATGACCCTGCCCCACCCTGCATCTCCTCAAATTCCCCTGCAGCGCTGGGCACTGGGGTCTGCTAGCATTCCCATTTTTGGATGAAGAAACCAAGTCTCAGAGAAAGCTTCACAACATGTAAGTGACCCCCGCAGGTTCAAACCCAGCCATGTGTGCCTCCCAGGACCCACCCTGTCCCTACCGGACCCTTCCAGTGCCTCGGACATTCCCCATGCTATGCCCGCACCTACTCCACCTTCTAGAATGCCCTCTGCCTTCCTACCTCCAGATTGGTTTTCAATGTCCATCCACCCCAGTGCATATCCCAAGCGCTAATGCAAATGCCTGCCTCCCCGCCCCCTTCACAAATCCTCTTCTGACCTGAAGACACCGCACCCTGCAAATTCCAATTCTGCAGCCCGGGGAATTCTACCTGAATCACCCTATGTCCCTTCCCCTCCAACCAACTCCCCAAGAAATGCCCTGGTCACTCCTCTTTCCCCCTTCCCTCTAACTTTGCTAACAAGCGGCCCTCTGTGTCTCACCTCCTCGCCCTTGTCTGAACCTCTCTCAGCCTGGTCCTGGTTCCCCATTTTCTGGTTTGTTTGTTTTTAACCATTTATTGATTCTCTGTTTGCACATGGCCTGAACTTTACCTGCATGACATACACATTTACAGTATTTCACCCAGCCTGTGAGGCAGGTACTATCACTATCAAAGTCCCAGTTTTACAGGGTAGGACACTGAGGCACCGAGAGGGAAAGCGACTTTCCTAGCATCACACAGTATGTGCAAGACGTGAGGCCGGCCTGTGTAGCTCTGGCTTTCCCCCCCGCCCTTGGTTGTGTCCTCCCACAGTCATCAGTGTGGTGGGTTTCACTACTGCCCTGGGGGTCAGAGAGATCTTCCCAGGCACAGAAGCCACTCTAGCACAGCGGGCCAGAGCCCTACAAGGGGTACAGCTGATCAAAGTGCCCACAGGGCACCAGGGACAGAGTGGGAACACAAAGCCCCTCCTGGGAGGGGCATCTGAGGAGAAGAGGCCACAGGAGCACAGCCTTGGGGTCTCAGGGAGGACTTAATCTGGCTTCCTAGGAGTGTGGGAAGAGGAGCCGAGCACAGGTGAGGGGAGCAGAGAAGAAGGGGTGAGGGCGGGGCTTGAGGTGTGTTCCCCGCAGAGAAAGCTACACTGCTGTGGTCCATGGGGCCCGGGGCTTGCGGGACCTTGAACACTCCAGAGCCTGGGGCCAGTCTCACCACCCCTCAAGCTGTGTGTGGGACATCCACGCCCGCAGACTCCTGCACTCACTCCGGGCCCAGCGTCTCCAGTGTCCCAGGAGATGTGGAAGAAAAGCACAAATTCCACCTGCACCATAGGTGGTCTGGCGGTTGAGGTCCCCTCAGTGCCTGTGTGTGGTGACAACGCCTGGGCGGGGGGCAGCTTCATCAGGGGAAGACGCACACTAAAGCCCGAGCTTGCCGGCAGAGTAGGCACCCTTAGAAAGCTGGCTTCTAAGTCCACTGGCAAATGAAGGCAGGAAGGAAACGACACCAGAACGACTCTGGGAACTGGTTTATTAGCGGAGGGTTGCAATGGACCTTGGGAAGCACCGACAACTGGGATGGGTCAGGGGCTGGGCCTTCCCAGGCCGCCCCAGGCCACCCACTCTTCACTCTTCCCCTGAAGGGGAGGGCCAGGGGGCCGCGAGCTGTCCTAGCACCCCGCACAGGCTGCGTAGGCACAGATCTCACACGACCTCGGGTCCTCTGCAATGGCCTCTGCGCAGGAGAGATGGGGTGCCGAAGGGTCAGAGCCTCCAACTTCCCTTGCGCCCCTGCGTCCCCAGGAGAAGCCCAGGCCTGTCCCCGCCCACCCGCGGGTCTTTCCTCCCCAAACCGGTACCACTCAAGCCATCCAGTCAGAGTGGGGATTCCACCCAGGAGGAGCAATAGCGAAGGCTAGAGTGCCCGGGACCCAGAACCACCAACCAATCAGCGGCCAGAGGGAGGATCTTTCAAAAGTAAGCTTCGCCAATTACAACTTAGAATGGGTTCAGCGGACTCACCAATCAGAGCACACCTCCCCCTCCGGGGCCACCAATCAGGGGCTTCCCAGGCCCCACCAACCGGAGAGGAAGCTACTCACCCAGCCTATGGAGGATCTCCCGGGCATTGGTCTCCTTGCAGAGGGGTTTGAGTTCTTCTGGAAACTTCCGGTGGCTGCAGACTTGGGGAACCGCGGGCCCACCACTCTTCCTGGTGCGGGGCTCCTGGAGCTCCTGGAGGTCCTTGAGCTTCTTCACTGACTCCAGAGGAAAAGAGAACTTTCCATCCTGAGAGGGACATGCGCAGAGTGTGAGGTCAGCCTGCACATCCCTCCAGGATGTCCGCAGGACTCCCACGACCCAGGCCGGGGCTCTGGCTACAGACCCGACTGAGGTGGAAGGTTTAGAATTGAATCGAGCACCTTCACTTCCCTGCCACGTGCCTAGGGCCAGTTAAAAACTTCTCTGAGACTGTTTTCCTCCTCTGAGAAAGGGACTAATAATCCCATTTTCGCAGGGCGATGGTAGGAGGAACCTGACTCCGGGCAGGCACTCAGTAAACTGTCTCAACACCTCCCTTTCCCTAAATGGTGATTTCTCTTCTCTCCGGAAGTTTGAAGGGGAAAGGGTAGGAGGCAGGGCTGAGACTGGCTCCTGAGAAAGAGCCACACCCGAGACGCACCCTCTGCCCCAGGCCCAAGGAGAGTGCTGTCTCAGAGGACAGGCCCTGGGCACTGGGGGCAGAGAGCCAGCTGGGCCAAAGGATTTACCTGCACGGTGACTCCCCCTGCCAGGACAGCCCAGGTCCCAAGGAGGCACAGTGCAGAGAGAAGGAAGGTGTCCATGACAGCAGCCGCCAAGAGGGAGGAGTGGTTGGTTCTGGATGCCGGAGGGAAACAGTGGGGCTTTTAAGGAGGGCATGGTTACTGAATAACTAAGGAGCCTTATCAGCTTCTCATCTGCTTGCCTGTCAACTCAGGGCTAATCAGATAAGGCTCCGGACAGCCCTGGCAGAGAGAGGGAAATCAGTCCCCTGAGCAGCTCTGCAGAACTCTGACCCCTCCCTGGGCTCCCACTTTAAACCCACCCCCCCCCGCCCCCCGCCAGGCTGGGTCCTGCATTCATTCACCAGGCACACACACTCCCTGGCACCTGGTCTCCCAGACAGGTGGGCTGATGGGGTGGGGCTGCAGACCCAGCCCAGCCCTGAAGGAGGCAGGGCAAACAGTGGTAATGCAGGGTGATTAGGGGAGTGGGTGGGGGTGGATGGAGGAGCCGTCCCATCCAGCGCAGGGGTGGGGAGTTCAGGAACATTTCCCAAAGAAGGTTGTGTCAGCACTGAGTTCTGGAGAGAGTGGAATTTTCTTAGAAAAGGGGCCAGGGGGACGCCTGAGTGGCTCAGTGGGTGAAAGCCTCTGCTTTCGGCTCAGGTCATGATCCCAAGCTCTTGGGATCGAGCCTCGCATCTGGGCTCTCTGCTCAGCGGGGAGCCCGCTTCCTCCTCTCTCTCTCTGCCTGCCTCTCTGCCTACTTGTGATCTCTGTCTGTCAAATAAATAATAAAGTCTTTAAAAAAAGAAAGAAAGAAAGAAAAGAGGCCAGGGGTAGGCCATTTCTTGCAGAGGATGCTACGTGGAACAAGCGGGAGGTAAGCAGGTCTGGAATATTCAGGGAAGTGTGAGTAATTCAGCCTGGGGGGAGGGGGGGAGTTACAAGGGAGCTTCAAAGGACAAGAGATGAGTTGTAGACCAAGGTAGGGACTAGGTTTGGCCACTGTGACTTTGAGGAAGGACTCAGCTCTGCTGTCCCATGGGCCTGGGTTCAAGTGCTACCTACTGCACGATTTTAATGTGTATGAACTTGAGCAAATTGTTTCTCCTCTCTGAGCCTCAGCACCCCATGTGGATCAATGCCACTGCTAACACCTACCTTGTAGACTTATTCTGAGGATTAGATGATGTAAAAATGCTTAGCTCAGCGCCTGGCACACAGAAATCACTCAGTGAAAGGTCCATCCCATTATTATTATTTTCATCAATAGCAGCAGCTTCTGGTCCCTCTTGACCCCTCTGGTGACCACCTGAGCCACAGCCTGTCCTCATTCGGCGCTGATGTGCTTGTCCTTCAACCTCAGAGTGTCCCAGAATGAACTCCTCCCTACACCCTTGCCCGTGCTCCCCTAACCTCAGTTCTGCTGTTTCTGCCTTCCAACTACCACCCCCACCACGTGTTCCCTCCTCTTCTCCCCTTCTTCCCAAACTAGACCAACCTAATCTCCCCAACCTGTCTTTTCTTAACCGGTTCACTTCCCCCAACCTTCCTGAACGTGCTTCCCTGCCTTTGAACATGCTGTTTTATCTGTCTGGAAGGCCTTTCCATCCTCGTCACTAGGTGAACTCCTGCTCAGACTTGAAGGCCCAGACCGACTATCCCCCCACTGCATCCCCACCTAAATAACCCCTCTTAGTTCCCACAGAACCAGCTGCATTCCCCTCCCGGGGGTTTTGTTGGGTAGGATCACCTGGGTGCGTGTTTCTGCCCCTCTAGGCTTGGACCCTCCAGCTCAGTGCATGGTCCTTCCGTTCTGTTGTGAGCAAGGCCCCCAGGACACAGAAGAAGGAAAGCCCTGGGCACTCCATCGTTCTAATCTACAAACAAACCAGGCCAGAAGCCAGGACAGCTTTCAGGTAGGGAACAGAGGCCAGAATCCCTGGGTGGAGAGAGTCAGTGCTGAAGAAGGAACTGGAGGAGCAGAGCCTGGCAGGGAGGGAACTGCAAAGGGTTCCTGCCTAAGGGAGGAGGAAACACTTGCCCTACCTGCTCTCCCAGGCCAGTCATCACGGCTAGACTGGACTTCCCTCCCCTCTCCTGTGTGTGTGTGTGTGTGTGTGTGTGTGTGTGTGTGTGTGTGTACATGTGCACACACGCGTGCCCATGCACGTGCCCACACCGGGGTCTGCACGTCCGGTCCAGCTGCATGGTGGTCTCCATTTGCTGACCGCTGGGTGGGAGTGTGCATCTGGGAGGGGGAGGGACAGGACAGGTTCCGGTGGGGTTATGGAGTCCAGGCTGAAGGGTAGAGTTTGCTGTGATGGGGATGGAGGTGAACAACCAGGTACAAATCTGGAGTACAGCTGAGGCTGGTCCTAGGACTGAACTGGGCTGGGTGCAGTGGAGCTGGGTTAGGGTGAAAGCTGGTTAGGGTCAGCCTGAGGTTCTGGATTGGGGTTGGGGCTAAGCTGGGGCACGATGGAGGAGCAGTTAGTAGCAGGAGGTCAAATCGGGACTCGAAGCGGGGTTTGAGTCCGAGGCAGGGTTAGAATGGAGCTGAGGGCGGGATGGGATGTCAGAGTTGGGTCTGGAATTGGGGAGCCGCTGCGAATGGGTTGATGTTGGGATTGCAAATGACGTGGAGGCTGGTTAGGATCAGGTTTAGGATCAAGGCTGGTCAGTGTGGGGGTCAAGTGAAATGAAATAGAGTTGAACATTAAGGATGGGGCTTGGGCAGGACTGCTGTGGGCTGGAAGAGCCCTGTATCTGGCTGACTTTGGTCTTCAGTCTTTCCCCTCCCCAGCTACAGAGGGACGGGGGTGGGGAGAGGGCTTTGCTTCCTAAAGTCTTTTTCTCCCCTAGCCCGGGCCTACCTGGTGTGAGGCAGAACTGGAACAGGTTGGGGGTTGCGGGAGTGACGTGGTTCATGCTGTGGGAAAGAGGAAATGGCTCCTAGGCCTCAGATCTTTGGGCCCTGCCCTACTAACCACCTCTGACGTCTGCCCTGGGAAATGGGAACCAACTCCCCTTCCCGTACCCTCACAGTTCCCAGCCCAGCCCCGGCCCAGGTGTGAGTGCAGGCCCCCTCCGTGTGCTCCTGTGTTGAAGAAGCTGGGGCCCTTCCAGAACCACAGGTCCCCACCTGAGTCCTGGTCCCCCACTGGTCCCCCGGACTCCCATAGCCCTCTTTATTCCTTATCAGCAGCAGGTGGGGCTGGGGTTGCTGGACTGCCCACATCCAAGGCCACCCCTTCTGGCAAACTCTGGCTCCTCTGTAGCCTTCAAGCCGTGCCACCTCTACGACCTGCCACCCCACCTGAAAACCCCCCATCGGCTGCCCCAGACCTTCAGAAGAAAGCCCAGACTCCCTGCTTGGCATTCAAGGCCCTTCGTGGTCAGCCTCTGCTCACCCTTCCACAGGATCCCAAAAGTGCTCCTAGGAGTGAATTGGGAAGAAGGGCCCAGACCTGCTGAGGCGACAGAGCTCCAGCTTTGAAGCGAGGCAGCCCCGGGTCAGAGTTCCAGCTCCTTCAGGGAACAGCTGCGTGGCCTTTCCCAGAATCTGTTTCCACATCTGAAAGATGGAGACAAGAGCTACTTTGTGAATTTCATATTGTCTAGAAAAGTTGCCTCCCTGAAGCCCAGCTCCAGCAAGTCTGGCTTAAGACCATCTCCACCTCCTCTGGGTTCCACCCGCCTCTAACATTTTTACTATTTACGTCAGAAGTAACTATAGAAGCCCATTTTATCAATGGCTAAACTGAAGTTCAGAAGCCCAGAGAGGGTGAGAGGCCATGACTTTCCCAAGGGTGCGTAATACACAGGAGCCAGGTACAGTTGTATTGGTAGCGCACTGCACAGGGCACCCAGCCAACAGAGGATCAGTGTGGACACAAGCCATGTGGCTACCTAGGCCTAGGGGAAGGCACAACTTTTCACATTCATTGCCAGGTGCACTCGGCAGCAGCTAGAATCACAAAGCTGAAAATTGGCGGCCAAAATCCCCCAGGGCTCCACCACCCTTTCCTTTTATATGAAGCCCTCCCATGATGCAACCCAATGCCAGCAGCCTTGCCATCACCCATGGCCTTCCTGACACCTCAGGAGGCGTGCATCGCATACCTCCACATTCCCTCCTTAGAGTGGACCTGCATGAGGTGTGGTCCTGTCTTGAAGGACGCCCAATCTTTTGAGCCTTGCTGCGTTGGGCTGGAGGGTGCCCTCCTCTCCCCCAGGCCCTGGGAGGCAGGCTCTTTCCTCCAGGCTCCAGGGGGCCATTGGCTTTTCATGTCACATCCCTGTGGCCTGGCCAGAATGAGGCCATGGTGGCACCCCATTCACCGGCAGCTGCCTCCTGTCCCCCCAGCCCTCAGTCTACTCTGGGTGTTGGCCACAGAACACCCCACCTCCCCGAAGACTGTCAGGAAGGAAAGAGGCACAGCTAGAGCTCTGGCCACATTCCCCAGAGGCCACAGGCTAGAGGGAGGACGGACCTGTGGGAAGCAGACTGAGAGCCATGAGAGAAGTTCCCATGGGGCCAGGTATGAGAATGCTTGCCAGCCGAGGTGGCGTTTGAACTGAGCCTTGATCAATGGGCAGATTTGGACCCACAGAGATGGGGGCTGTGGGGCAAAGGGAGGGCAGCGGGAAGCACAGAGGGGAAGGGGTTGGGGGAGGGGATGCTGAAGCAGAAAATGTGTCAAGAGGTGCTGTGGGTGACAGCCAGAGAAGGAGGCTTTAACTACCGGGCTGAGACATTTGCCCTTCACCTTGAGACCGTGGGAAGCCTATCAGAGCAGGGTAAGACCATGGGAAGAGCATCACTTTCAAAAGACTGTCGTGGCACTAAGGGTGGGAGCGGGCTGCTTAGGTATGGTGCAGTACCAGTCCTGCAAAGGGATGCGTTCCACTCCTGCTAGTGCTCCGGGAGGGTGAGGACGTGTGCCCGGAGAGGCAGCCTGTCCGGGCAGTGCAGCGAGAGACTGCATGTGGGAGAGGAGGGAGACAGAACTGGCAGAGTGGTCGTGGGGACTGTGGTGTGCCAGGGCCCGCACTGGCTGCCTTCCATCTGACTTCTCCTCAACTCTTTGAGGTAAGACATTCCATCTCCATTTTACAAATAAGGATACTGAGGCTCAGAAAGGACGTCTTGCCCAGATGGAATTCCAGCTTCTTCTGATTGTAGAATCTGTGTTCTTTCCATTGACTCCTGTATTTTTGTGGCCTTTGGGGCCTACAGGGAACATGCTCAGCCACAGGCCAGCAGCTCGGGAGGAACCAGGTTCTGGCCTGGCCCGGTAGCTCTGGGTGGGGTAGGGGCAGGTAGAGCTAGATTGGAAATGCAGCTCAGATCAGTAGGGAGGAGCCGCCACCGGAGCAAGGTATAGATGAGGGAAGGGGAAGAATTCACCAGCATCGTACCCACAGACCCCAACCCTGACAGTGCCTGGGAACCCAGCTCTCTCCCAGGCAAGTGTCCCCTGGGAGCTGGGCCCCTGAGGGGACTCTAGTGGCTAAGAAGGCTCAGAAGGGAGAAGGGAGGCAGAATTTGAGCAAGGAGTTATCTCCCCACCCCCAGCATGCTTTCTCTATCTGCCCCTGACGAGCACGCAGATACACAGAGCACACAGTCACACAAGCACACACGAGCACACACACTCAAGGAGGGACTTGCTCATGAGTAGTCTACACACACATAAGGCCCCATGGGCAGCACCATCTGTCACATGGCCATCTTTAGTCACCCAGGTATGGGACTTCCAAGGAGCCCAGAGTCACACAGTTTGTGTGCTTTCACTCACACGGAACCAGAGGACTGTTCCCAGGGCAGCCTCTGCCTGTGAACGTCATCAAGCCCGGGAAGGGTGGGAAATGTCCTCAGATGTCTTTATTGCCATTGTCCAGGACAGGAAGTTGCCGCTCTGATCTTTTGGGGCCTGCGTTGAGAGAGGGGCATCTTCACCCTCCATGACGTCAGCTTGGATCCCGTGCTGGGGTAGGGTGGGGTGGGATGGGTGTGGTGACTAGCCTTGAGAGAGGTCAAGGGCACCAGGGGAGTTTTGTGGAAGAGACATCATGCCTCAGTGGGAAGAACAGACTGGAAGGAGGAGGAGCTGGCTTCCTCTTCTGTCACCGGCCTGTCTCACTGGGCTGTGACCTTGGGCAGATGACATCATGTCTCTCAACAGCACCATCCTGCCGTAAAAGGGAGACAAAGACTCGGCCTCCAAAGCCGCGGGGGTTGTTAACTCAGATAATGGCTCAAATACAGGGTAGGGGGCCTGGCAAATGGCGGTGATACCCACAATGTTTGTGCCGGCTGCAGGAGAGCGTGAGTGTGTGGGGACACCAAAGTCAGCTTAGGCTGAGGCAGGGCTGGGAGGGCAAGGTATGTGGCTGGCCAGGCCACAGCCCTCTCTGCACCAGCCAAAACAATACCAGCCTCCAGCGTCGGCACTCCCAGAAAGGCAGAGCCTCAGGACACTCTGAGTTTGGGGTTGGAAGTGGGGTGACCTCTCCCATTCTGCCCTGGGGGCCTGGAGGAGGGCAGCAGGCTCAGAGACAGCTCGGCAGCTCAGCTCTGCAGTGGGGCCCCACCAGTACGTTTAGTGATGAGAACTATAGGGGCTCCTTGGCTCCCTCTAGCAGCCTCTGATGTGGGAAAAGTTTCTGGGGGCTCGCCACTGGGCTCCCTGTCTTTGGGAGGCCCCGGCCCTGGGGGTTGTGGAGAAAGGGAGCAGAGCCCCAGGTGGGAAAGTCCAACCTTCAGAAACGGGAAAGGCACACAGCTGGCAGCCTTGCGCCCTCTGGTGGCCTCTGTACTCACTGCAGCCTCACTGCTTTGTTCTAAGGCTCTTGTGCTCTGCCCCACAGCGCGGGCACAGCGGGGAAGCACAGCACAGCCGGGAACTGACAACACATTGTGGTGAAGAGGGTGGCTGGGAGCCCTAGGTATGAAATCCCAGCTCTGTCACTGCTGTTGCTAGTACTACTGCTGCTATTATTATTACCACCACCATCATTTCTACTACCAGCTGGATGACCCTGGCCAAAGGGACTTACTCACTTTATGGCTCAGATTTGTTTACAACGTGAGGTTGAGAATACTAGCTACCACACAGCTGTTTCAGAGAGTAAACACCATCTCCATGGGGCTTGGGAGAAGTGATATTAACTAACAAGTAGAGGTAGCTGTCCTATTCTGTACTACTGGGTCAGCGTTACTTAGGGGCCACTGCTTGTGAGTGGGAGGCTGGAGACGGCCCGGACTCGGGGCTGCATTCTGGCTCTGCCGCAGCCGCCCACCAGGTCTGCGCTCTGCACGTGCCGACCAGTTACTCATCATACACAGAGGGAAACCCAAAGGGAGGGAAGTTCAAAATCGCTCTAGAAAATGCCCTCGGCAGTTTGGGGATGAAGACGCCAAGTCTGAATAAGGCCAACATGGCCCGTTTTTCTAATTCTTGGTTAGAGTCTGCCTTTGAGGTGGCTGACTTGCATCCAAAGTCCCGGTCACTCTTGGTGCGGACGCAGGTGCTCACGCAGGCAGGACAGGGGAGCAGCTACTGGTTACAGTCTCAGGTTCAGCTGCCACCTCACATCCACAGAGGGCCCCACACTCATTGCAGGTGGATAGCATTTTCTAGAGACTGTTCCCAGTCTCTCTTGTTGGCCAGGTGTGCACAACTGCCTTGGAGAGCTTCAAATGAATTCTCGCAGGAGGCAGCGGTGCTGTGCCCGCCTCTCTTCTGTAAAATGGGGCAGTAACAGTCCCGTGTCAGGTTCCTGCATAGGGCAAGTAAGGCGACGTGTGTAGGAATTTTAAATTCCTGCCAAGTAGGTGACACTCCCCACTCCTCCCTTTCCCGAATTTTCCTCTGGATACGTGACTTTGAGCAAGCCACTTCCCTCTCTGGGTCTGTGTTCTCAACAGCAAAATGCAGGGACTGTCCTAGATGATTTCAAAGGCTGCTTCTAGCTTGAGGCCTTCAAGATACTTATGACTCTAGGGCGTTTAGATGCAGTCAAGCCTTACGTGAATGCTATCGATGCTTACGTGGCTTTCACGGGACTGCTTCATCCAGCTGGTAAGGGCACATCTATAAATAACAGCCCTTGGCACACTGGAACATGTCAAAGCCTTGAGAATTAAACATGCATCTTAATGATCTTGTTTACTTTTTTCATTTGATTAGCCCAAAGTTGCACTTCAGCTGTGCCTGAATCAGCACAAAGTGACTGGATTTAAGCGAGCCCCTACTACAGCCTTTCGGAGGCACTGCTAATGACCACGATTTACCTATAATGGGAGAAAAACAGAGCTCCTCCCTCCCAGACACACACAGACACTGGTGGGTAGACATTACCTCTGGCTTTGGGAAAATTCCCTTTTGGAAGGCAGTGAGGTAAAAAGAAATGAGCTTTGGCCCAGCTCCACAGAGAGTCTGCTTCTCCCTCTGACCTTCCCCCGTCTCATGCTCTCTCTCACTGTCCCTCTCTCAAACAAATAAAAATAAATCTTTAAAAAAAAGAAAGAAAGAAATGAGACTTGGAGTCAGACTGAATTATCCTAAGTCCTCCACTGGCTATGAGAACTTAAGCAAGTTAAACTTTCTGAGCCTCAGTTTCCCCAGTGGTAAAATTGCAATAAATAGCTTTTCCTGGCAATGATAATATGGGTTCAGTTAGAAGCAGGAAGAGGCCCTGAGCAGGACTATGGGATTGGTAGGAAGCCCTCCCGTTCTTGAGTTAGGCAGAATGCAGCTTCACGTTCTACTTCCAGCAGTATTGTTGGTCTGTTCAGTGCTTAGCCTCTGAACCTGTTTCCCTATCAGTCAAGTTGGAACCCCACCACTTATCACAGGATTGCTGTGCTTGGGTCTTTACCAGCAAAACCATCATTTCCGCTGTGATCCCCACCCCTATGCTAATCTAGCTTCCGTGCCTGGCTCAGAGCAGTGGTGTAAATGGAAAAACCTCTTGTCTGTCCAGGACCCTTTCAACACTCAACTTAAGTAGCCCATGCCAGGCTGAGGCCCTCCTGCGACCACTGCCTCAGCCTTCAGCATAACCCGACTCCTCACCACCAGAACCTTGCCTTGCCAGGGTACACCTTCAGAGCGGCTCCCCTGGGCTGTCCGCCTGAGCTACTGTCTGTTGGCTGTCCTGGGTAAGTCTGCACTCACTAAAGGGGCAGGAGTTGTGGCTTTCTCCTGGGAAGGCTGATGTGGGGGCAAGAATGGGGTCAAGGATACGGGAAGGGCAGGGGAATTTCTTGAAACTAACAGAGGCTGGTATAAAAGAACATGGCACTGGAATCAAATGACCTGATTCAAACTCAGTTCTGTCACTCCCAATAAAGGATCTGGATAAGCCACGGTACCTCTGAGTTGTAACCACACTGTAAAATGAGGATAACAGTATCTACTTAGCACAGCACCTGGCACATGCTGAGTATTTCTTCATGTTCCAGGTACTATTTTAAATGTTTAAATGCATTAATTAATTTACTCCCACTACAACTCTAGGAGATAGGTATTATCCTCATTTTGAAGGCACTGAAAAGTTGACAGAGCTAGTGAGATACTCCTAAAGGCAACAACACACGGGACACAATCTCCAAGACCACAAGGACCGTCTGCAAGTTTCTGCTTCGTTTCTGGCTCCAATCTTGTTCCCTCAATTGTAGCGAATGACACAGACCAACTGGTGTTGTAGATAGAGTTAACATAATATATTTATTTTAAGTGCCATTCATGCATATCAGTTCTGGCAGCAACAATCCTAATGACACTTGGGGTATTTCTTTACAGCACTAAACAGTTACAAAGAATGGGTGCCGTTCATCATAGAGGCAAAATATGAAATCGTGCAATAGCAAAACTGTAGAAACATTAAAACACTGACTGTCCAACAGCAGTACAGAGAGCAGATTGTGTTTGCACAAAAAGCCAATGCATTTTCATCACATATATACAATATAGATATGTACACATCACCCTCTGAATGAACAATATCAAAATACTCTATTCCATTTGAAATAATCCCCGGATTGATTCCCTCCCACTTCAAAGGACATCTGAGAGACATGTATTTACAAGAACACACATGAATACATTTACATTTCAAAAACTGCCACAAATGCCAGTCGGATTATTTTCCTGGACAGAGTACCCCCATTTGATTATATGCATTTATTATTCTTTTCCCCCAAAAGTCTTCAGTCAATTTAGACCCAAAACAGAACTTGCTCTGCATTAACAACTACCAACCGAAAGAGCCACTAGAGGGGATGCTCTGCACCTCGCCAGATGGCTCGGGCTGGCTGGAGCCCATTAGAAGGCCTGTCTTAGGCTCTTGGGCCCCCAGAATCAAAAGAGTGCAATGGGTCTGAGTGGAGGCTCTGCCTCCAGGGCCATTTGTGGTAAATTTAAATTCTCATAGAAATATTGATCACTGCACAGTAAATGATTGCCAAACAGGAAATTAGCTTCACAAAATTTGTAAAATCTTCATCAGTGGTTTCTACTCAAATCATTCAAGGTAAGACTGCATTCCAATACCCAAATTGTTTAAAGTGCACATTGCTACCCAAGCAATTTAAAGTTTCAAAACAGCTATTTTGGTATCCAGAAAACAGTGACTTGAGCAGACTATTGAAAATCCACCCCACCCCCCCCAATTTTTTCAAGTTTTTGCTCTGCAGGCTGCTATCTCATCTTGCCTCTGATCTGTTTAAGGGGCCTGTTGGCTGCCTTGCCAGAATCCTCCCGATTTTCACTGATCCAAGGGGCTGGAACTGACCTTCTTTTCTCATTCCAAGCAGGGTCCAAACAAAAGAACATAAAGCCCTTCCTTTCTCCCCAACCTCACCAGCCTTTACTATGACTGGCTTCCCAGTGATTCATTAAAGGCAATACTCCATTAAAAAAAAATACCCACGCACGCTGACAAACACTCTCACATACACACATACAGAAAGAAAGATGTCTATCTGTTTAGTTCAAGTAGAGAACACTCAACCACATTACCACTACGGCTAATTAAAGTGACTTAAAGCATGGCTGACAGAGACAAGAGATGCTAAAAAGCAACCAGTGAACAGTTATTACTCCTTGATTCAATGGAACATATCATTCCCCCATTATAACTGAAAGAAATTCTGCCTTTTTTATGGTCTAAAGAACCAATTTAAAATCTATTCATTAAAAAAAATCTCATTTCTATTACTTTTATTATAAAACTAAGACAATCAATCCATGCAAAGTAACTATGATATAATATGAAACAAAACAAGAAACAACTAATAAAAACCCCAAGGAGGCACGCTGTATTTCAAAGTAACCAAACGTCATGCGTACACAGACACACAGGACAAGAGAAACAGCAGACGACTTGAGGATATCTGCACTGAAGACTGAGGCAAATAAAATCCACGTGTGGCTCTATCCTCCTTTCAGTGCTTCCTAAATGGAAACAGAATGAGTGAGGAAACTCTCGTTATCAACAGTGCCCTGCTGTTCTATTGCCCAAATGAACTCTGATTCGAATTCCAGAAAAATCCTATTTCGCTAATACATTTCAATCAGCAGGAATGCTAAGATAGAGAAATATACTCACATGGTAAAAGGAGCGACGATAAAGAGAACGACACAATCTCTCTGATTGTCTTGTCTGTAAACTCTTAAGTAAAACAATTCTGTGCTTTCAGACACCACACTTCTCCTTAATGAACCATATAGGAGCTGAGCATTCACAGAAGGTAGCAATAAATATTAAAATAACACTTTTGAATAATAAATACATGAGTGAATATGGAGGCAATGATTTTGTTAAAGAGCCAAGCAATGCCCAGCTGCTAACCTATCAAATACATTTCAGAACTGTTAATGCAGATTTAGGAATACAGACATTGACAAGATACAACATAAACTCTGTAATCCCCCAAACATCAAAATAAATTTGGTCAGTTCTTTATGCTGCTCAGGAACAACATGCCCCTCTGGATTGTTTGGAGAGTATCAAACTCTAGGTTCTTTGACTTACTGAGTAGAATTCAATACTCACATTTCTGAAAAAGATTAAGTAAGGGGAACTGGGCTTTGAAAAAATCTATTTCCTTTCAGTTGCCTACATCAGTTAAACGCATCCTGCAGAAAACAGCCTAACAAGGAATAAAAAACTCACAGTAACTTTCTTCTCAAGACGTAGTAATCCAATTAGAAAAACTGAAGCCTTTCAGTAATTTTTGTACATATATTTACACATATGTATCTATAAACTGCTTGCAGCAAAATAGGCTCTGTCTGAAAAATCAGTCTGGCACTTGTGGTCAACATCAAACTGACACAAATATGCAAAAGCCGTTCAAATCACACAAATCACACAACAGTTAGGAGCTACGTAGGGCAGCTGGCAGGGAGACAAACATGTAGTACTTGTTTGGGTCAGATAAAAGCAGTAAGTTATCCAGCTAAAATCTTTTTGATTGTCTTCAAAAGAAATTTTGATAACATCGGTAAAGTGATTAGCAACTTTGTTTTCTCAACTGGATTCTCTTAAATCTTTCCCCTTCACTGCACAGAAAGGTGATGCTGGGGTCTGGTGCCTTGCAGAAATAAGCTCTACACAATTGAATCCCAATCAAAGTCATCCTGGATGTCATCTGGAGGCAGAGAGCGCCGCATCTGGAAGGCTTGGGAAGGCATCATGTGCTGCTGGTTCATGGCTCCGTGATGGCCTAGAAGGAGGAGGCAATGTCAGCAGGGACTTGGGTAATGAAGAAAGGAATAAACGAATGCCTACTGAGCACTTCCTTTGTGCCAGGCCCTCGGTGCACATTATCTTCCTAATCCACCCAGAAGCCTTCACCGATGTAGCTCTTATGACCCTCATTTTATGAACGACAGGGCAGAGGTTAAAGAGAACGGAGCAAGTTACCCAAGGTCATACAATTAGTAAGGGGAAGAGATTTGAATTCAGTTTCTTGGTTCCAAAAGCCAGGCCTGTTTTGATTCCACCAGGAGGTAGCAAGAAGGGCATAGAAAGAATACTAGGGTGCCTGAATGCTGATGCAGCCCTTTCTCTTAGTCTGTCCTGCATCAGTACATGTTTCAGTAACAAGAACTGGCTCCCATGAGAATGGTAAAGGGAGAATGATGTAGTGTACCAGTGAAGTCACACTGGGTCATCCTGAACTCTCACTAGCAAGTTAACTTTTGGGCCGCCAAGTAATAGTGGGTGAACACAGAGAACATCAACACAGCTGAGTGCAGGGAAGCCATGGTAGATCAGAGTGGAGAACGGGATGCCCACCCTCTCCACACTCTCCTTAGGTTACTGTGGTCGTGTGTAGCTCGTCCTCCCCAATTTTGGTGCATTGTGCCCTTGTCTCCACAGCTTTGACAAACCCCCTTCCAAACCAGATTTTTTTCTCAAGTAATAACCTCTATTTATTTGCAGAATTCATTCTTCTATTAGGAATTAAACATATCCTTTTAATGTGGAATTTTTACTGGATTGTTGCAGTTTTGTTTGATTTGCTTGATCCAATTACAAAGTTTCAAGCAATCTGCTGCTAATCTCATTTTTCTTATAAGCCCTGTAATTTTTAATGCATCATTTTATAAAATGCTAAGATTTTCAATATATTGCAGTATAGCAGAAATGCCTGTATTTATTTTTTAACTTATAAATTCCTTACTATGCACCAGGTGCTAAATTTAAGTGACTTACATCTAATCCTCATTTAATTCTCTTAACAACCCTAGGAGTTAAGCAATGTTATAAATTCCCTTTAACAGACAAGGAGGCCTCATGAGCCAGGAGGATTAAGGTAGCTATCAAGTGGCAAAGCACCAGAAGGCAAACCCTGAAAATCTGGTTCCAGAGTCTGAACTACCAGATCTTGCCACCTACAAGTTCCTGGTGAGTGCTGAGGACAGATAATACTTATTCCTCCTTGGCCATCAAAGAACAGGTTACTTGGCCACAAGTCTTCCTCCATACTACCTGGCACACACTTCTTTGGAGGTTTTAAATTCACATCTGCACATGACCTTTCTGTTCCCTGAGCAGCCTAAGTGGAAGGCAGCATGGTACATAAGAAAAATCAACAACGAACTCTAAATCCAGATACTAAGACTTAAGTCTTTGTTTGGTTACAGCAAACTGGCAGCTCTGGGCAAGGTATCTCTACTCCTGAGCTGGCACTTCTTCATCTAGATCATCAATAAGCTACCTTCTACCTCTAACCATGTGTCTGCCTTTGCTGCCCTGAAAATGTAACTTATCCTGCATTCAGGAACCCAGGGGGAACAGTTTATGAACTAGCAGCAACTCCTGCAACTTACTCCTCTGTAAGAGACTTCCTCAGAAACGAGAGCTGGGGGGACATCAGAATGAATGGAGCAGAATATACAGAAGCTAACCAAAGCAGGTTCTTAAGCCTACTCAAGTTGCGTCAGAGTCAAAAAACCACAAAGATCCCTAAGACCCTAGGACAAGCTCTAATGTCCCTGGACCTCTTTAGAGAGGCAGGACAATAATGAGAATCACAACATCAGAGAGACTCAGGTCATATGGTCCAAACACCAAATGACACTTGAATCCCTTTCACCCGACACTGAAGCCAAGTAACTGTAAGATTGTCAACCCATCCTCCCTTACCCAGGAGTTCACTCCCTCCTGAACAGACTCGCTCACAATGGGACAGCTAAAGTCTTTTTAATATTACTGAGTACCAAATGCAATACAACACACCCCAAATTACCTGCAATTGTTGTTCCTGGAGTGCTGAGTGCCTGTGGGATGTGAGGGTAACCAGGGGGCGGCATCACTGAAGGAGGGAGATTTTGCCTGGAGTCTATGTACAAATTTCCTAATCAGATTGAAAAGCAGAATGAAGGAAAACATACTTACATAAATAAAACAATTCAAACATTAAAACCTTAATAAAATTATTACCTAGAACTAAATTAAGCAGGTAAGGCAAGAAAAGAGAAAGAAAAATTACTCCTTTCCGATGCTAATACCAAAGGCGGTACCAGGCTGAGTGTGAGCACACTGATGCTAATTCCGGCACTGCCTCTTGCTGTCTGGAAGCCTCCAGTCAAGTCATCTTTACTGTTGCTGTTACACACCACATAACAGTTCAAAAGCATTTTCATAACTGTTTTATCATCTGAGCCTCCCACTAAGTCCAAAATGAGGGCACGACAGGGATTATCCCCATTTTATGGATGAGGCAACTGAGGCTCAAAAAGACTAAGCTGATGTGCCCAAAGGCACATCAGTTTGACAGGGTTAGCACTAGCATTCAGTTCTGCTAGATCATAGGCTATTTCTACTAACCACTCTACCTCTCTCCCTGATTTTCTCACTTTCAAAGTAGACTTATCTATGTGTACCCTAGCTGATTAACAAAATGAATGGAGGCACAAAGTGACAGGAAAGATTTGCACAAATTTAAAAGAGCTATACCAAGTAAAGGTGATGAAAAAAGTATTATTTAGAAGTGAGAAGGTGGCAAGGTGCCTGGGTGGCTCAGTGGGTTAAGCCTCTGCCTTCGGCTCAGGTCATGGTCTCAGGATCCTGGATTGAGCCCCACATCAGGCTCTCTGCTCAGTGTGCAGCCTGCTTCTCCCTCTCTCTCTGCCTGCCTCTCTGCCTACTTGTGATCTCTGTCTATCAAATAAATAAGTAAAATCTTAAAAAAAAAAAAAAAAGTGAGAAGGTGGGAAACATTTCATTTGAATGGCATTTCTGAAGATTCTTAAATTTAATATATTTTTGTCGACAGGAGCCATTAAATAGAACAGCTCTAAAATGTCAATTACACTGCATCCTAATGCAAAGTAGAAAGGAAAGGGAGCAAACATCACATGCCTACCCCCAACTGCTCCTGGGGAAGAAGAAGCAAAAACACTGGCTCATACTGTATGGAACATCTGGAATACTGGAAAGGCTATTTCTCCCTTAGGTATCCCTTGTATCACACAAATTACAACTGCATCTAACAATACTGTAATCAAACTAGTAAACAGCAACCATTTTCCCAGAGGCAACTAAAAAGAGACTCAAGGTAGGAAAACACTATTTGGCTACTCACAAGTTTTTTACCTGTCACCGGAATGTCAGACTGTCCACGCTTAAAACAGCCTCTGAGACAGCCTAATTCAGGCCTACCTCTGTTCATGCAGATGAGGACATAAAACTAGAGAGAAAATGAGACAGAACCAGGAACAGAACCCAGCGCTTCTGACTTCCAGCCATTGCCTCCCAAGACGACATGCCTTTTAATAGTGAAGTTTACAGTCAGAACTAAGCTCTCTGACCAATTTACCATACTGAAGATTTAGGAGGAAAAGAAAGAAGAGTTACATTAACCTGTAGCTCTGGGATATTCTTAGAGGAAAAAACCCACCCCCAAGTGTTGATCAGCTTTCACATGAGTGGCCAGCACACCTAAAACTGCAGCAGGGTGGAGAGGCCACGCCACTCTCAGTAACACATTCACTGGTTTATCAGTGACTTCTCAGCCTGTGTTATAAAATCTTAGTTCTCTTTCTACTCATCTGTAAGAGCTCAAATCACAATCAAAAGGCAACTGATTTTTATGGAAATTCTGTGTATGTATTGTTTTTGGCTTAGTAATTCTTAACTTAAAAGGGGAGTGAGGGGCGCCTGGGTGGCTCAGCGGGTTAAGCCACTGCCTTCAGCTTGGGTCATGATCTCAGGGTCCTGGGATCGAGCCCCGCATCGGGCTCTCTGCTCAGCGGAGAGCCTGCTTCCTCCTCTCTCTCTCTCTCTGCCTGCTTGTGATCTCTCTCTGTCAAATAAATAAATAAAATCTTTAAAAGAAAAAAGGGGGGGGGTGAGATAACAACTAGAGAAGAATTACAGGAATAAACATGTTACCCACATTAAACAGACTAACTTTTTGAAATTCTGTCACATTCCCAACACTTTTATTTTCATAAAGAAATTCTCATTACTCCTTTTTTTCTCATGTTCTCATTCCATTCTAAATAATGAGTCAACCTGGACTTGTTAAACAAAAAATTAACTTCCAATGTACTTTTCAAGGACTTCTGAGATCCTACAACATTTAGAACATAGGAGAATTTAAAAATCTAATCACATATTTATTGGAAGTAGACTCTTGTTGAATGACCATTCATTCGTTCAAGAAGTTATTTATGTTATAGGCTTGCTCTAGGCACTGAGTATATAGAAATGAAAAAAAAAAACAAACTTCCTGTCTTTTTTTTTTTTTTTTTTTTTAAAGTAAGCTCCAAACTCAACCTGGGGTTTGAACTCATTGACCCCAAGATCAAGAGTCGCATGCTCTACCAATGGAGCCAATCTGGTGCACCAACAAACTCCCTCTTTTTGAAGCATATTCTCAGGCTGAGGGTAGCAAACAAAGTAACTTAATATGTTATGCACACTACAGAAAAAAATAAAGCAGGGAGAGGGGACCAGGAATGCTGGACATAAGTGCCATTTAAACAGAATGGTCAGGGAAGGCATCACTTGAGGAGGGGTTTATGGAGAAAAAAAAAAGAACAATATTAAGGACATGAGTGAGCCATGTATCTATCTGGGAGAAGACCACTCCACACAAAGGAAAAAACAGCTACAAAAAAGGCTCTGAGGTAGGTGGAGTGTGTCTGGTATGTTCAAAGAATACAAAGGAGGCCACTGGTATGGAAGCAGAGAGCTGAGGGGAGGGGATTAGGATACAAGGTCAGAGAGTAATGGGGGACCAGACTATGTGACGCTAGATAGGCCACAAAGACTGTTTTTTACTGAGAAAACTGGGCACCGATGAAAGATTTTGAGCACAGAAGTGATCAGATATATCTGTGTCTTGTAAAAATCCCATTTATCCTGCAAAGCCAGCTTCAAGCTGTCTTCCTCTAGGAAGTTTTTCTATCTCCCCAAGACAGTTAAGCCCCATTTTTTTACTCCACTGTTCTATGGCAGAAGTGCAGTCTTCATCACACCAGACTATGAGCTCCTTGAAATTAGGGGATATCCGGACTTATTTTTTCATCCCTATTGCCCAATACATAGTTAGGCACAGAAAAAGTTTAAGTAAATATCTGTATGAAATGTACGCCTACCCTTATTTAATGACCAAATGTACACCTACCCTTATTTAATGACCTATAAGCTGAGCCCTCATTAAGAACAGCACAGCTAGAGTACTTAAACATTACTGGACAAGACAAATTGTAAACACAGCTAAAATGATTTAGAAAGGAGAGACACTGTGTACTATAACATCCTTTTCTCCTTCCCTTCTCTCTTCCAAGCTAACACATTATAGCACCTCTAGGGAGCCCAAAGAGGTATTTACAAGAAGGTGAATCTTGAAGGCAGAAGTGAAAAGGAAAGTCTGAAGGATATGGACAGACTATATTCAGGGAGTCAAGATCTATATCTAAATGAACTTTGTAATTTTAGGCAAGTTGCTTTCTCTCTCTGGTCTCAGTTTCAGTTAACAGCTTTTATCTGTTAGATAAAAAGATAAAATTAACAGCTCTCTTAAGTCCCCTCTTACATTCCATTTTGAATTTGTGGCAAAGATGTGCTGGGGGGTCGAGAGACAGGAAGTGGGATAATATCTGAATGGATCTGATACAGAGGGATGTGAGAAGGAGAATAAAATAATGATAGAAAAAGACTTAGACTTAAAAAGGAAGCAGGCTGGGCATGTAAAAAACCTGAGTGTCTATGAGAAGACATCAGTGGGTACAAGGTGACAAACACCTGGAGAACTAGCACTGATCAGAGAAGTGTTGACAAAAGCCAACATGACTTGGCAGGCCAAGGCTGGATGAAGTTCTTTTGACTCAGAAGGAAAAGACAAAAGGGGAAGGGGAGTTGGGAGAGGATAAAAATGAGGGAAAACGATAGGTCTTCTGCCTTTTTAATACGCTGTAAGTGGAGTAGCACTGAAAAATCAAGTGAGGGGCGCCTGGGTGGGTCAGTGGGTTAAGCCGCTGCCTTCGGCTCAGGTCATGATCTCAGGGTCCTGGGATCGAGTCCCGCATCGGGCTCTCTGCTCAGCAGGGAGCCTGCTTCCCTCTCTCTCTCTCTCTCTCTCTCTCTCTCTCTGCCTGCCTCTCTACTTGTGATCTCTCTCTGTCAAATAAATAAATAAAATCTTTAAAAAAAAAAAATCAAGTGAGTTGTGGGGACCCTAGAGAAGGAAGGTGATGGCAATAAAAAGGAAAGATGGCAGAAAAAATTAATAAAACAATCAGAGTATCAGATCCAAATAAATCCAGGTCAAAGGTCAAGAAGAAATGACCATGGAGTAACAAAGGGCTTTGAGAATTAACCCATGATCTCAGTCTAGAAAGAATACAGAAGTGGTGCTTGGCCACTCTCACATGGGACAGCAGGAGCAGATGATTAGTACTTTTTCCATGACCAAGAGTGCCAAGTTCCAAAACCAGAAGGTACACTTGGACCTTACTTAGAAATTTAGGTCACAAAATCGAAGAAAATCTTGTTTCACCACATAAACTGAAATTCCAGAGAAGGGGAGCTACTGGCTAACATGTACAATGGCCCTTGAAAGAGTTCTCTAAGACTGACCCACACCTTCTACTTATCTTCCTAGAACTTTCTAATTTGCCGCAGGCAATAATTTGTAAGCAACATAGGTACCCACCCCCACCATTAGCATTTTAAAGCTGGCTGAAATGATTTGAGAGTATTTGGCAGAGAATATGGCAGCACTTGGAAGAGCTAACTTCATGATTTATTTTGGTTAGACAGGGAAATAAAAAAGGAAAGAAAAACCAAGGGACAAAGAACAGAAAGGATGGTACACCTCTGGGATTTAATACAAGATGGAAAAGTAAAAGTGATGTATCCTGAAAGGGAAAAACTATGGGTCTGAAACCTACCAGAGGATCAAAGAAGATAAGCTGTCCATCTACAAGAAGAGATAAAAAGATGAAATGGAAGAAGGCAAATAAGTGAAAATGCATGCCAAGTTATATAGATCTTGACAATTAAAAAGGAATAAAGGGAGGATTCTGAGAAGATGGTGGAGTAGGAAGCACCAGGAATCTGTCTTCCAACCTAGATAAAATTACACTGGTAGACTGTCGGATACAACAGAAAACACTGGAGAATTTGGAACTCTGAAGTTTACTGAGTTTGCAACGCATAGAGGAAGGCCTATATAATAAATTGCAGTTATTTTTGGTCAATTCCAGCTCTTAGCCCAACAGTAGCTACCTATCCTTCATCCCTACCTGATGGCAGGTAGCTGTGCATGTGTTCCTGGAACAGCTTGCAAAAGCCATTATAGGCAAAGAGGCCTCTGCTCTCCAAATACTGCAGATCTGTACTCTGATCACAGAGATGCAGATGTAAAGGAGGGTAGCCATTGTTGCACATTCCACCAATGATGCAAAGCACCTACCCTCCAAATGAACTAATTTCCAGAGGCTATAAGGGGGCTACTAACCTCCTTTCCCCCTCTTACATTTTTCTCTTTTTACCCTTTGAGGAGGCAGACATTAAAAGCCAGGACACTGAAAAACAACCACATATACTGGGAAAATTAGAAAGTGACCACCTCTGCCAAGAGAAAAGTACAAACACAGAGAAGACCTGAAAAGACCTTAGGGCAAACCTTAGCATAAGGATACCTTGCAGCCATCAAGAAA
This sequence comes from Enhydra lutris kenyoni, assembly GCF_002288905.1. NCBI lineage: Eukaryota > Metazoa > Chordata > Mammalia > Carnivora > Mustelidae > Enhydra > Enhydra lutris. The sequence continues at coordinate 12,548,701 of NW_019154093.1, forward strand.
ACAAAAACAGAAGGCAAAATAATTGAAAACAGTAAACCTGGGGAAGGAACAGAATCTAGTTTCCATAGGTACCACATTCTTAGATTCAAGTGTCTAGTTTTCAACTACAAAATCACAAAGCATACAAATAAACAGATAAGTATGCCCTATTCAAAGCAAAAACAAATCAACAAAACTTGTCCTTGAAAAAGATCTGATGGCAGATCCACTACAAAGACTGTAAAACAAGTGTCTTAAAGATGCTCAAAGACTAAAGGAAGATGTGGAAAAAGTCATAATTATAATGTATGAATAAACTGGAAATATCAATAAAGAGAGAGAAAACCTAAAAAGAAATAAAAAAGAAATTCTAGAACTAAAAATTACAATAATTGAAATGAAAAATTCACTACAGGATTCAAAGAAAAATTTGTGTGGGCAAAAGAAACAATCAGTGAATTTGAAGATAGGACAATGAAATTATCAAGGGTAAGTAACAGAAAGAAAAAACTGAACAAAATTAAACAGAGACTAAGGCACTGGGGGACACTATCAAGCAAACCAACTATGCATTGTGGGAGTCCCAGAAGGAGGAGGAATGGGACAGAGAGAATATTTGAAAAAATAAGGGCTGAACAAAAAATGAGAACATCCAAGAAGTTCAACAGACTTTAGTAAGATGAGATCCACAAGAGACCCACACCAAGGGACGTATTATAATCAAGTTTTCAAAAGCCAAAGATAAAGAGACGATTTTGAAAGGAGCAAGGTAACTGACTTGTCACACACAAGGGAACCTCAATAAGATTATCAGCAGATATCTCATGGTAGACTTTAGGAGTTAGAAGACAATGGGCCAATCTATTCAAAATGCTAAAAAGAAAAAGTATCAACCAAGAACTGCTATACCCAACAAAACTGTCCTTTTCAAGAGTAAGGAAGAAATTAAGATGGTTCCAGATAAACAAAAGCTAAAGGAGTTTGTTACCATTAGCTCTGCCCTCCCAAGAAATCCTTAAAGGAGTCCTACAGGGTGAAATAAAAGGACACTAGACAGTAACTCAAAGCTTTATGGAGAAATAAAGATGTCAATAAAGGTTATTATAAAAGCAATCAAAAGAGCTAGTATTACTGTGGCAACAATTCAGAACTCCACTTTTTCTTTTATACATGACTGTAAAGACTAATATATTTTCTAAAAGTGATTAGTTTAGACACAAGTATTATAACTTCCACTTGTAACTCCACATGTTTTTTTACATAATTTAAGAGACTAATGCATTTAAAGGCATTATTAATATATGTTTTGGGGCACACTGTGCATAAAGATGTGATTTTGTGACATCAACAATCAAAAGGGGTAGAGAAAGAGCTGTAAAGGAGAAGAGCTTCTTTACATTATAAAAGTTGTACTGATATAAATTCAAATTAGAATGTTACAACTTTAGGTTGGTAAACCCAATCCCCATGGTAACTACAAAGAGCTATGCAATAAAGATAAAAGAAATTAAAACATTTTACTACAGAAAGTCAACAAAACACAAAAGACAACAGCAATGCAAAAAATAAGGGACAAAAACTAGACAGAAAAGAAACAGCAAAATGACAGAAATCATTCCTTATCTGTAACTACTTTACATGTAAACAGATTAAATTCTCCAATCAAAAGAGAGATTGACAGAATGAGTAAGAACACATATCTGTAAGACCCTCACTTTAGATCCAAAGACACAAATAGAATGAGAAGTGAAAGGATGGAAAAAGTAACCCAAAGGGATAGGGACTGCTATACTAATATCAGACAAAATAGACTTTAAATCAAAAGGTTACAAAGACAAAGAAAGATACTACATATCAATAAAAGGTTCAATACAGAAAAAAGATAATTATAAACACTTATACATCTAATAACAGATTGCAGCAAAACAAGTCAGTTTTGTCAGCACAAACTGACAGAACTGAAAGAAAAGTACAACTCTACAATGATAGTTGGTGATATAAATACCTGACACTCAACAGTGGAAAGAACCACCAGAGAGAAGTAAGGAAAAAGGATTTAACAGAATAAACCAACTACATCTAACAGACAAATACAGAACATTCTACCCAACAACAAAATACACATTCTTCTCAAATGCACACAGGGTATTTCCCAGGATAGACCATATATGTTAGGTTCCAAATTTAAGTCTTAACAGATTTTAAATGACAGATACACAAAGTATCTTCTCTGATCACAAGAGGATGAAGTCAGAAATCAGTAACAGAAATAAAACTGGAAGGTTCTCAAATTTGTGGAAATTAAACACAAACAGCCAATGTATCAAAGAAAAAAATATCACAAAGAAAATTAGAAAATACTTAGAGACAGATGTAATCAAAACATAACATATGAAAACACAGGGAAAACAGCAAAAGCAGTGTCATGGGGGAAATTTATAGCTATAAACACATTAAAAAAAAAAAACAAGAAATATCTCAACAACTTAAAGACCTACAAAAAGAACAGAGTAAATCCAAAGCTAGCAGAAAGAAGGAAATCATAAAGATTAGGGCTGAGATAAATGAAGTAGAGAATAACTAAAATCAGAAATGAAAGTGAGCATGCTACAACTGAGTCTACAAAAAAACAGGACCTCCCCAAAAAAGGAAGGAAACGGGATCAGAGGAGTACTATGAGCAACTGCACACCAACATACTAGATAACCTAGATGAAATGAACAAATTCCTAGAAACACAAAGCCACCAAGAGAAATTTGCAAAGAAGTCGATAATCTGAATACAACTAAAACTAGTAAGACTGAACCAGTAATCAAAAATCTCCCAACAAAGAAAAGCCCCTGCAGGACCCGATGGCTTCACTGGTGAACTGTACTAACTATTTAAAGAACTAACACCAATTCTTCTCAAACTTTTTCAAAAAACTGAAAGAAGAAAGCACTTCCTAACTCATCCTCTGAGGCCAAAATCAGCCCGATAACAAAAAAAGAGACAGACATCTAAAAGGAAACTAGAGACCAATACCCCTTATGAACACCAATCCAAAAATCCCAAACAAAATACTAGCAAAATTAATTCAATACTGTATTAAAAGGATTAAACATGATGATCAAGTGAGATTTACTCCTGGAATTTTTATAAAAAGGTGGTTCAACGTATGAAATGTGATCAATGTAATACACCACATTAACAGAAAGAAAGGGGAAAAAACCTACATGTTCATCTCAACTGATGCAGAAAAAGTAACTGACAAAGTAAGCACCCTTTAATTAAAAACACTCAATAAATTAGGAATAGAAGAAAACTACTTAAACATAAAAAAAGCCATTTATTAATATCCCATGGCAAACATCATGCTCAATGGTGAAAAACTTGAAAGTTTTTCTATGACCATGAACAAAGCAAGGATCTCCATTTCTATTCAACATACTGCAAGTTCTAGCCAGAGCAATCAGGCAAGAAAAAGAAATAAAAGGCATCCAAATCAGAAAGGAAAAAATATATTTATCTCTGTTCACAGATATCATCTTATATGAAGAAACTTCCAAAGACTCCACCCCATACACAAATTATTAGAATAAGTAAATTCAGTGAAGTAGAAGGATACAAAGTCAACATGCAAAAATCATTTTTACATAATGAATAATCTGAAAAGGAAATTACAACAACAATTCCATTTACAATGGCAATAAAAAATACTTAGGAACTAACTACAGAGGTTAGCTTGTAGAGTTAAAACTACAAAACTTGTAGACTTATATAGTTAAAACTACAAAAACACTGCTGAAAGAAATTTAAGGCAACATAAATACATGGAAATACATCTCATGTTCAGGGACTGGAAGACAACATTGTTGAAATGTCAATACTCTCCGAAGTGATCTACAGATTCAATGTAATCCATATAAAAAATTCCAGTTAAGGGGGGGGCAAAACAAAAAATCCCATCCTAAAATTTATAGGGAATCTCAAGAGGCCCTGAAGAGCTAAAATCATCTTGAACAAGAGTAACAAAGCAGGGAGACTCACATATCTTGATTTTAAAACTTACTACAAAAATACAGTATTTAAAACAGTGTGCTAATGGCATAAAGACAAATATACTATGAACACTGCAATCGAACAGAGGACCCAGGAATGAAATCTTGCATATATGATCAAGTGACTTTTTTTTTTTTTAAAGATTTTATTTATTTATTTGACAGACAGATCACAAGTAGGCAGAGAGGCAGGCAGATGTGTGTGGGGCAGGGTGGGGGGGGAGCAGGCTCCCCGCTGAGCAGAGAGCCCAATGCAGGGTTCGATCCCAGGACCCTGAGATCATGACCTGAGCCGAAGGCAGAGGCTTTAACCCACCCACTGAGCCACCCAGGTGCCCCTGATCAAGTGACTTTTGACAAGGGTGTCAAAACCATTCTGTGCGGGAATGGACAGTCTTTTCAGCAAATGGTGCTGGGAAAACTGGATTCCACATGCAAAGCCATGAAACTGGACCTGTATCTAACACCATATACAAAAAGTAACTTAAGATGGGTTAAAGACTTAGATGTAAGACCTAAACTATAAAATTCTTAGATGAAAACACAAGGCAAGAGCTTCATGACACTGGATTTGACAATGATTTCTTGGATAGGATACAGAAATCCTAGGCAACAAAAGAATGGATGAGTTGGACTTCCTGAAAAATTAAAAAATTGTGCATCAAAAGACACAACACAGTCAAAAAGAAAACAAAAGAATTAAAGAAAATGTTCACAAATCATGAATCTGATGAAAGGGTTAATATCAAAAAAAAAAAAAAACAAAAAAAACAGAGAACTCCTAGAACTCAGCAATAAATCAAACCAGATTAAAAAATTGGCAAAGGACCTGAACAGACATTTCTCCAAAGATGGTACGAAAATGGCTAGTAAGTAGATGAAAAGATATTCAATATCACTAATAATCAAGGAATGCAAATAAAAACTAAAATGAGATACCATCTCACACCCAGTAAAATAGCTATTCTTTTTTTAAAGAAAAAAAAAATGTTGGCAAGGATGTCGAAAAACTAGAACCCTTATGCATTGTTAGTGGGGATGTAAAATGGTATAAGCCACCATCAAAAACAGTATGGTGGGTCCTCAAAAAATGAAACACAGAATTACCATAGGATCCAGCAATTTCAGTTCTGGGTATATATCCAAAAGAACTGAAAGCAGGGCCTTGAAAAAACACTGGTAATTGTAAACACCCATGTTCATAGCAATATTATCCACAATAGCTAAAACATGAAAGCATCCCAAGTGTTCATCAACAGATGAGTAGATAAGCAAATATGATACATATATACAAAGGGCTAGTACACAGCCATAAAAAGGAAGAAAATTCTAACATATGCCACAACATGGATGAAGACATGCTAAGTGAAGTAAGCCAGTCACAAAAAGACAAATACTGTAGGATTTCAATTACATGAGATACTCAGGAGTAGTCAAAAATCAGAAAGAGAAAGTAGACTGGTGGTTGCCAGGGGCTTGGTGGAGGGTCAGGGGGATTGGGAGGAGGTATTATTTAATGAATACAGAATATCCACTTTACAAGATGAAAAGAGTTATGGAGATGGATGATGATGATAGTTGCACATTATGAATATATTTAATTGCCACTGAACTATATACTTAAGGATAAAATTTTTTTCAAAGGGTATATATCCGAAAGATACCAAAAAGGAAGTGAAAGAGAGAGAGAGGGAGGGAGAGAGGAGCTAAAGAGTCATCAAAAAATAAAGCTTAGTTGTCAGGCACATTCCAAGCACTCAACATCTAATACTATTAAGTACCTCCTATATGTCAAGCAATGAATGAGATTCTTGCATGGATATAATTTATGAAATGAGTAAGTCATCAAAATCAAACAGCCACTGAGGGTTTCAAGTTACATAAACTATTCAAATGGAAGAAGCAAAGATGATGGAAGATTTCTATCAAAAGACACAGAGGTGGTTCAGCCAGTTAAGTGCCCAACTCTTGACTTTGGCTCAGGTCATGATCTCAGCGTTGTGGGATTGAGCCCTGAGTCAAGCTCCATGCTCAGCAGGGTGTCTGCTTGCACACACTCTCTCACTCTCTCTAAAATAAATAAATAGATCTTAAAAAAAAAAATAGAAACAAAGAAAGAAACAAAGACAGAGAAATAAAGACTTCACAAAAAGAAAGATACAGCCTGGCTGGGGATCCTGAAAATATGGAAAGACCAAATATGTGAAATAAGCTAGAATAATGGTTGAAGAAAGCCACTCAGGATTGAAAAGACTTTTAAAAATGCATCAAATGGGGGCGCCTGGGTGGCTCAGTGGGTTAAAGCCTCTGCCTTCAGCTCAGGTCATGATCTCAGAGTCCTGGGATCGAGCCCCACATCGGGCTCTCTGCTCAGCAGGGAGCCTGCTTCCTCCTCTCTCTCTGCCCGCCTCTCTAACTACTTGTAATCTCTGTCTGTCAAATAAATAAATAAAATCTTAAAAAAAATTTAAAAAAAAATCCTTAAAAAATGCATCAAATGTAAAACCAAAATAATGAACAGAAAAGATGTCAACTTGGAGATAAAAGGTTGCAAGAAATTAAATGAAGAAAGCAACTGGGATATTAAACAACTACAGAATGAAAAGGCGCTGCAATCAGAGTAAATGAGATGGCTACAAGGGTAAAGAGGAAAGGAAGAAAGTGAGATGAAAAATACAGACAATGAATCTCAAGTCCAGAGTAAAAAACACCATCAAGACTATTTACCATTACTGTACTCATCAAGTAAACTTTGAACTTTAATCTTAACATTCTTAGAATATATAAAATAAGACATAATGATTTTCACTGCAAATCTACACAAATGTAAACTGATATAATTTCATAACGATGTTCTTACAAAAATGTAAGTATCTTTGAAACACTTAATCTTTGAGAACTTAAAAGGTTAAAGATCACAAAGGAAAGTCAATTGTAAACAATAAAATAATCATGTAAATGATAGAAAACAGTCTCTTTACTTCAATTTCTCTAAAATACACCTTTTATATATATAAATTACTTTACTTCATTTCTTAGAAAGAAAAAGATATAAACAGATCAGTCACCATTAACAACATACCAAATTGCATTAAATTTCACACAAATGAGAAAGAGAAAATCGAGAAGATAATTAAACCCATACCTGTTCCAATATGTTGGGAAGGTTTTGTTGGATGCATGGCACCGTGACAGACATTTTGTTGAACATTACTCTGTGAGTGGATAAGGCCAGTTTGTGTAAAGAACTGATTAAGAGAAGAACAGAGATCAGCAAACTGAACCTGATCCAAAGACCAGTTCTTGAGATCTGCCTGTCTCATACTCTCCATCAAACCTATGAAGAAAGCATTAGAAATACAGTTAGCATAGTTTGTTCTGCAAACACTGCAAGGAAAGTAGCAAGACACAGGTTTTTTTCAGCCCTCAAAATTCCCACTGGTAGTGATTTACCATGCAATGAAGAATGACAGTTAAAAATTATTCAAAGCCTAATTATTTCCAAATGTGGCCAAACTTCTTTCAAAACTCCTGTCTCTGATCCTCCGCTGTATCAACTGGCTGAAAGGCTTAATCATGAAAAGTTGCAGTGTTGTTTTTAAGTGTACTACCAAAGGCAAAAGAAACACTATATAAGGAGATACTTATTTCTACTACAAAGAAAACTATCTGTGAGAGAAAACAAGATCATATATTTCTGGTTGTTTATCAGAAAGAAGCCATACTCACCTTGGAACTGTGAAAGGTCTACATCTGACCAATTAACACTGCTGGCAATTCGACAACTTTCTTTTAGCATATCAAGTGTTGCATACCAATCATTTGAAACACCTGTAAAAATAATGTCGACAATACTATAAATCTGGGATAGTGAATGTTTGAAGTATATAATAGGGGGAAGACAATGGGCTGGGCTTAATCCTACATTGGTAGATCCCCAACCAATTTTACAAATGGATTCACACCCATCCTTTCATGTGCTATGAAATAGGAAGAGGGGTCTTATTTCTCTTCATTTCATAAACAAAAAGAAACTAAACACCAGAGAGGTGGCATAACTTAGCAAGGTCACTATGATATATCTAAACCTTGAAACTGGTGTTTCTAAGGTCTAGTCTGACAGACTTACAACTCTAAGTCTGACAACTTACAAACTGCCTTATCACCTTAATAATGTCACACTTGATTACCGCGTTTTACATTTGTACAGTACAAATGAATGACCAGGCAGGGCAAGTCAGGCAAATCAATACATCCTGTTCATTTTCCTGTCCTGTTATGACATCAAGAGGTATGTTCTTTATAACTCAGAGGTAGGTTCACATTTAGACGTAACACACAGAAGAATTTAAAGCACTGATTTAAGAGATAAATTAGATTGTACAGCAAGAGGACAAATGTCTTACAAGACAACCTTAAGAAAGAGAAATGCCTTAGCACAATCCTACTGGCAAAGTAGCAAAACAAAGGGCTGAGACATCTCTAAGAAATGCTGCTGAATCCAAACCAGGACATTTCTAGTCAGGAATAGTATCCTCTGATGTGGTATCATCAGGAGGGTTAAGACTCCAGTCTGTATGTCAGCAAAGTGGTCACTACTCAGGGGCATGGGGCTTGAGCTGCACTCAAAGAGATAGTGCTGAGCAGAGGAAGAAAATCCTCCATTCAGTGACTGCTGCACAAATTATTCTGTTATCAGAATCAGCCCTGGATGAAGGTAAGAACTAATAAAAAGGATTTTTTGCTACATCACAGATAACTCTGTATCAACTACTGGTTACCTGATTTACAAAAATCTGCCAATTAAGGATTTTTTTCGAATAAACAATGAACCAGACAGAGACAACTTGACTCTGCCCCCAGGCAACTCATAATTTAGGAGAAATCTATTGGGGAAAAATACGTAATGCTCCAGTGAGCCACATTCAAGTCTATGAAACTTTTAAGTCCATCACCTATAATAAATGTTGACTTGGCAATACAAAGCAATCTCTGCAAGACCCACTCAGTAAATGTTTACTGATTTTAGTCCTTTTGGAATTACTGGTGTTACAGGCTTTGAAGTCCTGACAGGCCAGGATATAAATACTAATTCTACTTATTAGCTCTAATCTTGAGCAAACAGCTTAACTTCTTTGAGTTACACTTTTCCTATCTATTAAATGTGGTAATTTATAGTTGATTTGGGAGAATAATATGAGATAAGTATCTAACTGCCTATCACATAATGGGAACTCAAAAAACTATTAGTTTCTTCCATTCCCTCCCTATTAAAGACAACTTGCTTAGTCTCATCTTAGAAATTTTAACTCAAACAGATTATCACAGCCACAATGATTATTCCTAATCCCACCAGGTAAAAGTTATTTTCCTTCTCTGGCAAGCTACCACTGGTGTAACAACAGGCCACTAAGAGCACATGATGAATTGTTTTCAGCTGTAATAGTACTTTTTTTTCCCCGGCAATCATTAGAGTTAATAGAAAGGTATGACCCAAGCATCACAGACTTCTACTGACACCAAATCTACAAACATTAGTCAGTCATTAAAATCATATTAAGAACAAGCTTAACATTCTGAAGAATGTATTGACATTAAAAGGTAGGCAGTAGGGGCGCCTGGTGGCTCAGTGGGTTAAGCCTCTGCCTTCGGTTCAGATCATGATCTCAGGGTCCTGGGATCGAGGCCTGCATCAGGCTCTCTGCTCAGCAGTGAGCCTGCTTTGCCCTCTCTCTGCCTGCCTCTCTGCCTACTTGTGATCTCTCTCTCTCTCTGTCAAATAAACAAATAAAATCTTAAAAAAAAAAAAAAAAAAAGGTAGGCAGTAGTGTAAGTGATGTAAGTCAGAGAAAGCCAAACATCATATGAGCTCACTTATATGTGGAATCTGAAAACAAAACAAAACAAAGAAACAATCCCATTTTTAAATACACAGAACAAGCAAGTTGGGGGCAGGGGAGGAGACAGGCAAATGGGTGAAGGGGATTGAGAAGTACAGGTTTCTAGTGATGGAATTAGTAAGTCACCAGTATGGAAGGTATAGCGTAAGAAATAGAGTCAGTGGTATTTTAATACCATTGTATGGTGACAGATAGTAGCTATACAGCATAAAGTACAGAGCTGCTGAATCACTGTGTTGTACATCTGAAACTAACAACATTACACATCAACTATACTTAAATTTAAAAAAATTTAAAAACTTTTTTTTAAAGGTAGACAACAGTGAATAAGACTAAGAATAGGAAAAGGGGGCTATACTTACACCTTTTTCTCTAGGCACAAACCTAAAAATAATTTCAATATGTTTTAGGAGACAGTCCATCAAGAACTATACCCAATTTTCTGGGGTGCCCAGTTGGCTCAGTGGGTTAAGCCTCTGCCTTCAACCCAGGTCATGATCTCAGGGTCCTGGGATCGAGCCCCACATTGGGCTCTCTGTTCAGCAGGGAACCTGTTTCCCCTCTCTCTCTCTCTGCCTGCTGCTCTGCCTACTTGTGATCTCTCTCCCTCTGTCAAATAAATAAATAAAATCTTAAAAAAAAAAAAAGAACTACACCCAATTTTCAAATTTATTCTGCAAAGTACTCAGAATTATTAACTGGGAAAACAAAATTAATTGTGAAAAGGAACTTACTAAATTTCAAGTACCCTGATCTGCATTTTTGTACCTTGTGTAATTCTCCCCAAAATATATTATTTTTCCACTTTGCAAAAAAGTAAATAGTTTCAGAAAAACATAAGCTTTGTAGCAGTCAGAATACAAGAGACAGTATGCACTATCTAAAGTCATTTCCCTGACAGTAGTTTAATTGCCTGAAATGAGGATCAATTTTAATTGGTAAGAATTAGTATCATCTAGCATTTAGAAACTGTCTCTCCAGGATAAAAATCTCATCAGTGATTTGGTTGGTAAGTGGACAGCCAGGTAAGCTAAGGGAAGGATCTGTATCTGCACAACTCCAAAGGAACACATTCACTTTGCAGTCTGTGTTGGGGGCACCCCTGGGAGTTCTGCAGTGCAGATACCTGGTCTGTGAGCAATGTCAATTAAGCATCTCACCAGAAACCATCAAGACCTAACTTAAGAGCAATAGATTTTTTTTTTAAAAAACCAGGATATGAAGAATGTTTTCTTCCTTTGCAATCTATCTTTCTAAAATGAGATCTTGGGCAGGAATAAGCAAAGAAAGGAAGAGTGGGAACATTTTCTGAATACTTAAAGGATACTGGATGAGGCATTTCCTATTTGCATTTTCAGTGCAATCCTCATAACAACACTGTATACTAGCGCATTTTAGTTCCATTTTTATAGATGAGAAAATAATAAGACTAAAAGAAGTAATGCATGAAAGGTCATGAGTCATAATGAGGATTCAAATACAGGTTTTTCTGACATAACCTATACTCTTTCTTCTATACCGCACAATCATAATAGATTGCAAACAGATTGTGCATCTCACTCTTCTTTCAAATGCTCACAAAACACTGGTTTTCCAGAAAGACAAAATGAGAGTTGACACCAAAACCTACAAGGGTTGCTGAGTTTGCCTATGCTGTTAACAAATTTTAATCAGGAAAATCTCCAGTGCATCTGGATGGCTCAGTTGGTTAAGCAACTGCCTTAGGCTCAGGTCATGTTCCTGGAGTCCCAGGATGGAGTCCTCCATCAGGCTCCCTGTTCAGTGGAGAGTCTGCTTCTCCCTCTGACCCTTTCCCCTCTTGTGCTCTCTCTCTCCCTCCCCCCCAATAAAGAAAATCTTAAAAAAAAAAAAAAAAAATCTCTAGATCAATGTATAGACTGAATGAGTTACAACTATGGGATTACAACAAGGAAACAAAAGGGAGACAGATGAGAAGGGTTTCGGTAGTAAATATACACAAGCCTCAGATAACAAAGAACAGATCCTAATCCACAGCCAAATGTAAGTCAGGAAACACAAACTTACCAGAATTACAGGATACCTGTTGTGGGGGTGGGGGTGCCTGATGTGTTAACGTCTGATGCTGATGGTTCGGATGATGCTGTATGTGCTGATGTGGAGAGGGGTGCTGGGGGTGAGGAGGCTGGAGCTGGCTGTGTTGCTGTGGGTGTGATGCTGGGTGTTGGGGACGCTGCGGATGCTGTGGTAAACCATGCGGTCGATGGGACGGATGTGGAGACGGCTGTGTGTGCATCTGGGAGTGGGGCAGTGAGACCTGTGCAACCGAATTACTGCCCGTGGTGCTGAGGCCACCGCCATGATTGTTGGACAGGCTGCTTTGGTTGCTGTGTGGGTGAGAGCTCACTGTGCTGCTAGGAGAGTGCTGATACGAACACGAGGTGTGGGACTGCTGGGAAGATTCGGAAGGGATGGTCATCAAACCTAGACACAGAGAAAGCAAGAGCACTCAGAGTCAGATTTCAGTTATATTTTATGACACACTTACAAAATTATTAATGGAGCAGAGGTATACATTGTCAGGAAGCAACACTAACTCAGCTGAAAAAGTGTCCACAGAATATCCACCACACACCAGTCTCTGGGATCACTGAGAAGAGTAAGAAACACCACCCTTTGCCCTCCAGTAGCTCATGGTCTAGTAGAAGGGACAGACACTTAAGGAGATTATGTCCAGTAATATAAGTACTAAGGCAGAAAGTTTACGAGGGCATTCAGGAACCATGCTTACTGCCTGTTCAGCTAGGAAGGGGCTAGAGATTTGGAAAAGCCGTCACTGAAAGGCAGTTATCTGCAGTGCTTAAGTGGCTCAATGAGTTAAGCATCTGTCTTGATTTTTGGCTCAGGTCACGATCTCAGGGTTGTGAGATTGAGCCCCATGTCTCAGCACAGAGCCTGCTTAAGATTCTCTCTCTCTCCCTCTCCCTCTGTCTCTCTCTGCTCTCCTCCCTCTCACAGACAAAAGGAAAGGGAAAGAGAAAAGGAAAAGAAAAAAGAAAAAGAAATAAATAAAAAGAAAAAGAAAAAGAAAAGAAAAAGAGAGAAAAGCCAGTATCTGAAGAAGTCTTGAAAGACTGAGTAAATGTTAAGGGGAAAGTGTGTGAATGCTGGGTCACATTCCAGATGCTTCGCTACAGGCCTAAAGACCAAGGATTTGACAGAGGTGGAGAAAAGAAGGCCCAGTTATTTCTGAACTCTGTCTTTGACAACTCCAAAAACTTTTAAGTCAAAGGTGGCAAGAATTCTTAAGACTAAGCAAAACACTGGCGCCTGGGTGGTTCAGTTGGTTAAGCGTCTGCCTTCGGCTCAGGTCATGATCTCAGGGTCCTGGGATAGAGCCCTGCATTGGGCTCTCTGCTCAGCAGGAGTCCGCTTCTCCATCTGTGCTCTCTTTCTCCCTCTCTCTCTCTCCTGTTCTCCCTCAAATAAAAATTTTTAAAAAAGACTAAGCAAAACAGAATAGCCATCTTCACTGCTTTTTCATTCGACTTACAGGATATTCTCGAGACACATACACTTTAGGGGTTAAGACTGCATAATTTACAAGACTAGAATGTAAGGATTAAAGTCTCTGTACTACCATTTGCACACCTGGTAACTTTGGGAAGTGATTAACCTCTGCAGGTCAAAATTACCTCAATTATAGATGGGTATGGATATAACTATTTTGCAGAACTGTTGTGAGGATTAAATGCCATGGTGCAAGTGCAGGATGTCAATGAGCTCAGTAAATGTTAGCTGCTATGATGATAATAATGATTCGACCAGAAGTACCTAATGGTAAAAATAATGTACTCTTGGTTTGCAGGTAAACACTCATTTTAATAAATCTTACTGCAATATTTGGTTAGACATAACTAGGCTATTTTCATATCCCAAAGGATGGCACATACCACGTTTTACTGAACCAAAACACAACAAATTTTATTAAATGAAAAATAAAATCCTGCAGCACAGTATCAGTTAATAAAATAATCAAACCTTTTAAATGAAAATATTCTCATACTGCCCATTAATAGCAAAACTGTATTCAAGTACATTGTAAGATAATCATAAAACCTAGTAAGTTAAGGTATTTTTTTAGGTAGAAGACTTAATAAAAGTTCTTGCCTTGGCCCTGGCAAACCGTCATTTGGAGGGAATCTATAAGCTTCTTTCAGTAAGATGAAAAAAAGCAGTTATTTCATTGTCTATTTCCAGTAAAGTCCTAGCATTTTAAAAGGAAACCCACACATGATCTATACAAACCTTTTCAATCCCACTTTTTTTTTTTTTTTTTTTTTTAAATAGACTCCATGTCCAGCACAGAGCCTAACATAGGACCCAAACTCACAACCCTGATATCAAGACCTGAGCAGAAATCAAGAGTTGGACAACTCAACCAACTAAGCCACCCAGGCATCCCCCACCTCAAGCTGTTTTTACAATAAAATTTAAGGGGTGCCTGGGTGGCTCACTTGGTTGGGCATCCAAGTCTTGGTTTTGGCTCAAGTCATGATCTCAGGGTCATGTGACTGAGCCCTGCGTCAGGCTCTGCACTTGGCAGGACGGTGCTAGGGATTCTCTCCCTTCCTCTGCTCCTCCCTACTCTCAAATAAATAAATAAATCTTTAAAAACTTTAATGTGTGATGAAATATCATTAAGAGCTTCAGAAATTATTGTCATTCCTATTTCAAAGCCAGTATTTTTCTATTTTGATCACCACATCTGGATCTCCTTAGCAAAGTTCTGCATTAGTCCTTTTTGTACTTTCATAGATGGAAAATTCAAAATAAATTTGAGAATAATACATGAATCTTACTTTAACCAGAAAAACCAACTTCCTGTACAAGTTACTGATAGTCATTGCTACATATATATAAGTATATATATATATATATATATATAAAACACTTGTATATAACATTAACTTTTGTAGTATCTGACAATAAGTATTAAAATGTAAACTCTATAAACACAGAATTTTTATCACTACTGTGAACAGGTAAACTCCACTGAGCTGGGGTAGAAAAAGTCTGCCAAACAAAGCAATCAGGAAGTGCTTTAATAGTAGAGTTCCCAGCAATTTCTGATTAGTATTTTATGGGGGAAGGACAATACAACATCTTAATCCTATCATAAGATTCTGACTAAAATAAAACCAGCAGTTTAAGGACAGTAACACATAATAGCAGCAATCCAGCATCTGACTGAGATATAACAGGGCATCTCAACCAAAATCACTTTTAGTTGTTAAAATCTGATTTAACTACATTGTATACAATGGTGACCCAGAGCTTCCCACTAACCAGTATGTTCACTTACAAGCACCATGCATGAAATTGCAAATCTGGTGCTACCATATTCCACCAGCTATCTCTTTGCTAGTAACAGTCCATTCAGACAGTAAAGGCACATCTGTTCCTGTAGTGCAACATTTGCCATTCAAACACTTCACATGCCAGACATCACTAATTAACCATGGCAGTATTTCCTACATGGCACAGATGTAGTGTCAGAATTCTTCAATACGTACTCCTCCAGGACACCACTAGTAAGTGAATAGGGTATGCAAGATGAAATTTATCTGCATTCTTGTGTTATTATATGAATATATACAGGGTATATATACAGGGTATAGTATAGGCACAAAGAGTATTCAATCCTGACCACAATGATACTGTTCAACGATTCAAGAAATAAACAGCTGCTATGTGAAAGTAATTCTTAAAAATTTTTCAATAAAAATTTACTTTTCAAAATGGTATTTTAAAAACGCCACTTGAAATTAATAGGATATATATGTCAATTATACTTCAATTAAACAAAAACAACCCCTGCCCCCAAGAAAACACTCACCTTGTTGACTAAGTGACTGCTCAAAAACTGACTTATAAAGGCTCCGAAATGAGGCACTGAGATCTTCAAAATTATATTCTGAGAAAAGTAGCTGTTTGTCTCGTTCTGGAAGGTTGTACTGTGGCTGCTGTTGAGGAGTTAATGACTGAGAGACTGGTTCTGGATGGTTTGTCACCTAACATTAAAAGAAAATACTACTAATTTAGTAGCTGTATATATCAGAATTGGTCTGTTACATAAATATATAACTGAAAATATTAGAATAGTTTCTAGAATCCAAAGGAAATAATGTCTCTGCCCTTGGCTTTCCCATCTTCTGTTAAGATAGGCACACAGGACAGACAAGACCACAAAAGTGTTAATTTAGATTCTGAAGAACCACAGAAATCTAATCCAACCTCCACATTTCACAGAAGAGGTAAAGAGTTCAAAGAATTTAAATGACCTTCCCAAGATCATACAAATAAATGATAGGCTACTAGGCGTGGAACCCTCCCAGTTTCTGCAGAATCTTCATCTTGATTTCTACTGAAGCAATTTGATCTCAAACTCCACTCTACTATGATATTACTAACATTTCTCATTCTTTTATTCAATTAATCTTTAAGTATTTAAACTCAAATACTGTTGAGTATTGTGAGCCAGGTTGTATGGTGCTGCCCAAAGCCGCAAGGAGCTTCAATACACCTAACTCTTCATTTCTAGAGGGGGAAAAAAAAAACTTTTTAATGAAACTAAGGGAAATGAGGAATGAGGGTAACAGATAAAGAAGATTCAGAGAAAAACAGAAGAAAGCATGGCTTTGAGCTATGCAAAGGAAAAAAAAAGCACCCTAAACACCTAAAAAATAAGAATTATCACTGAAGGCAGCACAACTAGAAATTAAAAAAAGATCAGCAGTATCTATCTTAAAGATTATATCAAGGGGTGGTAAAATGCCATTTTTTTTAGTGCTTTGAAAAATTAAAATATGAACACTCACTGTAAATTTATGCAGCCATTCAAAATGATGCTTATAAGAAATCTGCAGTAACAGAAATAAATGAATTTTGTGTAGGGGAAGGGCTCCACCACGGCACCTTACACATCTCCACACAGGCCACTGGAGGCCAGGCTCAATGGCAGAACGACCTAAGCCTTGGTGATTATCCTGAAACATGGAATGTGAGTGGTCTTATGAGGAGTAGATTCTCATCCATTTCTCATCTACCTTTCTATTCTGCAGGGGGCAGCCATGGGGCAGCTTCTCATCTACCTGTCTAACCTATAGGAAGTTGCCAAGAGACAGTTTCTCAACTGCCTCCCTATTTCCAGAGAGGCAGGGGACTTTCTACTTTTTTCTCTTAGGGTACAGCTGGGAGTCACAACTGCTTAGCTGCAATATGAAATTTGTCCCTTCACTACAGTGACCCACTACTCGTGAAGTCTGTCATCTGGCTTCTCCAGTTCAGTGTCATCCTGTGGGATGTGGGGAGCTGGCACCATATCCATCTGGCTTATACATAAGTAATAACAATGTCTCTGTACATTTGGGCTCACTGTGTCCTGATAGGATCAACCTATATATATGTGGCGAGCCCGACCAGCAGCTGGTGTTGTCCTGCTGCTCACAGAGTGTTCGATGACCACTTGACATCATTAAAGGACAAAGCACAGTATGTAATGTCCAGCTTTTCAAAGTAGTTTAACCTTCCTACACGTACTGGCATTAGAGACATTTTTGTTCTTCCTTCTGTTACCTAGTTCTACAGATTTAATTTTTTCCTTTGTATTATATTTTGTGATACAGGACTCTTGGTGTCAAGATTTTCTACATTCGCATTCTTTTAAAAATAACTTAATATCATTAAATCTCTGCTTAGTTTGCTTCAGTGCTCCAACTAGTCCTTTTATATTATGATTTCATCATTTCTGAGTGCTTTTAGTTCACCTCTTGATCCACAAGGTAAGTTTTTCAGAAGGGCACATGAAAACAAAGGTAGCAAGCTTTTTAAGCTCTGTGCATCAAAGAATGTCTTTCTCTTTATTTCACGTATGAATGCAAATTTGGCTGGCCATAATATTTATAAATCCAAATCTATTGTCTCAAAACTCTATGTGCAGTATTATTCCGTTACCCTCTGGTATTTAGCATTATAGAAGAGAAGTATGATTTGTGTTTCTTTGAATGCATCTAATTCCTTCTACAAGAGTATTTATATAGATGATTACTTTTGAAATTTTAAAATTTATTGTGATGGGTCTAAATACAGGTTTTTCCCCCATCAACTTTTCCTATAACTCAGTAACACTTTCATAATCTCTATTTCTTTGAAAACTGCTTCTGTACCAACTGTTCTAGCTTCTTCTTCAGGGACACCTGTAATTCTTAATTCTCCAGATCTATTATCTTCTCTGACATTAACTGTTATTGCTCTACCTGATACTTCTGCATTCTGAAAGAAAATAGTAGGTCTTTTCCCCCAGAGCACTGATAACAGTTTTGAGGAGCCACCTTTTGTTTTCCTACATTCAATGTGAATTTTAATTCTGCTCCCTAAGTTTTGGTTTCCCTTGTGTTATTTTCTTATTTAAGGTTCCTTTCCCTTACATATCTTTGTCCTGTGTAAGGTTTTACCTATTTACTCATCCTGCAACAGGGAGTGATCTGGTGAGATCAAATTTAAACCAATGTACAGTGGCAGTATATGGCTCCTGGGCTCTAAGTCTTCTAGGGAGGACAGTTGCCAGATGATTTGAAAAGAGGTATCAGATAACACAAGGGTCATGTTCTTATAATAGGTAACGAAATCAGCACACATGGGTCCCTTTATAGAAAATAGCTTTGTTTACCACACCAAAATTAAAAATATAAGACTGGTTAACAATTGGGTACCAAGTCACCCTAACCTTTGAGGTTTGTAGAACTCCCTTCTCAGATCTACAGATGGAAAACAAGGTGAAACACACATTCTGTAAACTCTTATCAAGGACTGTGAAGTATCATCAAATATAGCTTTGCTAGACTAAAGTACAACTTTGTTTTCCTATTCCAATTACTTTTCACTTGAACAGAAAACAGATAAAGTAGACCAAAATAATAAAACACAGTATAACTACCTATCTGTACCTAACCTGTTAAAATATAAGTACCCAATTAAAACACTATCAAGGTAGGAATCTGCTCTACTTATCTAAGCTAAATGAATTGATTAGTGAAAAATATACATCTTCACTTGTTATTTAAACTTCAATGATATTTGGCTTAGTTTTAAGCACTAAAGGAATACTCAATAAAGAAGCTAACTTCATCAAGACTTACCGGTGTATAACTATGCACACTTCCAACACTGTTCAAATTAACAGATGCCAAACTCTGGTCTGAGAGACTGTTGTTAAGGCTGCTGCGTGGGCTATCACTACCATCCTGATCAGTGTTGTACAACGTTACCTAGAAAAGAAAAATACTGCATAAGTAGTTCTCACTGTAAAGAGTACTTTCTAAGCAACTCTACAAAAAAAACAATTAGGTTGGTATATAGCAGAAAGACAAGATGTTAGTAGTCTTTCCTACCCCAACTCCATGCCCTTCACTGCTAACTCCATGTTTACCATGAAATAAATTACTCTCAAACTGAAAAATATCCTATCCAGAAGTACATAAATTCAATATACTATCAGGTGTAATTTTTTCATCAACATTTAATAAGGAGATTACAGGTATTTCTACAATGTATAAATTTATTTTTACTCAAGCTTTAAGGAAAACTGTTATTCTCTTCTATCAAAATACTAGTAACTGAAAAGAACACAAAAAAGGCATTTTTAAAAATCACAGGCATCATAGTAGTTATATTGTTGAAAATGGACACTCAATTGTTCACAACATACTTGCAAAATCTCATGTATGTGATCTAATTTTTTAAAATAGCAATGATTATGGGGCACCCAGGTGGCTCAGGTGGTTAAATATCTGACCCATGGTATCAGCTCAGGTCATGATCTCAGGGTTGTGGAATCAAGTCCCACATCAGGCTCCACGCTCAGCACAGAGTCTACTTGAGATTCTCTCTTTCTCTCCCTCTGCCCCTCCCCCACCACACTCTTTCTCTCTAAACAAATAAATCTTGTAAACAAAAATAAGATGCTAACACACACACATCAGATGCTAAGGACTATAAATCAAACTGTTAACAACTATTAACCAGTAGGAGGCTAGGCATTTCTGAAGACTTACAATTTTTAATTAGAAACAAAGAGTATTTTTAAAACAGATAACTAGCCTTATTAACCCTCAAGGTTCTATTCAGATGGTACAGCCAACTTTCCTTTCAATGCTGCTACTTCCATGGCACAATACATTTAGCTTTATGGTAAAACTAATTTTTACCCACTACTAGACTGTTAGCTCCTTGAGTCTCCAGTAAGTAATCATAACCAACATAGTGCTTTCTACTCAGTACACAATTAATAAATATTTGCTGACTGAACAACCAATTGAGCTATCACCATCCTTCTGTTTGCGCTAAGAATGGGATCATGCTAAACGCTACAAACATCTGCCAAAAGAGGCCAAACATGTAGAAAACTAAGCATGTATCCCTCTCTACTGAGGGCAAAACCAAACTGTCCCCCATTCACATCAGCTAGAAACAGTAACATGCCTAGGAACTAATTAGGGAAAAGAATATAAGATAATCTAAGAGGAAATAAAGGAAACTCTGGCAAACACTTCTAACATAAATTTCATTAAAAAAAAAAATCATGTGTAAGCCTGATGATTCACAGACCTGTACCCCTGGGGCAAATAATATATGTTAATAAAAATAATTTTTTAGGGACGCCTGGGTGGCTCAGTTGGTTGGACGACTGCCTTCGGCTCAGGTCATGATCCCGGGGTCCCGGGATCGAGTCCCACATCGGGCTCCCAGCTCCATGGGGAGTCTGCTTCTCCCTCTGACCTTCTCCTCCCTCATGCTCTCTTTCACTGTCTCGCTCTCAAATAAATAAATAAAATCTTTAAAAAAAAATAATAATAATTTTTTAAAAATCAAGCTTACTGGCTCCTAGCCAACAAATTACAAGCACCCTATGGTAATTTTCTTAGCCACTCACTCTCTCTCCTTTCCATGCTCTGTTACGTACCACTCAAGTCAGAAATCTTGGACAAAATCTTAATAGCTTATTTTTATCTGGAAAGAGGATAAACATTTTAATAAAGATTACTAGTTTATTACAATGGGCATACTTATGTAATCACCATCTAGAACAAAATAGAGACCTATTCTCAAACTTTGATCCTAGAACACTTTCGCAGTCTTAAAAACCGAAGCGTCAAGGAGCTTGTTTGTGCTGATACATCTATTAATAATTGGCATATTATATTCCCCCCAAATAATAATTGGCATATATATTAAAACACATTATTAATTTAAAAATAACAATTATAAACCCGGCTAAAATGGTAACATAAGAAATATTTTCTCCCAATAAACACAATTAGATTTCCCTTATTTTACATTCTTGTAAATCTCAACGCCTGGCTTAACAGAAGCAGCTGGGTTTTCTTACCCACTTCTGTACTCCATCAGCTGCAGTAAGGTGTTTAGGTGGAACAATACAAAGAAAATCCAGCACCACACATATATGTATTTGGAAAAGGGAAGAATATTTTAACAGACTTTCAGATTATTGTGGATGGTCTTTTTTGATGCTACACCAAAACATGACAAGTGAAAATTTTTTTAAAGATTAGTTGCAATGTGGATCTGAAAACATACCAATAAATTTTTCATACTGTCACATTGAAATCTTCTGTTCTACCTTGTACTTTGAATGGATCATTCATCCAAGCATGATTTTATAACATGCACTGGCCATCTGGAAAATACTGGTTCACTAAGTTATACAGATCTCCCAAATACTGACACATTTCATTATACAACATTAAAACACCATACTTGCTAACATCACCAATGATCTCTTTAAAGAAGTAGTCTTTAAAGTCTATCATATTCGCTGTGGTGGATAAAAGTTTTCCTAACTTCCATTTTTGCTTAAGAGCTCAAATTTTATCACTAGCAAAGGATACTGACAATTGTTTTCCTTGAGGTGACAAACTCACTTTGTTTATTATCAAGAAAACATCTGCCAAATCTGAGTAATCAGTGTCAGTTTTTCTTTCACATAAAAAAAATGATCCAAGCAGCTAGGTCCACATCCAACTCAAAGACCCACACGAAGAGGGCTGTTCTTCCTTGAAGCAATCAATGTAGTTCAGCATGTTGTCTAAGTGTTTTATGCATACTTCCCATTTCATCACAGAGAATATTAAAAAGATATGTATTCAAAGGTCACAACTTGATAAAACTATTTTTCCTGTTTCACCAAGGATATCATTAAGTTAAACTAGTATTTTTTTTTCAACCTGAGGGGTGTTGGCAGGGAAGAATATAATGACTACTAGTACACTTCGGGGTCACCGCCTTGATCTGTGCTAACATTTACTACTGCTTACGCTGCATCAATGAAAATATAAAAATAAAGGAAAAGGCAAATAATATTTTAGTATTATCATTAAAATAGTCTGACCTCATAGAATCCCTAAAAAGGGTTTTAGTTACCTAAGTGTCCACAGACCACAGAACCTCTGATACAGAACACAACCAGCACTCCTTAAGGCCAGTTCATATGCTCTCCCAATCATTAACCAGCTGGTCATTACCCAACCCCCTCTCTAACATAGGCACCCATTATACCAAACTTCCGCCACTACTGGTTAGCTTATCTGTTTTCTGAACGAAGTATAAATGGAATCATACAGTGCGCCTGGGTGGCTCAGTGGGTTAAGCCTCTGCCTTCCGCTCAGGTCATGGTCTCAGGGTCCTGCGATCTAGCCCTACATCGGGTTCTCTGCTCAGCAGGGAACCTGCTTCCCCCTCTCTCTCTGCCTGCCTCTCTGTCCGCTTGTGATCTCTGTCAAATAAATAAAATCTTTTTTAAAAAAATAAATAAATGGAATCATACAATGTATATCCTTTTCTGTCCTTTTACAGTAAAATCAGCTAAAGGATTACACAAAGCTTTACACTAATTCTGCTCTTACATCTTTATCACTTCCTTTGTAGCACAGCACCATTTGTTGAGAAACAACACTGAGTTGTGTTCCGTAAGTCTATTTGTCTTATGCCAATACCACTCTTTCAATTACTGTAGGTTTACTCTTGATAACTGGAAGTATAAATCCTCTACCATACCTTTTCTTTTTTAAAAGATTTTATTTACTTATTTAACAGAGAGAAAGACACAGAGAGAGGGAGAATATAGGCAGGGGGAGTGGGAGAGGGAGAAGCAGGTTTCCCGCTGAGCAGGGAGCCTGATGCAGGGCTAGATCCCAGGACTCTGGGATCATGACCGGAGCCAAAGGCAGACACCTAACGACTAAGCCACCCAGGCGCCTTGTTACCGTACCTTTTCTTTCAACATTATCTTCAACTACCATTTGCCATTTGGATTCTCATTTATATTTTAAGATCACCTGGTCATTTTCTATTCCCGTTCCTTCCCCCAAAAAAGCATTGTGGACCTCTGACTGGGATATTAAATCTGTAGATATACTGAGGAAAAACTGACTTCTTTACAATAACCTTCCCTATGAAAATTATGTATCCATTTATTTATATATTCATTTTCTCTCAGTAACTTTTTATAATTTTATGTGTAGAGTTCACCTTCCACTTAATCCAAGGTATTTAATGTTTTTGAATGTTAACTTAAGTTTTATTATTTCTTTAATCTTATTTTCTAATTGTCTGACTTATACACAGAAATGCTATTGATTTCTAAAGTCAAACACTGATCTTCTATTAAGAACTTAAGTTCATTCATGAATTCTAAGAGCTTATCTGTAGATTTCTTTTGAATTTTCCACATAAACAATCATATCACTTACGAATGATAGCTAGGTTTCTTAAAGTTTACGTTTAACATTTGTTTGGTTAATACTTCCATTTCTCTTCTACCTGCCTGAATACTATTGTTGTCCTGTATTTTACTTCTACATGTTATACACCCACAATATGTTTGTTATTTTTGCTTTAAGCAGTATATTATCTTTTAAAGAGATTTAAATTTTTTTAAAAATGCTTTATATTTACCTACAGTTACCATTTCTGGTCCCTAATTCCTTTCTGTAGATCCAGATTTCTAGTTGTTACCACAGCACACAAATATTCTACATACTTTTTTAGTCTTTTCAGTTTCATTTTGTCTAACTTTTTATCTTCAATAATCTTTCCTTCTACAATGTCTAATCTGTTGTTCATTCCACCCAGCGTATTTTTCAAATCAGACATAATTTGTATCTCCAAGAAGTTCGATTTGGATTTTAAAAGAGTATCTCCCATATGTCTATATAATGTTCAACCTATCCTTTTACTCCTCTATGGAATACAGTTGTAAAAACTGGGCTTTTCCCAACTTTACTGAAATATAATTAACATATAAGTTTAAGGTATACAATGTGTTCATTTGATACACTTATATACTTCAAATTAAATACCACCATAGCTTTAACACCTCCATCACCTCACATAATTACCATTTCCTTTTGATTTAAGATCTACTTACCTAATAACTTTCATGTATACATGAATACAATATTGTTAACAATAATCACCATGCCATATAAAAGATCCCCCAAACTTAATCATCTTATAACTGAAAAGTTTATACGTTTTGAGACTAACATTTCTCCATTTTTCCTGTCCCATAGCCCCTGGTAACTACCATTCTACTTTCTATGAATCAGGCCTTTTAAGATTCCATATATAAATGATATCATACAGTATTTGTCTTTTCCTGCCTGACATTTCACTTGGCATAATACCCTCAAGGTCCATTCAACATTGTCTCAAATGGCAGGATTTTCTTCTCATGGCTAAAGAATATTCCATTGTGTGTGTGAGTGCACATGCATGCATGCACACATATACCTCCCAGCTTCATTGCCCATTCACCCAATGATAGGTTATTTCTATATCTTGGCTTATGATAATTTTTTATGTTGCTTTATACTAATTCTATCATCTGTGTTATTTCTGGGTCAGTTTTGATTAATTTTCTCCTCATTACGGTTGCTTTTTGGCTTTTTTTTAAACTTTTTTTTCTTAAATACTTCTATGCCAGCCTGGTAATTTTTTATTGGGTGCCAAACCATTGTGAATTTTACACCGATAAGTGCTAGATATTTTTGTATTCTTTTTTTTTTTTAAGATTTTATTTATTTATTTGACAGACAGAGATCACAAGTAGGCAGAGAAGCAGGCAGAGAGAGGAGGAAGCAGGCTCCCTGCTGAGCAGAGAGCCCGATGTGGGGTTCGATCCCAGGACCCTGGGATCATGACCTGAGCTGAAGGCAGAGGCTTTAACCCACTGAGCCACCCAGGCGCCCATATTTTTGTATTCTTATAAACCTTCTTGAGCTTTATTCCGGAACACAGTTAAATTATTTGATAACAGGCATAAAGTACTGATACATGCTATAACATGGCTGAACCTTGAAAAATGTGTTTAGTGAAAGAAGTCAGACATAACAAGTTACAAATTATATGATCCCATTTATATGAAATGTCCAGAATAGGAAAATCCACAGAATTAAAAAGTAAATTAACAGTTACAAGAAATGGATGGAATAGGAAATCAATGGTAATGGGTACAGGCTTTTCTTTCCAGGGTGGGTGACGAAAATTTTCCAGAATTACATGGTGGTTCATGGCTGCACACACCCTTGTGAATATACCAAAACCACTAGCTGTAACTTTAAAAGGGGAAATTTTATAATGGTCTCTGAATTACATCTAAGAAACTTCAAATCAAATTTTAAAATTAGAATTATTTGAAAACAGACCAATCCTTTTGAGTTTTGCTTTGAAGGTATGTTGATAGGACCAGAGCACAATTTTAGTCTAGAGTTAATTTTATTCCACTACTGAATCAAAATCCCGAGTACTTTACTTAATGACCTGTGAATTATGAAGACTTTCACTTTTGTGTGAACAGTAACTATGCCTGGCCCTACAGAAGTATCAGTAATTTTCTACACTAATCCTTGCAGGTGGTTCTTTCCCTAGTCTTCCTTACTCATGCACTATAAATACCAACTGAAGACTCAGGGGGCACCCTCAGTATATCACTGGAATTCTCTCTTGGTGTAGCTTTCTCCTCTCTAATATGGTGCCCTGTGAACTCTAGCCACCTCAGGGATTCCATGATCTCCCAACTCCACCTGGCTCCACTCAGTGAGACCTCTGGGCCTTAGAAACTTTCTCTAAACAGTAAGCTAGGACAATCATAGGGTTGACCTTATTTGTTCACAATTTCTCAGGAGGACTGTGTTATGGCTCAATCTCTTGAAAACCACTATTTCATATATTTTGTCTACTTTGTCAGTTGTTTCAGGTAGTGGAGTAAATTTAGGCCCTGTTATTCCATGTTGGCCAGAACCAACAAATCTTTACAAAGAACCAGCTTCTTTTTGTTGACTTTTTTTTTTTTTTTTTTACTACCTTTGTCTTCTTCAGATTTATCTTGCTCTTTATCTAGATGCTTACATCATTAATACTCAATCCTTCTTCTATTCTAGTATACACATTTAAGGTTAATACTTCAACTGTGGGCGCCTGGGTGGCTCAGTGGGTTAAAGCCTCTGCCTTCGGCTCAGGTCATGATCCCAGGGTCCTGGGATCAAGTCCTGCATCGGGCTCTCTGCTCAGTGGGGAGCCTGCTTCCTCCTCTCTCTCTGCCTACTTGTGATCTCTGTCAAATAAATAAATAAAATCTTTAAAAAAAAAATACTTCAACTCTACTCCTTCTACAGGCTTTCATAATTCATATTTCTATTAGTCATCAATTCAAAGTATTTTCTTTTTTCTTTTTTTTTTTTAAAGATTTTATTTATTTATTTGACAGAGAGAGATCACAGTAGACAGAGGCAGGCAGAGAGAGAGAGAGAGGGAAGCAGGCTCCCTGCCGAGCAGAGAGCCCGATGCGGGACTCGATCCCAGGACCCTGGGATCATGACCTGAGCCGAAGGCAGTGGCTTAACCCACTGAGCCACCCAGGTGCCCCTCAAAGTATTTTCTATTAGGATTTCTTCTTGATCCCTGGGTTATTTATAACTATACCGCTTAATCTGCAAACTTTGGGTGATTATCTGATCATCTATTTGCTATTATTTCTACCTTAATTCCACTGTGCTGGAAAATATACACTATATGGTGTTGGTCTTCTGAAGTTTGCTGAGACTTCCTTTATGGTCTAGCATAAATCAGTATTACATGATCAATTTTGGTAAATATGCCATGTGCACATAAAAAGGGTATATTCAGGGGATGCCTGGGTGTACAGTCAGCTGAGTGTCCAACTCTTGGTTTTGGCTCAAATCATGATCTCAAGGTCATGAGATCCAACCAAGAAAGGCTCCACACTCGGCAGTCTGCTTTAGACTCTCTCTCCTCTGCCCCTCTCCCCCACATTCCCTCGCTTGCTAAAATAAATAAATCCTGTTAAAAAAAAAAGCATATTCTGCAATTGTTAAGTATCTGTATGTATGTATATGTATGTGTATGTACATATATTCCTCAAGTGGAACAAACTTCCTAATTTCCTGGTTCAAATCTTCTGTATCTTTTTTCTTTTTTCTTTCTTTTTTTTTTTTTTTTTTTAAATTTGTCAGAGAGAGAGGGAAAGAGAGCAAGCACAGGCAGACAGAATGGTAGGCAGAGACAGAGGGAGAAGCAGGCTCCCCGCGAAGCAAGGAGCCTGATGTGGGACTCGATCCCAGGACGCTGGGATCATGACCTGAGCCGAAGGCAGCTGCTTAACCAACTGAGCCACCCAGGCGTCCCAAATCTTCTGTATCTTTAATGGGATTTGTGTGATTATGTTTTGATTCTGATTTGCTTCTATGAGTTATAAAGAGACATATGTTAAAATCTTCCTCTTTGGTCAAGGACTTGTCCATCTCTCCTTTGAGTTTTGTCAGCTCTTGAAGCATATATAAATTTAGTATTGTTCCTTATTGAAATGATCCTTTTGCATAACAAAATATCTTTGTTTTCAGTAATATGTCTTGTGCTTTAAGATATATCTCTGGCGGGGTGGGGTGCCTGGGTGGCTCAGTTGGTTAAGTGTCTGACTCTTGGCTCAGGTCATGATCTCAGGGTTGTGAGATCGAGCCTCACATTGGGTTCCATGCTCAGCCCAGAGTCTGCTTGAGGTTCTTTCTGGCTCTCTTGTAAGCAGCACATAGGTGAATTTTATTTTTCATCCAGTCTGACAATCTCTGATTTTTAAATGGAATGTTCTGTACATTTACGTTTATTTCCTAACAGAACTCAATTTTTTAAAAAAAATTTTTATTTATTTGAGAGAGAGAAAGAGACAGAAAGAGGGAGAGGGAGAGGAAGAAGCAGACTCCCCACTGAGCACAGAAGCTTGATGTGGAACTTCATCCCAGGACTCTGGGATCATGACCTGAGCCAAAGGGAGAAGGTTAACCAATTGAGACACCCAGGAGCCCAATCCAACACAACTCAATTTAAGTACATATTTTTTTTCCTGTTTTCCCTCTCACTTCTTTATTCATTTCTTTCCTCCTTTCTTGTCTACTTTTGGATATATTATTTTTCCTTTTTTCCTTTTTTTTTTTTTTAAGATTTTATTAGAGAGATGGTGAGAGATCAGAAATAGGCAGAGCAGCAGGCAGAGGGAGAGGGAGACGCAGGCTCTCTGCCGAGCAGGGAGCCCGATGTGGGGCTCAATCCAAGGACCCTGGAATCATGACCTGAGGCGATGGCAGCCACTTAACCAACTGAGCCACCCAGGTGCCTCTCCTTATTTACTTTATATTCTTTTACTATTCTTGTAGTAAGTAATAATATGACCAGTATCTTGAGTATTGTTAGAAATTCAAATTTTTCAGGGGTGCCTGGCTGGCTCAGTTGGTAGAGTGTGTGTGACTCTTCATCCTGGAGTTAGGAATTCAAGCCCCATGTTGGGTGTCAAGATTACTCAAAGAAAAAAAAAAAAAATCTTCGGGGCACCTGGCTGGCTCAGTCAGTGGAACATGGGACTCGATCTCAGGGTTGAGCTCAAGCCCTACACTGGTGTGGAGATTACTTTAAATCCTTAAGAAAAACCCCAAAAAACAAAACAAAACAAAACAAAAACAAAGAAATTCAAATTTTCAGACCCCAATTCAACGTACTAAAACCAGAAATTCTCAGGTGAGGCCCAGCAATTTGGGTTTTAACAAGACCTCCTACTTATTGTGACAAATGCTGATGTATTAAAAGAACCACTGCCCCAAATATTATAATATGTTCTTGACTTAGTACTTCCACCACTTCCAGTGCAATGCAAAGACTTTAACTGTATATACAGTTAATCCTTCACATCATGGCTTTGAACCACATGGGT
This sequence comes from Enhydra lutris kenyoni, assembly GCF_002288905.1. Classification (NCBI taxonomy): domain Eukaryota; kingdom Metazoa; phylum Chordata; class Mammalia; order Carnivora; family Mustelidae; genus Enhydra; species Enhydra lutris. Next base: position 12,577,956 of record NW_019154093.1, read on the forward strand.
CCACTTATATACAGAATTTTTTCAATAAACATAGCACAGGGACACCTGGATGGCTCAGTCAGTTTCAGGTCATGATCTCAGGGTTGGGCACGAAACCTGCTGAAGATTCTCTCTCTCCCTCTCCCCCAGCCTCTCCTCCCACTAAAAAAAAAAAAAAAGAAGAAAAAAGAAAGAAAGAAAAGAAAAAAAGATAAACACAGCACAGTTACTGGGGCGCCTGGCTGGTTCAGTAGGTAGAGCATGCAACTCGATCTCAGTCTTGTGAGTTCAAGCCCCATGTTGGGCAGAGAGTTTGATTTAAAAAATATAAATAAATAGGTGTGCCTGGGTAGCTCGGTCATTTGAGTGTCTGAGCCCCACAATCAGGTTGGGAGTCTGCTTGTCCCGCTCATTCTGCTTCTCCCTACACTCACACTCATGCATGTTCTCTCTCTCTCAAATGAATAAAAATCTTTAAAAATAAATAAATATACAGTACGGTACTGTAAAAGTATTTTTCTCTTCCTTCAGATTTTCTTAACATTTTCTTTTCTCCAGCTTTTTTCTGTAAGAATAGTATATAATGCATGTAACATAACACAACATGTATTAATGAACTATTTATGATATCAGTAAGGCTTCCAGTCAACAGCAGATTATTGGTTAGGTTTTGGGGAAGTCAAAGGCAGAGACAGAGATTTTCAACTGTGCGGGAAGCAGCAGCATCGGCACCCCTAAACTACACACTGTTCTAGGGTCAACCATATTCCTGCCTTACCCTTATACTGTCATGTCTTTTAACTTCTATAGTATTTTAGACTCAAAGGCATTGTGTTACGTAACACAACTGCTATTGTTGTATTTTTATAAACACTCAATACACACTTAGATTTACCAACAGACATACTCTCTGGTGTTCTTCATTCTTGCCTGCACAGGATAATTTCCTTCTATCTGAAAAATTAATTCCCTCTATAATACTGGTGTACTAGTAACATATTCTCTCTGTAGAAACCTACTGATTTAACCTTCATTTTTCACAGAAATTTTAATTGTAGAAATCTGGATTAGCAGGTATTACCTTTCAGCAGTATACAGGTTTCATTCTCGTGTCTGGTTTTTATCATTTCTATTCAGAAGTCAGTGCCTGGCTTACTATTATTCCTTTGAAGTTGCCTGGTTTTGCCTCTGATTTTAAGATTTGTTCATCTTTGTTTTTAGCAGCTCGATTTGGGAGGGGGGACAGCTAGTAAGGATTTTTCATTAATTCTTCTTGAAGTTCTCAAGAAATTCTTGAATCTACACTGTGTTATCTTTCATCAGTTTAAAAATTTTAATATATTGCTTCTTCTTTATTCCTTTCTCCTCTCTTCTGAAACCCTAATAACAAGTTAGATTTCTTCCCCTATATCTCATTTTATCTCTTGAGCTTTTCTGAATTTTCCATTGTTTTTGTTGTTTCAATCTCCATATTTTCTATTGACATTTCTTCCAGTTCACTATTCTATTCTCTTCTCTGATGTGCCTAATCTGCTGTTAAACCCATCTATCAAATTCTTAATTTCAGTTACTATATTTTTCAGTTCTAGAGTTTCCTCTTCATTCTTCCATACAGCTTCCAATTCTCTGATAAATTTTCTATACTTCAACTATTTTCTTGAACTAATGTTAGTTATAGTTACTTTAAAATCATTATCCAGATCACTTATAAATACGTTTATGCTATCTTTCCCTACCCATCTCCTTGTTATTTAATTATGTGATCCTGTTTCCTGTAATATCTAAAGTTTTTGACTGAAAGTGAGATCTGACTTATGAAAACTTGTAAAAGCTCAGCATAATGTTATTTCTTCCAAAAAGGATTTAATTTTCTTTTGGCAAGTAGAAAAGTATTATATAAACTATGAAGTATATAGCAACCACGCTAGTAACAATTTGAAGCTGGTCTATTTTGGTTTGCTCTTACTTACAGAACATAACCCTTCTGAGGTATCGACTTGAAAGGCTGGAGTGTTTACCATGGCTCCCCTCCTCCTTGAAGATCATGGACAATAATCATTGTTCCCTCCTTCCTGTGAGACTGCTTGATTCTGAGTAGTGAAAAATCCACTTGATTTGTCTATGCCTGAGTCCAAATACATATGAGTTAGGAATTAGCAAATGCCTTAAGTGGATAATACTTCCAAGCTGAACTCACTTGGGAGATTCAAGAAGATCTTAGTACTCAAGCCCCGGCTATTTGACAGCCTCAAACTCCAGTGTTTGTCTTCCTAGCCCAATGACTGGTCTAGGCTTCTGGTTTCTGTTTAGCCTCTTTGCCATGCATTGAGAACTGAGAAATGTCCCAAGGGAAATATGCATGGCATATCTCAATATATTTCCATTTTTCCTGGAATCTTTAGCCCTGAAGTCCTAGCTTTTCTGTGCTCAAATGCCTCTTCCCTCTTTTTTATTGTTAGTCAGGGATGGTGGTATTTTATATAGAAAGAAGGATTAATCTAATACTAGCTATTCCATCACATCTAGAAGCATAAGTCCAAGAACTCCAGTTTCTTTGACCCCCATATTATTTCATCATGAAGTCCAGCATTACTATTTCCTGTTTCCTAAAAGCTACAACTATCTATATTTAGGCCTTAGTATCTCCTACTTAGACTACTACAAAGAACAATATTGGATATTTCTGATTCTAGACCATATGCCTCACTAGAAATTCTCAAGTTTAGATGGGCACAAAGAGGGATAGTGTCTTTTTTTTTTTTTTTTAAGATTTTATTTATTTATTTATTTGACAGATTGAGAGCCAGAGAGCACAAGTAAGGGGAATGGCAGAGGGAGAGAGAGCGGCAGGCTCCCCACTGAGCAGGGAGCCCGATGTGGGGCTCGATCCCTGGACCCTGGATCACAACCTGAGCAGAAGGTAGATGCTTAACTAACTGAGCCACTCAGGAGCACAGGGATGATTTCTTAAAGTACAGATTTCTGAACCTTATCTGTAAGTATAAAATAAATGATTTGGCAGGCCTGCAATAATACCTTGGAATTATCACCAGCACCACTAAATACACACTCGTACACATGCACCCACATACACCTCCCCTAAGTGATTCTGATGGAATCATTCCATGGATTAGTATTTGGGAAAAATCAATACTCTATACCTCAGCTACCAGTTGCCTTTCTAAATTGTCAATCTGATCAGTCGCTAATGATAGTCTGCTTCTATTGGTTTATTATCTTTCTACAAATAAAAAGATCCTATATATATCAGTATAATTATATGTATTTAAGTGTGTGTGTGTTTATGTGTGTGCATGATAAAGTAGAAGAAATAAAGCAAGAACAAGTGAAAGCAAGGGAGAGAGGAGAAGAGGGTAAAAAGGCAAGATTTGAAAGTGAGACTGAGAGTAGCAGCATAAGACATATATGGCTTCAGGTGCTCATGGTCTAGTAAGGGAGGAAATACATGCATAGAACTTAGTTACTTCATGAATCTCCCAGAGACTTTTTAGGGTTTTGAGATATGAGCTTAAGAAATAACGTTGTAAAGAAAAAAACACTTGGTATTTCACTAGGTATCTAATGACTTGGCATGAAATTTTGAAATGCTGACCCTTGCTTCAAAAAGAAAGAAAAGAGAAGAGGAAGGGATGGGAGGGGGTAAGGGGAGAAAAGGAAGGGAAGGAAAAGAAAGCAGACTACTACATACTAGTTCTGGATATGCACCTACACTTGAATATTATGAAACCGGTTGACTACCATTCAAAGAACTCTATGAGTTTGTCCAAATTATTCATTTTACTAGATTCTGTTGACCCCTTGGGAATCTGAAAATTTTTTTTCAAGCATATACTTAGAGGGATAATCAATGGTTTTTGAAACAAACTGATTCCATAAAATACTAACTCAAAAATTCCATCAATGGGAACTGGCACTGTCAAGAATTTAAATTAAACAGAGCTTCCCAATAAGCATCCTCCAACTTCTTTAGAGAACTATTTTCTTCTAATTTGTGTATACCTCAAAACATTGTGGATTCAAGCTTTCAAGCTGCCATTACAGGCTAGCCAAAGTTATGTCATCTTTAAACTCAATCATATAGAACGCTATTGTTATCATAAAGACAAATTAAATGTATTATTCAACAACATTTCAAAAAGTGTTTAAAAAAAAAAAAAACAGAATTACTTTGTTAGTCACAGTGTTGATTGCCAGAGTTGGAGAGGCACTTCCCGAAATAATACACTCCATTCCCAAAGAATCTGAATCTATGCTATATGGAGTTGAGGCCTAAAATACAAGAACAAAACAAATAATTATTAGCTCATATATCCAGCAACTTTAACACAATTTGAAGGTATTTCATCAGATTCTCCAACATCCAGTTTTGTGTTTTGTTTCTGAAAACATGAATTTAAATCCCTACTGAAATCTCTTGTACTATATTTTAATATGCCACTGACTTGGTATCACAAAGTCCATTGGTTTGGCTACTTCTTACCAGCTCTTTTAATTGACTATGAGACAGTCCAGCAAAAATAGAGACTGTTAATAGTCCTCTACTATCCATTTCCTCTCTTCTCCCTTTTAGTAATAAAACCCTATAGTTACTGACTTATGACAGCCCACCTAAATACTACCTTTTCCAGCTTCATCTGAAAGTAGCTGTGGCCATGTGACTAAGGTGTATGTGGCCATGTAACTAACTTGTGTAAGGGAGATGTGAGCAAGATATGTGCAACTTCTGGATCATGTCTTTGAAAAGAACCTGCTTGTCCTCTATTCTGTCTTTCCCTATTATTGCAGGCTGAGACACAGACACAGTGGTGGTAATCTTGCTTAACCAAATAATCAAGGGTAATACTCTAGGGAACACGGAAAAGATGAGATTAGAAGGAACATGGACATCTGAATGAACTTGTGGAACACACCTGGCTGTTAAATTTAACAGCTCAAACTTCTACTTGAAAGAGAAATCTGATTTAAGGTTTTCTTCCTTTGTCTATTAGTGCAACTGAACAGTACTGAATAACACAACTTTACACACACAGTTAATAGAGCTAATATGGGGGTCAAAATTCTGTATTTATAATCAGGGATATAAATAGTGATAACTCCTCCTTTGTTCATAAGAGATGGTGTCTATGGCTTTGTTGAGGACTCAAGAATGTTCAACTTCAAATGCTGAAAACTAACAAAGGACAGATAGGAATAATTTGTGGCTACGATGCTAGTTCTATGTATATTCCTTTTCTAGCAAAAACAACCTAACCTGTGCCACACGGTCCCAAGTGAAGATGCATTTTTAAAAGATCACACTGAATGAAAAAGAGAGCAATTTCACTGAGACCCATTTCTAAGATTAATCTATTTATCACTTAATCCTCATCATTAATTTCTTTCATCAGATAACCTACAAAGGTAAGGAATAGGCAGCTTGATTGAAATGAAAAAAGAGAAAAAGACAAGGGTCACCTCCCCACCCTGCCCCCTGGAAGACAGAATCCAGCACTTATGTGCTGGGTACACATTGAGAGTAAGGTAAAAGTGGCAAAGGGCTTCAGAAATACAAATGGAAGAACTACAAAGACAACCTGGTTTATGCCTCAATTTTGGTGCCAGTCCAACTTAGCTAAACCTGAATTAACATACAAGATTGCTTTAGAACACTGCAAATCTCGGGTGCCTGGGTGGCTCGGACGGTTAAACTTCTGCCTTCAGCTCAGGTGATAGTCTCAGGGTCCTGGGATCAAACCCCGCAATGGGCTCTCTGCTCAACTGGGAGCCTGCTTCCCCCTCTCTTGATGCCTGCCTCTGCTTACTTGTGATCTCTGTCAAATAAATAAATAAAATCTTTATATTTAAAAAAAAACAAAAACCCTGCAAATCTCATGTTCCTCTAACTCAACTGAGTCATCTCCATCCCAACTACTGGTTCACTATTTCTCAATCCTCCCCACTGGTAGGAAGAGGAAAGCCTGTGTTGTGTGATGGTATACAAATTATCAACCTTTATGTTCTTTTACCCATCTAAAAATGAGGATTATGTCACTTTCTTTAGAGGTCTATTAAGAGCATTAATGAAATGATTTACGCAAAGCTCTCAGCATGGTACCTGAAATGCACAGTGAGAGCTAGCTGCTATGACAACTACTAGAACATATCTGCTATCGATGCTGAGGATCTCTGATACAGAGGGACATTTAATAGTAAGTAATGAGAAAAGGCACAGATTCGATATGAGACACTTCCTACAAAGCCAGATTCATAACTTCTGCTATTATAAATTAGATGGTAAATTTTAAAAATCTTTTAATTAGATATTCTTTATGGATACTTCAGTCTGGTTCAATCAAAAGAATAAACAACATTCTCTTTACATGCTTTGATGTGCTCAAAAATATGGTAAATATTTTTAGTTATAGGTACACTGATTTTTTTTTTTAAAAGATTTTATTTATCTATTTGAGAGAGTGAGAGAGCATAAGAGGGGAAAAGGTCAGAGGGAGAAGAAGACTCCCTGTGGAGCTGGGAGCCTGATGTGGCACTCAATCCCAGGACTCTAAGATCATGACCTGAGCTGAAGGCAGTTGCCCAATCAAATGAGCCACCCAGGTGCCCTTTATTAACAGACAATAAATTTTCTGATTAGAAAAGCCAGAAGAAAAAAAAAAAAAGAAAAAGAAAAGCCAGAAGATCTAGGTATCCCAAAACCTACCCTCAAACTGTTATTATTGCAGCCAAAAGGCATTCTGGGCAAAGAAAGTATCAGAGCATCAGAAAGTTATGGGATAAACTCAAAACAGTCTAACATGTTTAGAGTTCCAAAAGGAGAGGAAGGAGAAACACAACAGCAGAAAAAATATGAAAGGACTGATGACTGAAAACTTCAGAAATTTATTTAAAAATAAATGTATGGATGTGAGGGACACCTGCGTGGCTCAGTTGGTTAAGCCGCTGCCTTCGGCTCAGGTCATGATCCCAGGGTCCTGGGATCGAGTCCCGCATCGGGCTCCTTGCTCAGTGGGGAGCCTGCTTCTCTCTCTGCCTCTGCCTGCCACTCTGCCTACTTGTGTTCTCTCTCTCTCTCTCTCTCTCTCTCTCTCTCTCTCTGACAAATAAATAAAATCTTTTAAAAAAATGTACGGATTTGAGAATCTCACAGTGAACCTACATCAGGATCAATTAAAAAGAAATCCCACTTATATACATCATAACTGAACTGTTAAAAAATGAAGACAGAAAGCAGCCAAAGAAAAATGACATTTCACCTACAGAAGAACAATGATTGGAAATGATCAGATTTCTCATAAAAATGATGGAGGCCCAGGGTGCCTAGGTGGCTTAGTTAGTTAAGCGGGTGACTCTTCATTTCGGCTCAGGTCATGATCTCAGAGCTTGGGGTCAGGCACCAAGTTGGGCTCAGTGCTCAGTGGGGAGTCTGCTCGTGGATTCTGTCTCTTTCCCCCACTGCCCCTCCTCTTGATCATTCTCTCTCTCTCAAATAAATAAATATATCTTTTTTAAAAAAATGATGGAGGTCATTAGACAATAAACATCTTAGAAAAAAAAACTTCCAGTCTAGACTGTGTATAATATGAAAATATTCTTTAGGAATGAAGGCAAAAGAAAGACATTTTCAGAGAAAGAGAAACTAAGAGAATCTGGTGCCAGGAGACCTGCACATATTACAAGAAAGTTCATTAATAAGCTAAAGGGAAATTACAGCACAGGGAAACTTGGACCTTAACGAATAAGTTAAATAAAGCACTAGAAATGGCAAACATCTGGGTAAATATAAAAGACTGCTGCTTTCCTCTTAGGTTCTAAGAGCCACATATGATTATTTAAGGCAAAACTTGTAACACTGTCTTGCCAAGACTTCCAATACATGCAGATTATCACACATATTACAACTAGAAGGAATGATGAGGAAAGAGGCAAAAGGGACCCATATTGTTGGAAGATTTCTGCATTTTATATGAAATGGTAAAATATTAACTCTGAGCAGACTGCAAATCCCAATCTACAGTTAAAAAACCAACAGATAAAATAGAATCCTAAAATATATCTAAGTAGGGATGCATGGGTGGCTCAGTCGGTTGAGCCACTGCCTTCGGTTCAGGTCATGATCCCACGGTCCTGGGATCGAGTCCTGCATCAGGCTCCTTGCTCAGTGGGGAACCTGCTTCTCTCTTCACCTCTGCTTACCACTCTGCCTGCCTGTGTGTGCGCGCGCGCTTTCTCTCTCGCTCTCTGACAAATAAACAAATAAATAAATAAAAATAAAATGTAACTAAGTAATCTAAAAGGTGCCAGGAAAGGGGGAAAGAAAGGAACTAAAAACATAGAAGTCAAACAGAAAACAAAATATAGACCTAAATCTAACAAGATCATTAATTAATGTTAAGTTAGTTAACATTAATGTAATTAACTACATAATATAATAATGTGATTACATTAATGTTAGTTAACATTAATGTTAATAATCTAAACCCTTCTATAAAAAGATTGTGAGAGATACTAAAAAAGACTCAGCAAACTGCAGCCTACAACAATCACAACTTCAAACATATAGACACAGATGAGTTCAAAGTAATACATGGAAAGATGTATACATTGCAAACAGTAAGCATAAGGATAAAATGACTGTATTAATATCAGATAGACACAGATGTTAAGAGAGAGTATACCAGACATTTAAAAAACATCTGATAAAAGAATTGATGAAGACATAACAATTATAAATGTAAATGTGACGAATAACAGAGCTTCAAAATACATGAAGCAAAAAACTGACAATTAAAAATCAGTAAAAAACCCGCATCGGGCTCTCTGCTCAGCAGGGAGCCTGCCTCCCTCTCTCTCTCTCTCTCTCTCTCTGCCTGCCTCTCTGTCTACTTGTGATCTCTCTCTGTCAAATAAATAAATAAAATCTTTAAAAAAAAATCAGTAAAAAAAAGAACACTGGGCTATATTACCAAATGCCTTGATCTAACTGATATTAAAGAACACTATGCCAAACTACAGAATACATATTCAAGTGCACAGATATTTACTAAGATATAGCACATGTTGAGTCACAAAATAAGTCTTAATAAATATCTAAAGACTGAAACAAAAAAAACTGTATTATAAAACAGTAAGATATCTAGGAAAACCCAACATGTGGAATACTTGGAAATTAACACATTTATATAAAGAATTCATGGGTCAGGTAAGACTCACAAAAGAATTTAAAAATATTTTGAACTAAATGATTAAAAAAATGCAACATACCAAAATTTGTTAGATGCCGTTAACACAGCCTTAGAGGTAAACCTATGGCTTTAAATTCTTATATTACAAGGGGGAAAGGTTTCAAACCAATTAATTACCCAAGCTGGAAACAAAAAACTAGAAATATCAGTAAGTGAACAAATTAGTAAGTAGAAGGAAGTAATGATAAAGATAAATACAGAAATAAACAAATAGAAAACAGACAACAGAAAAAAATTAGCAAAGACAAAACCTCTTTCTTTGAAAAGACTAATAAAAAACAGCTATACTGGAAAAAAAGAAAATACATATCCTCAATTTCAAGAATGAAAGAGGAGTTATTACTACAGATTCTATAAATATTAAAAGAGAGTATGATGGGGGCGCCTGGGTGGCTCAGTGGGTTAGCATCCAGCTCTCTGCTCAGCAGGGAGCCTGCTTCCTCCCCTCTCTCTCTCTCTCTGCCTGTCTTTCTGCCTACTTGTCTGTCAAATAAATAAATAAATAAAATCTTTAAAAAAAAAAAGAGAGAGAGAGAGAGAGAACATGATGAACCACTTTGTAAAACAAATTCAACAACTCAGATTAAAGTGACAAATTCCTTTAAGAATGTAATTTGCCAAAAGTGGCATTAAAAAAAAGTAAATTTGGATAGTCCCGTATCAAGTAAATTAAACATCAAGACATACCCACAAAAAAACCTACAAGGCCAGATGGTTTCACTAATGAATTTGCTCAAACATTAAAGAAAGATATACCAATCTACAAAAACTTTTTCCGAAAACAGAGGAAAGAATACTACCAATAGGAGGCCAAAATAATCCTAACACCAAAACCTGACAGACATTACAAAAGAAGAAATTTATAAATCCATATCCTTAATGAACACAGATGTAGAAATCTTGTAACAAAGCAGAGCAAACTGAATCCAACAATATATGAAAGGGATAATATATCATGACTCATAAGGTTTATCCAAGGAATGCAAGGTTTAACATTCTAATTGCAACCAGTATATTTCAACATGCTAACAGAGTAAAGAAAAGCCGTATGATCATTTCAGTAGGCATAGAAAAAGCATCTGATAAAATCTTGCACCTATTCATGATTTAAAACTCTCAGCAAACTAGGCTTACTGGAGAACTTCCTCAATCTAATAAAGCATACCTACAAAGAGCCCTATAGATATGTCACATTTAGGCGTGAAACACTGAACACTTTTCCCCTAAAAATGGAAATAAGGGAAGGATGACCACTTCTATTTAACACTATACTGGAGATTCTAGTTCACTCTAATAAGGGGGGGAGGGATAGAAGAGTAAGAGGGATAGGAAAACTGTCAAATAACTGTTTATATGGAAAATCCCAAGGCACTATAAAATAACTTCCAAATCTAACAAATTATAGGATACAAAGTTAATATATAAAAATTAAGTTTTTATATAACAGCAGCAAGCAACTGGAAAACTGATTTTAAAATAGATAGCTTCCAAAAACAAAATATTCAGGATTAAATCTAACTGGAAATATCCAAGTCCCCTACACTGAAAACTAAAAAACATTCCTGACAGAAATTAGAAACCTAATGAATGAAAAGATACAACATTTTCATGGCTTGGAATAATCAATACCATTAAGATATCAATTCCTGCCCCCAGATCAGGGCTGCCTGGAAATGAGAATGGAGCAAGGCATGAATAACAAAGGGGCAAGAGGAAACTTTTGCTGGTGACTAAAATGTTCATTTGACACTGGTGGTAATTTCACCTGTAGAAACTTCTCAAATTGTAAACTTTATTTGATGAATTGTACATAAACAATCTCTCAATAGTACTGTTAAAAAAAAAAAAACACAACAAACACACACCTAAATCCTACCCATTCAGCCAAATGAATCTTCATGAAAAGACTTCCTGGTTTACAATCCCTCACTGGATACGATTTCTCTAACTTTATAACCCCCAGGAAATTCTATTCATACCTACCTCTTGGAAGCAACATACAGTTCCTCCCACATAATGTACACTCAGTACATGTTCACCCAATTGAAATAAATGGCTTTTTGTTTTCTGGTTTTTTTTTTTTTTCCCCAGTTCTAGGAGTTCTAAGAGTAGGAATGTAACTACCCTCCTTCCTCTGCTCACTTAGACCTTTAACTGAATCCCCCTTACTCAGACTCAGGCTTAGAGATACCCCCCCACCCCCACCCCCAAAAGCACACAAGCGGGGGAACACTTAACAAAATCGCACAGCATAACAATGACAGAAACCAAGTCACAAAACGACAACGACCTCAGATATGCAGTAAATGTAGAATATTCTGCCTAGAAGAATGTCCTCTTTTCTATTCATCCATCCATCCTCATTATCTTCCTGATTAAACTTGTAATCATCCTCAAACTGTCACACACAACTTCAAGTAAAAGTAATGTGTATGCCCTCATTTCTGTTCCAATATCCAATGTGGATAACTGCAGAGTAGAAGGGTTCTTTTGAGTTTTGTTTTTGTTGTTGCAAAGGCCAACATGTTTAAGATAGTGAGTTTATGTATTTTATCTGGCCCTTACTCCCTCAAATAATTTCCACAACAATGCATCAGAAGCTTTTAGCAAAACTATCCATAGCAATATCCTATCTCCCTGCTTCTACCATTGTTCTCCTATAGCCGCTACAAGGTTCCTGCTAAAATATAAGTCACATTATGTCACTACTTTGATTAGCCCTCCAATGGCTTTCTACCCCTCCCTTAGAGTAAAACCCAAGTCTTTATAAAGGCATACAAGGCTCTACATATTGTACGTCCTGCTCCCACCATTTACTTCTCTGATGTCAAGTCCTACTGACCAGGGAATAGAAGGCAAGCTGAGGACAAAGCAGAAAGTGACACCCAAAACACCCCCCCCCCATGGGATATATGTGACATTCCTCTGGCACTCCTGGCTGCCCTAAAACTAAGGAAAGGAAAAATAAATAGTTAACTTATAGAGATCACAATCCTGCAAGACATGAGCCTCCCTCAGTTTAAAAATGTCTTAGCAGGGGCGCCTGGGTGGCTCAGTGGGTTAAGCCGCTGCCTTCGGCTCGGGTCATGATCTCAGAGTCCTGGGATCGAGCCCCGCATCGGGCTCTCTGCTCAGCGGGAAGCCTGCTTCCTCTTCTCTCTCTGCCTGCCTCTCTGCCTACTTGTGATCTCTCTGTCAAATAAATAAATAAAATCTTTAAAAATGTCTTAGCAATTTACAAGAACAAAGTATTTCTATAAATAACCTACCTTCCAGAATGAAATACAGGTACTTAAATGTCCTTACAACCTGCAGCCCATTGACAGATAGATACTTGAAGCAAGCAAAGTGTAACGTTACTCCAGGAAGCTCCCAAATATCTTAATGTTAACGCCTTGCCAGGAGGAAAAACCACCTTAACTTGACAATGGCAAGGCCTCAAGTACCCATATCCAGTGAGTCTTCTTTAACATGAAAATCCTTTTGAAACATCCCTTTTCCTTACCTCCCAAACTCCCAGGTATATAATCAGTTACTCCTCACAACCCCAGTACAGCAGCTATGTCCGCCCATGGGTCCTGTCCTCGTGCTTTAATAAACTACCATTTTGCACCAAAGACATCTCAAGAATTCTTTCTTGGTGGTCGGCTCCGGACCTCACCCCACCGAACCTCACCTATATTCCAAACCACATCACTACTATTCTTCCCTCCTCCACACACTAGAACAGCCACAGGGACCTCCTTGCTGTTTCTCAAAACCCCAGGCATGTTTCTGCCTTGGAGCCTTTGCACTTGTGGGATTTTCAGGGACTATAGGGCTGACAATCCACTTACATTTATATATAAAGAAACTGCAGTCAGAAAAACTAAACACCCAAGTTATAACACAATAACTTTAAAACTAGGTCTCCTAACTTCCTGGCTAAGTTCTAATTCCCCTAAATCTTGTAATTAATAAAAGTGACCCTTCATTTAAAAAAAAAAAAAAAAGGTGACCCCTCATGACTTTGTAACATGACTTGATTTTGCTCATAATTTTACTATGTTCTTAAACAGAAGAACTCTGGATGATTAAATGCTGCTAAAATATAACACAAACTATGGAATTTTTTTGGTTTTGTTTCTAGAATTTCTATTTCCTACCACTGGCAGCATCCCAAGGGCATTATTTCCTACGCAGAATTCTTTCAAAGCACCTTACCTGTGCCAAGCGTACAAGAGAAACACAGTAAACATGTGTCCTCACTATCCATAAAAGTTACATACAACCATTTCAACTTTTTCTATAACAATACTGAATCTGTCTACTTATTTTAAAAACCCTGAATGAGGTACTTAGGCAAACACTAACCGGTGACCAGGAAGAGTCTCTTTCAATTATAAGAAACAATACACTCAAAAAGAAGCACCTTCAGTCTACTGATTTAACAGCTGTACCCATACACACCTTGAAGAGACAAAAGATTTTTTAAAGGATTTCCTGGATTGGATCCAATTTAAGAAATAAAGACTATGAAAATGCAAGAGGCTATAAAAAACAAACAAAAGGTGCACAGATCTGAAAACACATCAACACACTCCACCAACAGAAGACACGTAGCAACCACATTACCTTCTGTGTTAGTCTCTACCCTGTTTCCTACAAACACCTCTACATCTCCACCTGAGCATTTTTTTCCCCCAGTCGAGGAGCATGATTTGGCTTTGTGTAGATCTGGCCAGAAATGCAGAAACGTAATGTCCCCAGCAGCATCATCACCCCAATGAAGGGGAAGAGCTGACAGACAGAAAGCTTGCTGCCCAGAGTTCTAAACCACCTCCCAGCATTTCCCAGTTTGACTGAGCCAGCCCATACGGTGGTAACTGACTTGATAATTGGATAATTGCCCCACTTTCCTAGTATCCCCCCTCAAACTACCTGCACTCAGTTCCTTGTCTATTTATAGTAGAACTGAAATGACAGGGATCTTCTTTTCTCAAAAAGAATGTCTCCTGGAAAAGATAGGAAATCTTCCTTTAGCACAACAGTCCTCAAAATTTTGATCTCCTTTGCACTTATATTAAAAATTACTAAGGTTTCCAAAGAGCTATTATTTATGTAACATATCTATTTATATTTACCTATTAGAATTTTAAACTGAGACAAAACTTATTTAAAACAATGACACACTGCATGTTAACATAAATACTGTTTTGTATGAAAAATATAGTCTCCAAAAAAAAAAAAAAAAAAACTTAGTAAGAAGAATGGCATTATTTTACATTTTTAAGGAAAGTGCTTTAATGCTTTGCTTTGCTTAATAGAAGATCTCTACATTCAATCTATGGCAAAATCATAGGTCATGTAACCTCTGAAAAATTACAAGTAAAAAAGGTAAAGAACATTTTAGTATTATGAACACAGTTTTGACCCCACAGACCCCCCTGAATGGGCCTCACACTGCTTTTAACAGATTCCAATAAGCAAAGAATGACACTACAAAATAACCAAGATACATGATTTAAGCTTGCGGGGGGGGGGGGGGGGAGACACCAACTGAAGAATGAATAGAGAAGAATATATTTCTGTGATTATCAACTTGATAAAAGAGATAAACTATACTAATCTGAAGCACTCATTCTCTCAAGCACTTTTTTTCAACAAAGAACTGCTAAAACCAGAGTTCCCTTTTCTATTCCTATAACATTCAGTTCCCTTGGAATAGTTTCAGTTTTCTAGTCTTCAAAAAGAAAATCTCCATAGGTAATATCCAGCTTTTTTTGCTTTTTTCTACCCTAAACAGCTTCCAGTAGACAGGGCGCTTTTCAATTTACCCTTTGGTTGAAAGTGAACAGCAAAGCCAAATTAAAAAGCAAAATATATGCAAAAGGTTAAAAGAGAAATTAATCAATACAAAACCAGAAACTAATAGGACAGGAAAAATGAAATGGGGGGAGGTGCACATGCTTGTGAGTAGGGGGTGGGGGGATGGAGAGGGAGAGGAATAAAATGACTCCATACTGAACCCAAGACAGGGATCAACCTCATGATCCTGAGGTCATGACCTAAGCTGAAATTAAGAGTCAGTTGCTCAACCACATGAGCCACCCAGATGTCCCTTTGGGTACTTTTTTTTTTTTTTTTTAAATGACTAGACTTGTACATATAATTCCCCTTCACTCTTTCACACTGCCAATCACCCCCCATTTGCCTTATTTCTGTTCATTCAACAGACTTCACTGAAACATCAGTTCTCTGCTATATGGGCCCAAAGTTCTCAAGACCCTCATCTTTAGAATGACCACATAATATATCCTACAAATGCTGCTTTGAAAATGAATAGGGTACTATTAATTATGCTGAGACAGCAAGCAAGATTATGAATTATCAGTTTAGATTTCCTACTTAACTAAGAGCTTCATGAGGAGTCTGTCTTGCCTACCACTATTCCCCCAGTTCTTATAGCTCTAGGCTTAAAATATAAAAGGTATGTGTAAAAGGTGTGTGCTGGTGCACCGCCTCTCCCCACCTCTCTCTCAATGAATGGCATGAATAATGCAAATTAAGGTAAAAGAGGAAAAACTCATCCAGATAAAATGAACTACTCTGTTCTCTCCCAAATCCTGATACTATTCAAGCCCAAACAGTATCTTTGATCATGACCTCTTATCTCTTGCCTCCCTATCTAAAGCCCCTCCAATCACAATATAAACTTCAGGAGAGCAGAGAATGTCTGTTTCGTTAAATGTTTCCCCAGCACCTAAAGCATTGCCTAAAGCTGGCACGGAGCACTTGAGAATTGTGTGCTCAGTGAATGCTGCCTATTATCTTGCCTTGCCCATCTCCACCTGAAAGCTAAGCCACAAAACCCATATGAAGCCATTCCAGATAGTCCCAGTAAAACAATGTCCCCTTCCTCTGCATACAGTAATGTGTCATATCTTTCTTATAATACTTTCTATACATAATTTTTCCTTGTGTTAGAATTATGTTTCATTATGTGTCATTGTACTTGGCATACCATGTAACATTTTAGCACAATGCCTGACACACAGTATCTAGAAAACTAAGATACGTCAAATGAAACTGGTAAAACAGCAGCATTTCACACAATTATGAGTACATATTAAGAGACCAGATACCATGCTAATTTTCTAGAGAACTTACTTATTCATGCTTACATACTCATTCATCCCTAGCTCAGGTCACTGTCATTTCACAATGGCAGCTCCACCTACTCAGCACCGATGGGGTTCGGAACAAGCCATCCCAGAACATGCCACTTTGGCATGTCGATTATATCTGACTTATTTGCATGGCAGGACAAACATTTATTTACCAAACATTTGCTTTTCTCCCACCTTCCTGTGAACTGCCTTCTTCCTCTCTGAAGCCCCAGACCCACATCCCCTTCCTCAGCTCATGATGGTAATATAAACCTCAAATGGCTGGCTGCCACTGAGTCTCATATCTTTGTGGGACTCCCATATGTACATATGTAATTAAATTTGTTTTTCTCCTATTAATATACCTTTTTATTATTGAGGGGGGGGGTCTCAGCCAAGAACCTAGAAGGTAGAGGGAAAATTGCTTTTCTCCCCTATAGCATCTTCCTCTTGCAAGGAGTATTATATAAAGAGAAGTATCTTTCTTAACTGTTTTGATTCCACTCCTTATCTAAATGTCCACACTCTAGCCTAAACTCTTCACTACAGTTAAAAAGGTTCTACAGTATGCCCACCTGTATTTCTTGCCCTGTTAACCATGCACACTGTTTTCTCCAAGTGGAACAATATCCTTTACCATTTCAATTCAAAAAAGTTACATGCAAAGTTTCATTCCTCTGCCCAGAGGCCTTCTGGGGGCAGCATTATCTATTCTGAGTCACTTTAGTTATCCTTGGCCTGGTCTAACAGACTTATTAGTTAGTACTTGTGCTGTAACTTAGAATCTATTTATGTCCCTAATCGTGTATGTGTGTGTGTCTCTTTGTATATATATATAAACTTTATATATACTTATGTTCAATGTGGAGGTTCTCTTTTAAAATCATGGACCATTAGCCCACACAAGATATGCATATATAAAAAGAAATATGATTCAGTGTTGTGGTCTTCAACATAATAAATACTAGTGGCAGGAAAGGACAGACGTAAAGAGTGTAAACTGTAAAGGCAGACTACCTAGGTTCATAATGTTGGCCTTGATATTTATTGTCCCTACTACCCTTTGACAACTTACTGAGCATCCATACCTATCAGTTTCGTTATTTGTAGTTATTATAAAAATTACATGAGTTAATATACATAAAATTATTTAAAAAGCATCTGGAGTGTACCTGGGTGGCTGAGTCAGTTAAATGTCTGGCTTTGGCACACGTCATGATCTCAGGGTCCTAGGATCAAGTCCTGGGATCAAGTCCCATGTCAGACTCTGCGCTCAGCAGGGAGTCTGCTTGCCCCTTTCCCTCTACCCACTCATGTGTGCATATTTTCTGTCTAATAAAGAAATAAAATCTTTAAAAAATAAATAAAAATAAAAAGCATCTGGCACCTAAACTAAATGTAATTACCTATCATTATTATTATTACAATGTCGTCTTAGCACAAACTGCTATACAGAATTACCATAAGCTAGATGGCTTATCAACTACCGAAATGTATTTCTCACAGTTCTAGAAGCAGGAACTCCAAGATCATGGTGCCAACGTGGCCAGGTTCTGGTGAGAAAGAACCATGTTACAGGTATCCTCATTGGTTTCTCACATGGTGCAAAGACAGCTAGCTAGCTCTGTGGCCTATTCTTACAAAGGCACTAATCCCATTTGTGAGGGTTCTATCCTTTTGACCTAATTACCTCCCAAAGGGCCCACCTCCAAATACTGTCGTACTGAAATTGGGGTTTCAAACACAGGCATATTGGGGGAACACAAACATTCAGTTCAAAGCAGCTATGAAGACTTCTATCTTCTTACTTTATAACCGAGGATACTGAAACTCAAAACAACAATTTGCCAAAAGTCACAAGAACAAGTACACTGTAAAACCAGAAGAGAAACAAAGGACTCCCAGTAAAGGAGCCTATTCATTTTACCATGCTAAAATTTATGCAGTAATATTTTTAAGGTCTGCAGGTCCATTTTATGATAAAGAAAAAGTGGTGAGAAGGTATTAAGAAGTGAGAAAAAGGAAAATGAGAGACATTTATATATGCAAAGATTAAGAAAAGAAAAAAGGAATTCTCTTAATGATCAAGACAGAACATGGGCTTATTATGTTCATATAAATGGAGGGACAGGAAGGTGATCCAGAGAAATGAATTAAGAGTATTAGGTTGGAGAGAACTATCATGCTTTATTTTTCATTTAGGACATAAAGATACGGTTACTTCCATTTTTCAAAAACCCTTTCTCTTTAGCAGTTTAGAGAGCTAATTCTGTTCCTCTAAAAGCTCATCTCTTCGGGGCGCCTGGGTGGCTCAGTGGGTTAAGCCGCTGCCTTCGGCTCAGGTCATGATCTCAGGGTCCTGGGATTGAGTCCCGCATCAGGCTCTTTGCTCAGCAGGGAGCCTGCTTCCCTCTCTCCCTCTCCGCCTGCCTCTTTGTCTACTTGTGATCTCTCTCTGTCAAATAAATAAATAAAATCTTTAAAAAAAAAAAAAAAAAGCTCATCTCTTCAAAAATGCATAAAATATTTTGATTTTTCACACAGAATTCTGATGTTTACACATGGGAAAAAATTTCAAATTTCAGAAATTTAATAAGAAACTTGGAGGAATGTCAACATATTTACCATCTACATTTTTAAAACTTTAAAAAAATTTTTTAAAGATTTTATTTATTTATTTATTTGACGGCGGGGGAGAGAGAGAGAGAGAACAAGTGGGCAAAGAGGCAGGCAGAGAAAGAGGGGGAAGCAGGCCCCCAGCTGAGCAGAGAGCCTGATGCGGGCCTCGATCCCATGACCCTGAGATCATGACCCGAGCTGAAGGCAGAGGCTTAACCCACTGAGCCACCCAGGCACCCCACATTTTAAAAACTTTTAAAGTTTAGGGGTGCCTGGCTGGCTCAGTCAGTAGAGCATGCAACTCTTGATCTCAGGGTTGTTGAGTTTGAGCCCCACGTTGGGTGTGTAGAAATTACTCAAAAAAATAAAAACAGGGGGGCGCCTGGGTGGCTCAGTGGGTTAAAACCTCTGCCTTCGGCTCGGGTCATGATTCCAGGGTCCTGGGATTGAGCCCCACATCGGGCTCTCTGCTCAGCAGGGAGCCTGCTTTCTCCTCCTCTCTCTCTTCTCTCTGCCTGCCTCTCTTCCTACTTGTGATCTCTCTCAAATAAATAAATGAAATTAAAGAAAAAAAAAAAACAAAACAAAAAAACAGGGTTGCCTGGGTGATTCAGATCATGATCTCAGAGTCATTAGATCGAGCCCTATGAGGCTCTCACAGGGCTGGAAATCTGTTTAAGATTCTCTTTCTCCCTCTCCCTCTGCCCCTCACATCTTGCTCACTTGCACGCCCTCTCTCTAAAATTAATTAATTAATTAATCAAATCAAATAAAGTTTCAATTTATGGGTCATGTTTAGTTTTTGAGAAAACTTTAAACATATAAATATCATATTCAGAACCATCACTATTTGACTATCTTATACGTTTCCTTAGATAGAACCCAATGGTCATTTAAAATACAAACTGTTGGGGTTCCTGGGTGGCTTAGTGGGTTAAGCCTCTGCCTTCGGCTCAGGTCATGATCTCAGGGTCCTGGGATCGAGCCCCACATCAGGCTCTCTGTTCAGCGGGGAACCTGTTTCCCCCTCTCTCTCTGCCTACTTGTGATCTCTGTCTGTCAAATAAATAAATAAAATAATTTTTAAAATTAAAAAAAAATACAAACTGTTCTAATAAAAATACTACAAACTCCCCCCAAAAAACATCTAAATGAAAAATAGACATAACTAGTTTCTCAGAGCAAGAAATTATATTTTGTATGAAGACTATCTTTCAGAGTATTTGTTAAAAGAGTATCTGTCTCCCTGATTATATGTACTCTGCTTACAGCTAGACTCTTTCTATATAGTTCCTCTCCTACAGTAGCAACCAACACATAGCTCAGGCCAAAATAATTATCAATAGTATTAACCAAAAGACTCTGGCTCTTTTATGGAACTACACTACAAAGTTAAGTTGTTGAAGCTTTTACATGCTTTTTAACTTAAATTAACTTAAAATGAAGATAAAAGGATAAATAGTAGAAAATATAGAAATTACGTGCCCAAAATACACACCAAAGAACATATGCTTTGTATGTAAAACATACATAACGTGTAATATGAATCCTTTATTTCCACAAACTTCCACTGTAAAACAGACAATATGGTCTTCAAGAAAAAAACAGGACTCTCAAAAATAAAAAGTGATTGCTCTAAGAACTATGCAACAAGGTAACAATAAAATTCAGGGTTGATGTCCAAAGGAATGCACAGCTGTCAACCCAACTACCAATGCAAATTTCCAAAAATAATTTAAGTTCCAGAAACTTCAGCAGAGAACAAATGGGAGAGAAGATCACGATTCCTTAGCCTTCCAAGATATATATCCTTGCTGATGCTCTGGGTTAACAATGTGGATAGCTCTCCCCTTCCTTCAAATTCCAGCAATAAATGCTAAATGTTCTGTGTTCCATATCTTCACACAATTAAAGCCCAATTGCTAAGTCTCTTTTAAAAGAAGGGGGAGGGCAGGAACTGAGGTTCATTCCCTCTCAAACCATTACAGATGGTTTACATACATACATTACATACATAGCTCTCACCATCATCTGTTTTAAAACTTACCAGAAGGCCATCCCACCAATACTAAACCTTCTTTTTAAAAATTTTATTTTTTTGAGAGAGAGGGAGAGAGAGAGAGCACGCTATGAGCAGGGGGAGCGGCAGAAGGAGAGGGAGAAGCAGGCTACGCGCTGAACAGGGAGCCCAACGTCGGGCTCAATCCTAGGACCCTGCGCTCAGGACCTGAGCTGAAGGCAGATGCTTACCCAAGTAAGCCACCCAGGTGCCCCTAAACTTTCATTTCTTTAATTTCCTTTATTTCTTAAACTTTGGTATGTGTAAAATTAAAACGTGTTCTGGTCTAAGAGTTCACCTCTAACTCTATATAGCTTGGTAAATGGAATACTGAATTCCCTCTGCTGGCTCCATTTACGTTGCTGCTACACTTCATAGCTTACCTGACCCCAACTTAAACACAGCTTAAGGTCCTTATCTTTGAGAATCGGAAGTTTTATCACTCCACCAGGAAGAAGTTTTATCTCTCTACCAGGAACCACCATAAAAAAATTTATTTGACCAAACAATTACCCAGTTTCTCTTATCTTATTCCCTTTGTCCTGCTTTTTTCTGCAAACATTTACTGATACTTATTATAAGCTGTGAAAAATACTAACTCTAGAGATACAAATATATTTCTCAGTTCTTAAGGGATCACAGTCCAGCAAAGGAGACAAATATAGAGAAAAATAATTTCTACAAAATGTGAGAAATACTATAAAAGAACTTTGTAAACATTCTATATGAACACAAAGTGAGGAAAAGTTTCATAATGTAGTTAACATACGAAATGAGCCTTAAAGAAGAAGAGCGTATAATGGTGTGTATGTGTGTGTTTTAGTTGAGATAATGAAAATACAGAATGGGGAAAGCTGAAAGGTAAAGTTAATGTCTGATGACAGCCAAAGTGTTGACTAAAAGTATATTCCAACAAATAACAAGACATCAACTAGAGCTCCATTTCTCTTTCATTCTTATAAATTAATTTTAACCGTAAATTCGTAAGAATGATCTTATAAACAACACATACACACAGGATTTGGCATATGAAATTATTACTACATGGTTGGAAGCAGGAAAAAGCACTGCAAAGACAATCAGGAAAATTCAATGTCATCAGACTGATTATCTGCAGTGAAAGGGAATAGCTCTGTTACATAAAACCAGCCTCCAATGTTGTAGATACAGAGGAATGAATACCAAATTAAATTCCAGGAGACTTGGATTCAAGTCTCAGACAGTAGCTATGCCCTAATTACATAACAAACTTTTTACTTAATTCCTAAACTGCTTACATCATTCAAGGGTTATTAAGATCAAATGAGTCTGAAAGTGCTCTGAAAAAACAGAAATGCTATACAAATAAAATACTACCTTCATTAAGGTTGTACTTATATTAGAAATTAACTTTAAAAATTTATATTGCTGACATAAACTCTCATACTAAATTTGTGATAAAGAGATTTTTACCCGTTCTACAGATCGTGCTCTCTTCTTTGGCCGAGTAGGCAGCGCATCTTCTTTCGGATTGGTGTCTATTGCCCAGTAGGACCCCTAAAAGTAAAGAAAGAAATTATATTAACAGTATATTACAGCAACTCTATACCATTAAGAATGGATTTTTTTAATCCTCTGCTTCAAAAACAAACATTCTGCAGATACAACAGTGGAAAAACAGCATGAGAAGATACACTAGTTCTGCACTGAGAAAAGTAAAGTTTATATTAGAAGCAAAGTCCATTTACAACTAGATTATTAAAAAAGAAAAAAATCACAATCTGAAGTAGTGTGAGGTCCAAGAACTTCTGCCACAGCCAAAGTAAAGTGCAGTGATCAACTGAACACACTTTTAAAATATATACTGATTCTTAATTGGACATATATGATAACTACAACAGCACAAGACTTTAAAGTCTAATGGGTTTTATGTATAAAGATACCATAATTTCTATACTCTGGGACCTTACAAATCTAAATGGTTAAGCGAAACAATTTAGAAAGACAAACTGCTTGAACATATTCTATATAATAAATGCATCCTGGGAAGCAATGGTCTGTAAACAAGTATTTTATTGCTTATTCTGTCACAACTTTTTAACTATTTATCCTCTCTCAGACACAAGTTCTCAGACCACTCATTTGAAAATACATATTTAGTACCTACTGTGTTCCAGGCACTCAAAAACTGTGACTCCTTTACAAAATATTTGAAAAGTATAGATCATACCATTTACAGATTATTATACAGATGAAGAAACCAAAGCTCAAAAAGAGAAGTGATTTGTTCAACCAAGGGTATGAGAACCAGGACCAGAATCAAGACCTTGCTTCCCTTCTTCCTCAACTTGTTTACACACACACACACACACACACACACACACACACACCCCTATTTAGGGAGGGGAGGCAAGGAATGAAGGAGAGAGTAAGAAAAGGAAAAGAAGGGAGGGAGATACACATTTCAGCTTCCCTGGCTCCTTTTCAAGCAATATTTAACAATGAGGGGAAATAAAGCAGTCATCTATCAAATCTTCAAACTTGCATCCAACATGAATTATCTGCTTAGAGTTCTTTAAGCATACCGTGTCCTTTCACACAGCTATGCCTTGCCCTACATGGTGATCTCCTGCCTATAATATTCACCCTACCACTGACAACCTCACATTCCACCTTCAAAATTTAGCTCAGATCTTATCTAAAGGAATCCTACCTCTGATCCTCCCACTGTCCTTAAGAATTCATCATTCTATCCCTCTTTAAGATCTCCATGCATTTTATACATCCGGACTATTGACTGCACTTAACATTTATAAACTTATTTATAGGCCTGAATCCTTTCTGGGCTGAGTTCCTTAATAGCAGAAACTCATTTATATATCCACTGTGCCCGGCAGAATATCAGACACATAGCAAGTACTCAATAAACACTTCTTGAAATGGAAAGAAAAGCATTTGAACAAACTGTGCCAACAATGTTAAGAGTACAGGGTATGATGCCAGGCCTTCCCAGATCCTAGTTTATGCAGGTACCTGAACTTAGCACTCATTTCATCACCCAGCCATTACTGGAGGATTCTTCCATGATATCTTTTCTAAGTAGTCATTGCAGTTTCAGCTAATTAGTCTACCAGACCTGATGTAAACTTCCCAAGAACCATGTAAAATATACATGCTACAGAAATTAAGCACTAAAAATAAAAACAATGATTTTATGAGTAGGTTCAGCTAACAAGTTTCAAAATAAACAAAGAAGGAAAAAGGTCTTATACTCAATTAATACACAAATTGAAAAATAAACTGGGAAGAAAAATACCAATACTCATCAGACAATAGTTTAAAATCCTCTGTTCATGGAAATGACAAATTCCAGTGTTTAGTGTTGTTTTCATGGGTGTGTATTTGTGTGTTAATCTGGGGAAACAGCTCACTGCCCATACATCAGACTGATTTATTAAACATTTTAATAAAACTATAAAAATTATACATTCTTCCACACAAAGTATGATTGGCTGTGGCTTGTTACAAATACATCAACAACAAAGAAAAAAATTGTTCATGAGCTTAACTCTTCAGGAAGTACTCAAAAAACCTTAGATGCCCAAATTCAAGATTTTATTTATTTATTTATGACAGACCGAGAGACAGAGAGAGCACGTGCATGTGCATATAAGAAGGTGGGAGGGGCAGAAGTGGGCTCCCTGTGGGGCTTGATCTCAGGACTCTGGGATCATGACCTGAGCCAAAGGCAGATGTCCAACCAACTAAACCACCCAGGCACCCTTATCTTCTCACCCATGTTTTCTTCTAGATGTTTCATAAAATAGTCTTAACCTTTATGTTAAGGTCTCTGATTCACTTAGCGTTAACTCTCTCAAAAATCAGCTGAATATATACACGGCTCTATTTCTGAACTCTATTCTGTTCCATTGATCTACTTGTCTATCCTTATACCAGTAACACTGTGTTTTAATTACTTTTGTTGTATAAAAAGCCTTGAAATCAGGCACCACAAGTCCTACAACTTCAGTTTTTTCAAAACTGTTTTGCCTATTCTAGGTCCTTTGCATTTCCACATAACTATGAGAACCAGCTTGTCAGTTTCTTTTAAAAAAAATCTGTTAGGATTCTTCTTTTGATTGCATTCTCTATAAATCAATTTGGAGAAGACTGACATCCAACATGAGTCCTCTATTCCACAAACCCATAAACATGCTATAGCTCTCCATTTACTTAGGTCTTTTATTTCTTCTTGGTAATGTTTTACAGTTTTCAGGGAAGACATCTGTATTTATTTTGTTAAAATGTATCCCTAAAGTATTTCATTGTTTTGCATGCAACTGCAAATGGAACTGCTTTTGTTAACCTCTAGTTGTTCCTTGGTAGTTTAAAAAAATTACACTGTCCTTGCATCTTTTGACTTTACTAAACTCATTTATTAGTTATAGGGGCTTTTCCATAGCTTCTTTAGGATTTTCTACATATGCAATATTGTTGTTTGCAAAACAAGACCGTTTCACTTAGTATTTTTCAACCTGGATGGCTTTTCTTCTTCTTGCCTTACTCCACTGGCTTGGCCCTCTAATAGAATGTTTTGTAAAAGTGAATGCAAACACCCTTGTTGGTTCTCAATCTCAGAGGGACAGCATCCACTTTCTCATTATTAAATACAATGTAAATTCTTTTTTTTTTTAATTTAAGATTTTATTTATTTATTTGACAGAGATCACAAGTAGGCAGAGAGGCAAGCAGAGGGCCGATGCAGGGCTCCATCCCAGGACCCCTAGATCACGACCTGAGCCGAAGGCAGAGGCTTTTAACCCACTGAGCCATGCAGGCGCCCCCGTAATTTCTCTTCAATAGGTGACTTGTTAATCAAATTAAGGAAATTCCTTTTTATTCCTAGCGTGCTGAATGAGTTTCAATTTTTTTCTACACTTAAGATATGATTTTTCTGTTTCCTTCTACTACTTAGTGAATTATATATATCAATTGGTTTTCTAATTTTAACCTGCAGTGCATTCCTGGGACAAATCCCATCTGATCACGACATATTCTCCTTTTTATATATCAATGAATTTAATTCGGTAATATTTTGTTAAAGATCTTTGGGTCTATGTTCACAAAGGATATTGGTCTGTAGTTTTCTGATTATTTCTTTGCCTGACTTTGGTACCACAGTGATGCTGAACTAATGAAATGAGCTATGTAAACTGCTCCTTCATCCACTTTTTTTTTTTTTTAAACTTTCTGGAAAATTGGCATTGCTTTTTCCTTAAAGTATTTCAGCTTCTGATTTCATTGCTTTTGTTTGTTCATTTTCCAGTTTACTGATTTCTAATCTTACTTTTATTGTTTCCTTCCACTTACTCTGGATTCAATTTGCTCTTATTTTCCTAACTTAAGGTAAATGTTTACATAACTGATTTCAGACTCTTCTAATTTTTCTAATTTAAACCTGTAAGCTCCTTCCTAAACAATGCACTGGCTGCATGTCACAGATTTTTATATATTCCACTCTCATTACCACTCAACTCAAAATACTTTCTAATACCCTCTAGGGGCGCCTGGCTGGCTCAGTTGGTTAAGCACCTGTCTTCAGCTCAGGTCATGATCCCAGGGTCTGGGGATCAAGCTCCTGAATCTGGCTCCCTGCTCAATGGGGAATCTGCTTCTCCCTCTCCCTCTGCCCCTTCCTCTGCTATGCTCTCTTGCACTCTGTCAAGTAAGTAAATAAAATCTTAAAAAAAAAAAAAAAAATTATTTCAACCTCTAGTGATCTACTATAACTTGTTTTCTAGCCCAGCATGTGGTGTACCATGGTGAATATTTACTGTGCCTTTGAAAAGAATGTGATTCTGCTTTTGAGGAATGTAGTGTTCAGATTCTTAAATACTTATTTGTCTAATTGTTCTACTATTTGCTGAGAGAAATACATCAAAAATCTCTTTCTATAAGTATGGCTCTATTTCTCTTTTTGGTTCTGACAGTTTTTCTTTGTTTTTTTGGGGGGTTTTTTTTGGAAGTTCTAGTTTTGTGGGGTTTAGTTTGGGATTTTTTTTTTTTTTTTTTAAGATTTTATCTTTAAGTAATCTCCACCCAGTGCAGGGTTGAACTCACAACCTCGATATCAAGAGTCCCATGCTCCAGCAACTGAGCTAGCCAGGCACCCCAAGAAACTCTTTTTTGAGGTACACACATTTATAATTCTTAGGTACTCCTGAGGCACAGGTCTTTCCTTCTGCTATCTATATAATATGCTGTTAAGGCTACTCAGTGAATTATCCGTTTAGTTATAGTTCTTTTCAGCTATACATTTTCATTTGGTTCTTTTCATAGTTTCCATCTCTGTACTGAAATTCCCAATCTGTTCATTCATTCATTATTTGAATATACATTATTTTGATTCTTTCAACATACAGTAGCTGCTTTGAAATTTGTGTCTACTAAATCCACTCTCTGGGCCACTTGTTCCCCTGATTGAAGAGCTGAGATAACTCCAACTCTTTCTGACATACTGACACCAGTCTCTCTTATTTCCTACCCTTTTAGACAAGTTCTCCATGAATTTTTCCCTGAGTAATGCACGAAGCTGAATTCCAACATAAGTACTACAATATTTAGAAGATCACCCGATACCCTGAAGAGAACATCAACCCACATACCTGGATTCAAACCCCAGATCTGGTTCAAGAATCTTGAACAAGTTACCAAACCTTTGATCTACTTTCCTCATATCTATTTCATAGAGTTATCGTGACAATTAGCACTAAATATATACTAGGAAATCTAGTTACTACTATTTAACTATAAATAAGAAGTGTCCATGGGACAGAGATGTTATAACTTATAGGATAAATAATAAAATAACAGTGGCAAACAAATTTATGAGCTGTTTTAGTAGGAATTTAAGCTAGTAAACCCAGATTTTCTAAAACATGTAAAATACATACTGTTATTATATTCAGGTTTTCCTGGTTTTGAAAATATATACACCAAAATGGTCAACATCTCCTGAATACAACTAATTGCTCATCAACTGTCATGCACAGAACTAAAACAAACATCTTCCAATCTCTAAAATGTTCTTTTTATTACTTCTGGTTCTTTAACTTATATTTTACTACCAGAAGACAATTCAGATTTCAAATACATATTTAATAGACTTAGCATATTATTACTTCTGGTTCTTCTTGCACTTACACTTTCAAAGTCCAGTACTTTTGAAATTTTTGATGGCTCAGAATTTTGGTACAGGATGGCTATTTCTACTCCAAAACTGTAAAACACATTCTCATATTTGTTATAAGCACCAAACCAAATGAGGACCCTGATTAGCTTTTTCATTTCTGTATCATCTATTTCCTCGCAAGCACTTTTGTATACATATCAGAATTCAGGATTTGGGGACACCGAGGTGGCTCAGCAGATTGGACGTCTGCCTTCAGCTCAGGTCATGATCACAGGGCCCCGAGTCCGGCTCCATGCTCAGCAGGGAGTACGCTTCTCCCTCTGCTTCTCCCCCGGCTCACGCTTACTCTCTCTGTCAATCTTTATTATTATTTTTCTAATCTTTAAATAAAATCTTTAAAAAAAAAAAAGAATTCAGGATTTGTCCTCTTAGGATATCAAGTGAATTTTGGTGCAGAAATATTATAAAAGATGAAAAATACTGTCATAAGATTTTCCATAAAAAACAGGATACTTTTGATTCTAGTCACAAAACACTACACGATGAAGACTTTCTTCTTGAATGACTAAAGGGATAAGAATATTGAATTATCTTTTTGTTCTTAGAAATATATCAGTAACTCAGTATTTCTTGGATTTGGCAAGATTAATCTAAGATATCATCATTAGATGATGATTATGAACATGACAATTAGAGTCTAAAGTGTTGCTGTCTTTGTATTCATTTTCTGATTCTACAGATAAAAGTAAACCATTTTCCTTTGTCAATTTTCATCTTCGTCCTTATGGATAGGAAAAAACCCCAAACTCTCAACTTTATTCGATGAAAGTTAAAAGAAAAAAAGAAAAAAGATTTAAAATGGCTTCTACAGACTTTTATTATACATTCTTGGAAAGTGTTTGGGCAACACAGCAAGAAAAGTGAAGTATAACCATGATGATTTCATTACTATATCATCCTTCTAGGTAATTCAATCATTCTTTCATATTCTTGTGATCTTAATGTTTGTACATCATGGAGAAAAACTGATGGGCAATGATGAAAGAAGGTGATATAATCAAGTCAAGATTTAAGAAAAGTAAGATTAACAAAATCCCATAATGCATGTTAGATTTATAAAAGAATCATACAGTAATTGCAAGATAGAGTGAGTTTTATTCTTTTTTAAAAATACATAAATTCCCGGGGCACCTGGGTAGCTCAGTGGGTTAAAGCCTCTGCCTTCAGCTCAGGTCATGATCCCAGGGTCCTGGGATCGAGCCCCGCATGGGGCTCTTTGCTCAGCAGGGAGCCTGCTTCCTCCTCTCTCTCTGCCTGCCTGTCTGCTTGTGATGTCTGTCAAATCAATCAATCAATCAATCAATCAATCAATCTTGGGGGAAAAAAATAAATAAAATACATAAATTTCCTATTTGTTCTTTAGAAGATTTCTAAGAAAGAATAAAAGTAATAAAATAATCATCTTTGGGCGCCTGGGTGGCTCAGTGGGTTAAGCCTCTGCCTTCAGCTCAGGTCATGATCCCAGGGTCCTGGGATCGAGCCCCGCATCAGGCTCTCTGCTTGGCAGGGAGCCTGCTCCCTCCTCTCTCTCTGCCTGCCTCTCTGCCTACTTGTGATCTCTGTCAAATAAATAAATAAAATCTTTTAAAAAAAATAAAAAATAATAAAAATAAAAATAAATAATCATCTTTACAAATTAGCAATGCTCAAAATAGATACTCGAAAACTGAATTGGATCCAATGGACCTGAGGATATATCAAGGATTAAATAAAATACATATGAAGTATTTCTTCCTCCAGCATTTGATCACATACTGTTTCGTATTAATTTTCTAATACTCTTCATCTCCTACAATTTTGACTTAAGAGAGATGCACAAAAATATTTGTCAAATCTTAAATTTTAAGGGCTTTTCTACTACAACTTTTATTTGACTGCCAAAGAGAGTTGTGCCTACAAAGGTTAAATTCTAAAAAAAAAAAAATTATTTTCCACTTTATTTAGCTGGGGAGGGAAGGGAAAAGCAGACTCCCACTGAGCGTGGACCCTGACACCAGGCTCAATCTCAGGACCTGAGATCAGGACCAGAGCTGAAATCAAGAGTTGATACTTAATGGACTAAGCCACCCAAGTTTCACTTAATATTTATTTTATTCCTGCTTTGCACAAAAGACAAAAGATTAATAACAACAGCCAAAATATATTTAATGAAGCTTAGTATCAGAAAGTAAATATAAGAACAAGCTTACCTGGACATAACCTCAATATTTATCTAACTGGGAAAATAACACATGTTGAATCACCCAAACTGGCTAAACTTCTCAAACTATGTGCAGATACCAGAAAGGTAAACCACCTTTCTCTTAATGACAGTTCATGAAGGATTGATCATGTTAGTCACAATGCTAACACCAGGAATACAAATAAAAAGGAAGTCTTAGTCCTCAACTGTGGTGAAGGGGACAGAAAAGATACCTGGATAATTAACTCCCACCACTTTCATGTCCTTGCTCAAAAGTCACTCTCCCAATGGACTTACCTTGCTTATTATTCTTTTCAAAATGGCAATCCACACCGAATCCACTCTATCCTAGTCTGTATTTTTCTACAACATTTTTAATTATCTAACATTCTATATAATTCTATATAATTTGTTATTTGTTATTCTCCCATAAGGCTGTAAGTTTCTTATGAGCATTGGATTTTTGTCTTTTGTTTCCTTATGTATTCCAAATACCTAGAATCATAACTAGCACATAGAAGGCAAGTAAATAATTAGCAAGTGCTAAGTGAGAGAACTAAGCTGAAACTCAATAATCAAGTTCAGCTGTGGTAGAAGGAAGGGGGGGCAAAAAACAATTACGCAGAGGAAATACCTCAATTAGCATTTTTAACCTGGTATTCATGAACTCCCAGAGGGTCTATGCACAGGACTCAGGGACTTTACAAAATCAGGTAAGGTGAAAATGCTGAAATTCAGCATTTCCTTCTACTATGGATGTAAGGAACAAATGACAATATTAGGAATATCTTAAAATCAGTTTGATTCCTGTCACATTAATAGTTTTTGTCTAAAAATGTCATCACTAGTCATTACTTGTTTCTTCTTTTGTTATTTAATATGTTACCACATTCAAAAATAATAATATGCTACCACATTCAATTTTGTTGTTTAATGTTACTAAGGAAGCATGTAGATTATTGTATCATAAATTTGTTATATTTTTTTGTAACTATTTTAATATAACTGCATATCTTTTTAATCCTCTATATTCTAACTTAAACATTTAAAACTATTCTGAAAGTGAGTTTCCAGGCTTCAAAAGAACTCCCCAGTGAAGCCATGGCATAAAACCATGCAGAGAATTTTGGTACAAAAGTCACAGATCTGCAAGAGTTAATAAGAAACTGAAGAATCTGTTCATTTGATTAGGTTTAAAAAAAAAAAAAAAAAGCCTTGGTAAAGGATGAGTTCAGATAGCTGAAGAGAATTTTTTTTTAATTTTTCTTTTGCTTCACTTGAATGCTATTTATTTCCTTCAGTATTTATATGGCATGATGATTCTAAGTTTTCTTGTAATTATTAATTCATAAATGCTGAAAATTCATTAAAAATGTATTACTGGTATTAACTCATCCAAAACTCAAAGTCTTAAGAGCCTTTAAAGTACTTATTTTTTAACTTTTCCATAAGCTATCACAAGTAGGCAACACTGAAAAAAGTGCTAATATACAATTTATAATCACTTTTTTTTTTTTTAAAGATTTTATTTATTTATTTATTTGACAGAGAGAGAGATCGCAAGTAGGCAGAGAGTCAGGCAGAGAAAGAAGGTGAAGCCCGAAGTTGGAATCGATCCCAGGACCCTGAAATCATGACCTGAGCCAAAGGCAGCGGCTTAATCCACTGAGCCACCCAGGAGCCCCTATAATCACTTTTTTATGTAGTGAAATCTTTACACAATGAAAACTGGCCAAAAACTTTCAAAAAAATCTTTATCTCTGAACCTATGAAATTCTCAGTTTATAAGTGATTTCTTCCCTAGATGAGAAGTTTTAATGGTAATGATCTCTTATTCATCCCTGTATCTCTAAAGCCAAACTTAATAGCATAAAGTTATAATTATATATATTTCATATATATAAAACAAATGACTGCCATACTTAACTCCAATAAATGTCTTATTTGAAGATACACTGAAATTATTAAAATAATGAAAATATTCAGAACATCCAGAGCCACGTGGGACTTAGATACCGAAGCTCTACTTGCTTTTATACATACCCAACATTTTACTCTTTAAGTTAAAGGGAATAAAGGATGTAAAGATACCCTGTGCTCACGGACTGGAAGATTTATTAAACTTGCAGTCAGGGGTGCCTGGTTGGCTCAGTCAGTTAAGCATCTGCCTTCAGCTCAGGTCATCTCAGGGTCCTGAGATCAAGACCCACACAGCAGGCTCTCTGCTCAGTGGGGAGTCTTCTTCTACCTCTCCCTCTGTGTTCTCTCTCTCCCTCTCCCAAATAAATAAATAAAAATCTTTTTAAAAAATTAGTTTATTTGTAGAAACTGACAAGCTGATCCTAAAAAAAATACGTATTTGACCTAGCATAGTCAAAATAATCTTGAAAAAGAAGAACAAAGTTGGAATATTCACATCTCCTAATTTTAAAACTTACTATGAAATTATGGTAATTTGAATCAAGAGTCTAGAAATAAATTAAGTATATTTTATGGTCAAGTGGTTTTTCACAGACTGAGATAAAACAACGGGAAAAGAATAGTCTTTCCAATAAATGGTCCTGGCAAAACTGGATATCCCCATGCAAAAGTATGAAATTGGGCCTCTTCACAACATACATAAAAAAAAAAAAAAAACCAGGTGCGCCTGGGTGGCTCAGTGGGTTAAAGCCTCTGCCTTTCGGCTCAGGTCATGATCTCAGGGTCCTGGGTCCTCTCTGCTCAGCAGGGAGCCTGTTTCCCCCTCTCTCTCTTCCTGAATCTCTGCCTACTTGTGATCTTTCTCTCTGATAAATAAATGAATAAAATCTTAAAAAAAAAAAAAAATCCAAAGTGGACCAGAGACCTAAATAAGGGCTAAAACTATAAAACTCTTAGAAAATAACTGTAAATCTTCATGACCTCGGATTAGTCAATGACTTCTTAGATATGACACCAAAAGCACAAGCAACCAAAGAAAAATTGGTAAATTTATCAAAATCTAAAACCTATTTTATCAATAGACCTTTTCAAGAAAGTGAAAACACAGCCTGCACAATGGAAGGAAATCCACAAAACATGAGATACAGGACTTGTATCTAAAATACATAAAGAACATATAAAGCTCACTATTAAAAAGACAACCTCATTAAAAAATGGCCAAAGAATCTGAACAGACATTTCTCCCAAAGAGATATATAAACAGCCAATACACACATGAAAAAATGATCATCATTTCCCATTAGAGCAATGCAAATCAAACTCATAATAGAATGAGATACCACACTTCACACCCACTGGGATGGTTATAATAAAAAAAAAATTAAAAAGGGTTGGCAAGGGTGTAAAAAAAAAAAAATGGAAGTCTTAGAATTTTAAGAATGTAAAATAGTGTAGCTCCTATGGAAAAGTATGGCAGTTACTCAAAAGATTAAACATATGACCCAGCAATTGCACTCCTATAAAAATGAAAACATTATGTTCATACAAAAGCTTGCAAAAATGATCACAACAGAATTTTCATAATAGCCAAAATGGAAACAACCCAAACGTCCATCAACTGATGATCAGATAAAAACAGATAAAAAATATAAAATTTCAAAAAATGGAGTTATCATTCAGTCACAAAAAAAGGATGAAATACTGCTACATGCTACAACATAGAAAATCTTATGTTAAATTAAAGAAGTCAGACACAAAAGGCCACAAATTATATGACTCCATTTATATAAAATGTCCAAAACAGGCAAATCCATAGAAATGGAGAGTGAAGGGGGAATGACTACTAATGAGGACAAGGTTTCTTCTGAGGTGATAAAATAAAAATGTCCTGGAATTAGATAGTGGTAATGGTCCCACAACTCTGCAAATATACTAAAAACCACTGAATCATATGTGTTTAAAGGGTAAATTTTATGGTATGTGAATTTAAAAAAATATATTTTCTTAATTAAGAAAAAACAGGAGTCAAAGAGCTCTAATCTAATACAACAGTATGCCCAGCACAGCCAAAAGACACTTTACGAAACAAAGTCAGGGGTATTGCCCAGAAAGAACTCAAATCTCGATTTGTAGCTCTTACGTGGCTTTCCTTTGGACCATGTCAGTCTTTGATAAAAGTTCTAAACAGTCATTAATGTCACAGAAAGCCAAGAAGTTCACCTAAAGAATAAGAACTCCAGGTTCTCTCAAATTCCAAGTATAAGTGAATTAATGTTAAGTGAAATAAATTGTCTTGACCCTGCCTTACTGATCAAAAGAGTAAAAAAGAAGCAAAGTGACAATTTTTTTTTAAGATTTTATTTTCTTATTTGTCAGAGAGAGCGCATGTGCGCACAAGCAGGGGGAGCAGCATGCAGAAGGAGAAACAGGCTCCCCATGGAGCAAGAAGCCCCATGCAGAACTCGATTTCAGAATCCCAGGATCATGACCTGAGCCAAAGACAGACACTTATGCGACTGAGCCATCCAGGCATCCCAAAGTGACAATTCCTAAACATCTAAAACCCAGCCTTAATTGAAAATGGCAAAAGAATTAGTGTATAATTAGAAAAGTTTCCTTAAGAAGAACACAACAGCAGGGCACCTGGGTGGCTCAGTCAACTAAGCATCCAACTTGATTTCGGCTCAGGTCATAATTTCAGTGTGGTGAGACTGAGCCCTCTTTCCATGCTCCACACTCAGCAGGGAACCTACTTGAGATTCTTTGCCTCTGCCCCTACTCCTGCTTGCATACACTCTCAATCTCTTTCTCTCTCTAAAAATAAGTAAATCTTAAAAAAAAAAAAAAAAAAAAAAAAAAAAAAAAAAGACAAAATACAACAGCTACTTCTTAACCAGGAAAAGACAAATATTTTTGTGATAAACATTTAAGCATCTACCATGTACAGTTACTATGCTAGCTGCTATGAAAGCATGAAGATATCAAAGACCCAATCTTTTTTTCTTCTTAAAGGTTTTATTTAAGCAATCTTCATACCCAATGCGGAGCTCGAACTCATGACCCCGAAATCAAGAGTCACATGCTCCTCCAACTGAGCCAATCAGGTGGCCCTCAAAGACCCAATCCTGTTTGACAAAAAACACTCACAAGAGATTTAGAATAGATCATAACATGGATGGCTACATCATTCAAGAACAGTAACAGTGATATGCTCAAAGAACTATGGTAATAAAAAGAGAGATGAAAATAGGGGAAAAGAAAAGAAAAAGTAAAGGAGGGAGAAAAAGGACAATACCTTCTTTCAGAGTAATGCTGATATTTGGGCTGGCCAGCAAAGGATGAATAAGATATAAGACTATTTTAAATACAATGAAGATCTTCAAAAATAAGAAGATGTAAAATTGCATCATAAATGCAAGAAAAATAATGCAGTACAGCTTGAATAAATAGTTTAGGGCTTGAAGATAAGGGCTAGAAATGAAAATATGGCGAGAGAGACAGGTTTGTGGTTGTTTATCCTACCTAAAGGCAGCACTGTAGAAGACAGAGCAAAGGGAAACACAGAGGAAGAAGACCAGTTAGAGATGACACAGTAATCCAAGCAGTCTAAATAAAGAAGAATAAATTTATTTCTTAAACATTTTATCTCTTTGGGGCACTTAGATGGTTCAGTGGGTTAAGCCTCTGCCTTCGCCTCAGGTCATGATCTCAGGGTCCTGGGATTGAGCCCCGGATTGGGCTCTCTGCTTAGCAGGGAGCCTGCTTCCCCCTCTGCCTCTCTGCCTGCCTCTCTGCCAACTTGTGATCTCTGTCTGTCAAATAAATAAATAAAATCTTAAAAAAAAATCTATTTCTTCTAATAACGGTTTTAAATATAAAAACCCAGGTTCTCAGAACATTAATGATGATAGAAGGAATCAGATGAAAGAATAAATTAAACTTGGGATGCCTGGATGGCTCAGTCAGTTATGCATTTGCCTTCGGCTCATGTTATGATCCTGGGGTCCTGGGATCAAGTCCCGTGGGCAGGGGGCAGTCCCTGCTCAGTAGGGAGCCTGCTTCTCCCTCGCACTCTCCCTGACCCCATTCATGCTCTCTTACTCTCTCAAATAAATAGATGAATAAAATCTAAAAAAAAAAAAATTAGGTTCATGGGTTTCCTAAACCCTACACAGATCAGGATGGTACTACGTACCTTCTTATTATTTAAAACACAAAACAAAAACCAAACAAACAAACAAAAAACAGTGAAGCAGAGACTCCTGGGCATATCTCATGTCCAGGAACTGGCTGAGACCAACAAAAATGTTCTAATGTTCCAGCATCAGAGCACTTGGTTGAACTCCTTTCGCCAATTATCTCTTAATATACACAAAAAAGACCAATGGAAATTCTACAAATAAAAAAAATCCAATAACTGAAATAAAAAGTTCACCAAACATGCTTAACAACAGAGAGGACAGAGTGAAAGAGAATCTTGGAGACAGATCAGTAAAAATTACCAAATATGAGGAATAAAAAGGAAAAAAAAGTGAAACTAAAGCCTCAATGACCTGTGGAACAATGTCAGTCTATGCTTTAATGGGATGCTAAGAAGAGAGAAAATTTAACCCTAATTTTTTTAAAAGAACTAATGACCAAAATATCCCAAATTATGAATGAAAACCTCTCTCTACAGATCCTAGATGATTAGCAAATCCCAAGGAGAATGAATACAAAGAAAACTACACTGAGGCACAAACTCTCTCAATTTAAAAATAAAGAGAAAAATCTTGGAAACCACAAAAGAGGGAGAGAGGGAGCAAGGGGGCACATTACAGTAGTCCTCCTTATCCACATGACATACATTCTAAGACCCCACAGTGGATCCCTGAAACTGTGGATAGTACCAAACCCTATACACAGTATGTTTGTTCCTATATACACATACCTATGATAAAGCTTAATTTAAAAATTAGGAATAAGAGATTAACAACAAACTCATAATAAAATAGAACAATTATAACACTACAAAGTTACGTGAACATGGTCTCTCTCGAAATATCTTATTGTACTCACCTCACCCTTCTTCCTATGATGAGTGAAATGATAAAAAGCTTCTGAGATCATAAAATGCCTATGTGATGAAATGAAGTGAGGTGGATGATGTAAGCATTATGACAACAGCATTAGGTTACTACTGACCTTCTGACAGTATGTCAGAAGGAAGATCATCTGCTTTGGGATCACAGCTAGCCACAGGTAACTGAAACTGTTGAAAGCAAATTCATAGATAAGACAGTTCCATTCTAAGAACAGGGGAATAAACTCTAAGAATAAGGGAATAAGAAACAGATGACTTTTCACCAGAAATAATGGAGGCCAAAGACAAAAGAACATCTTCGAAGTTCTGAAAGGTGGGGGAAAACCATGCAAACTCAAGATTCCACATCCAGAAAAAGTTTTCAAAGATGAAATAAAAAAAGTACTTTCAGGTAAATAAGACCCCAACAAAATGTTTTCTGCAGACCTGCACTATAAGAAATGCCAAAGCAAACATTCTTTAGGAGCTAAAGGGGAAAGATATCAATTTGAAACTTAAATCTAAGAAAAGAACATTGGAAAAGGTAAATCATTAGGGAAAACATCTTCTTCAACATAATTTCCTTAAAACACAACTGTCTAAAGCAAAGAAACCAATCCTAAAGTGAGATCTGTGATACAAATAGAAGTATATACAAGATAGGACCACAGTACCAAAAAAGGGATGGGTAGGTAAACAGAACTGTACTATTTTAAGATTATTACATTCGTGAAATGGGTGGGAAAACGTAAACACAGTAAGTGGTAGGAAGTGTGATATATCAAGTGAAAGGTGGTACATTACCTCTAAATAAACTTTGATAAGGTAATATTACATATTAAGCTCTAGCTTGACAACTAAAAAATAAAAGGGGCACAGCTAAGAAGTCAATAGAGGATATAAAAGTACTTTAAACTATCTGACTAACCCCAAAGTTTGCAGAAATGAAGCAACAAAGGAACAAAAGAAGAAAGTTGTAACCATATGAATAATCATAATAAATATAGACTAAGCAACCCAATTAGAAGGCACAGATTGTTAGAGTGAATTTAAATATAGCCACTGGCTCTATGCTGTTTATAAGAGACATACTTTAAATATAAAAGCATGTATAAGACTAACATCAAAATATTAAAAGATATATACTATGAAGCTACTTAAAGCTGTAGTGGCTACATTAGAAGAAAAAGTAGCTTCAAAACAAAGAATATTTTAAGAAGAACATTTCATAAAGATAAAAGAATAAAAGAACAAGTCAATAGGAAGGTTGTGTGTGCACAAATATTAATTTGAAATTACTTTATATTTTACATTTAGGTCACACAGACCTCTCTGAAATCCGAAACTATAAAATCTGCTGCACCTTGCTGGCAAAGTCAGAAGACTATGCAACTCCTGATCTTGGGGGTCCTTAGTTCAAGTCCCACAATGGGCATAGAGACTACTTAAAAAAATTAATAAATAAAACGTTAAGATCTACGGAAGAAAACAGAGGAGAAAATCATTATGACCTTGGCTGATTTCCTGGACAGGACACAAAAGTTCCTAATCATTAGACTTCATCAAAATCCAAAATGTCTACTCATTTTAAGACACTATTATATCAAAACTACAATGATGTACCACCTCACACCATAAGAATGGCTAAAATTAACAATTCAGGAAACAGATGTCTCTGCAAGGATGCAGAGGAATGGTAACCCTCTTACACTGTTGGTGGGAATGCAAACTGGTACAGCCACTCTGGAAGACAGAATGGAAGTTCCTCAAAAAGGTAAAAACAGAACTACCCAATGACTCGGCAACTGCACTACTAGGTATTTATTCAAAGGATACAAACACAGTGATTCGAAGGGGCACGTGTAACCCAATGTTTAAGCAACAATATCCACAAGAGCCAAAATATGGTTAAGAGCCCAGATGTCCATCAACAGATGAATGGATAAAGAAAAGTGGGGTGTGGGGGTGTGCGCGCGCACACACACACAGTGGAATATTACTCAGCCATCAAAAAGAATAAAAGCTCACCATTTGCAACAATGTGGATGGAACTAGAGGGTATTATGCTAAGCGAAATAGAGAAAGACAAATACCATATGATTTCACTCATATAAGGAATTTAAGAAACAAAACAGATGAACACAGGGGAAGGGAAGGAAAAGTAAGTTAAAAACAGAGAGGCAAACCATAAGAGACACTGAAACCTAGAAAACAGAGGGTTGCTAGAAGGGAGGTAGGTGGGGTAAAGGGCTAACTGGGGGATGGGGATTAAGAAGTGCACATGATATAAGAACACTGGGTGTTATATGAAACTGATGAATCACGAAACTCTACGTCTGAAAAAAAAATGAGTACCTATTAATACATTCAGCAATAAAGATATAAAAATGTGAAAAAAAGACACTCATTTTAAAAAGGCAAACCTCAATCTGAAAAAATACTTATATAATATAAATAAAAACAGAAACCTACAGGGAGCCTGGGTGGCTCAGTCAATTAAGTCAATCAAATCAACTTGTGATTATGGCTCAGGCCATGATGTAATAAGGGTCGTTGAGATCGAGCCCTATGTGTGGAGCCTGCTTAAGATTCTCTCCCTTGGGGTGCCTGGGTGGCTCAGTGGGTTAAGCCTCTGCCTTCAGCTCAGGTCATGATCTTGGTGTCCTGGGATCGAGCCCCACATTGGGCTCTCTGCTCAGCAGAGAGCCTGCTTTCACCCCCCACCCACTGCCTACTTGTGATATTTCTCTCTCTGTCAAATAAATAAATAAAATTTTAAAAAAAAGATTCTCTCCCTCTCTCCCAACCACACACAGACGTGCTCTCTCTCTCAGAGGAGAAAAAAAAAAAAAAAGCCTGTTGGGCTCATTAAACAAACAAAAAAAAACCTTACAACTCAATAATAATGACAACCAAATTTTTAAAAAGAAAAAAGGGGCAAAAGACTTTGTAAGAACCTCCAGAAGAGAGTATATACAAATGACTAGTAAACACATGCAAAGATGCTCACCATGGAAAATTCTAGATAAAAACGTTATGCGATACCAATCTATAGCCACTAAAATGACTTAATCAAAGATAGGAGAGATCAACTGTTGACCAAGATGTGGAGCTACCAGAATTCTCATACACTGCTATCAGAAATTTAAAATACACAACTACTTTGGAAAAAGATTTGGCAGTTTCTTATAAAGTTAATCTTCCACCTACCCTTTGACAGTGCAAATGCTGTGTTATTCTAGAAAAATGAAGGCGTATGTCCATAGAAAACTTGTATGAGAATTCCGTAGTAGCTTGTTTCTAATTGTCCCCATATTAAAACAACCCAAATGTCTATCAACAGATCAATGAATAAATGGAATACTACTTAGAGGTAAGAAGAAACTGTAAGGGCCTGGTTGGCCAGAGGGAGTCATTTTGTGTTTATGCAGCAAACTTAGATTGACCCTGGCCCTCCCAGAGGAACTTACTCGCAAAGCCTAGATACAAGAACGGGTCAGGCCAGGTGAAGACATCCAATCAGTTGGGCGCACATATATCTACTAGGGTAAACTGAAATTCAATTGGCCACCCGTGTGTTACCTAGCAGTTTTTTCTGTGTGTGGCAGACTTAACATGACTGTGCAGTGTTCTCTGTGTATTGCAATCTCATTGGCCACCTGTGTATAGCCCGGCTAAACTACCTCTATAAAAGTTAGTCTGTGAGTCTGGGAGGGGTCGCCTCTTTGGAAGAGGCGGCCCTGACCGGTCGGTTTGATTCTCGATGCTTGGTGCGAAATAAAGCTTTGCTTGACCTTCGCTTTTTATCAGTCTTGCTCCTTTGATTACGGACCCTAACAGAAACAAACCACTGACATATACAAAGCATCACAAATATCATGCTGAAAGTCAGATATAAACAGAGGGTACAGCTGACCCAAGAACATGCTTAGGGGCAGTGACACCCCCTCCCCCTGGTTAAAAATCTACATTTAATCTTTTGACTCCCCCAAACCTTAATTACTACTAGCTTACTATAGACCAGAAGCCTTACTGATAGCATAAAAAGCCAATTAATACATACTTTGTGTTATATGTATTATACACTGTATTCTTTATTATTATTAACATATAATGTATTAGCCCCAGGGGTACAGGTCTGGGAATCATCAGGCTTACACATTTCACAACACTCACACTCACCACAGCACATACCCTCCCCAAGGTCCATCACCCAGCCACCCTATCCTTACCCTCCCACCACCCAGCAACCCTCAGTTTGTTTCATGAGATTAAGAGTCCCTTGTGGTTTGTCTCCCTCCTGATGCCACCTTATTTCATTTTTTCCTTTCCTACCCCCCACAACCCTTGCCCTGCCTCTCAAATTCTTCGTATCAGAGAGATCATATAATAATTGTCTTTCTCTGATTGACTTATTTCATTCAGCATAATACCCTCTAGTTCCATCCATGTTGTTGCAAATGGCAAGATTTCATTTCTTTTGATGGCTGCATTGTAGTCCACTGTATATATACACATCTTCTTTATCCATTCATCTGCTGATGGACATCTAGATTCTTTCCATAGTTTGGCTATTGCATATACACTGTATTCTTACAAAAGACTAAGCTAGAGGGAAAAATAAGTAGATCTATGCAGCTGAAACCTTATTTTTAAGGGTCAACTGTATACTTAATGATTCCACTTATGTGAAGTTCCATTATGTGAGTTTTATGCAAACTAAGCTACTATGGACACTCTATTACGCACTTAAAGATCACAATCTAAAACTGGAGCTTGTAGTAAAGATTGAGATAATACATGTAAAATAACTCCCTAATATGTAAAGCAGTATACAAATGTAGACATTATTAATTCATATCAACAATTCTGGTACAGCATGTTAATGTCCTCCCAGGGGAGAAGACTGCAATGTCCTAGAGTGCACAATCCCAAAGATCACAAATTAGAATTTTAAGCTTTGAACACATCTTCCAAAAATGAATTAACTGCCAACTTCAAGATATCCTAAAACATAGGGTCCCTGGCTGGCTCTGTTGGAAAAGTGTGCAACTCTTTTGATCTTGGTGCTGGGAGTTTAAGCCCCATGTTGGGTGTAGAGATTACTAAAAAATAATAATAAACTTAAAATGTATATATATCCATCCTGAAACAAAGATTAACGACCGAGGGGGGGGGGGGGGGAGGAGTGACATTAGAAATAAAGATACACCAAAAATAAAGATACACCAAAGACTTAACCTTTGCTTTCCTCATTACACAATAGTTATCACTTAAAGTACAATTATCCTAATTATTTATTTATGAATGAAATTTTATGTCAAATAAGAAGTACCCTGCTCTATCAAACAATAATTTGAGTTTTCTTTAATAGCCTTCAAATTAAAAGCAGCCTAATATAAATGCCATGATCTGGGGCATCTTGCTGGCTCAGTTGGGGAGCAAGAGATTTTTGATCTCAGGTTGTAAGTTTGAGCCCCAGACTCTATATACAGATTAATAAAAAAAAAAAAAAAAAAAAGCCATTGGGATGCCCGAATGGCTCAGTGGGTTGATCGTCTGCCTTCGGCTCTGGTCATGATCCTGAGGTCCTGGTATCAAGCCCCACATGGAGCTCCCTGCTCAGCTGGGAGCCTGCTTCTCCCTCTCCTTCTGCATTACCCCCAAATCATGCTCTCTATCTCAAATGAATAAATAATTAAAAAAAAAAAAACCACTATCTGACTAAATATAAACCCAAGAAGTTACTATTTATTTCACATTCCGGGGTAAAGCAGTCCCTATCATAAATTACTAACCATTCCAAATGGCTAAATCTGTGAATTTTATGTTTTTGGTTTTAACTAACCCTATTGCCAACTACACACGTTCACTGGTAAAATGAATCATCATAGACTATTCCCTGCTCATCCTTAACTCTCAGTGCACATCATCAGGAGCCTCAGACACAATACTGAATCCCTTCTGTCCCTGACTTCTTTGGCTTCATACCATGTCTCAATGTTTTATTTCTCTCCCAGTTTAAATGTGCGAATCCAATTTAAAAGGGCTGTTTTGTTTTTCTTTTCTTTTCTTTTTTTTTTAACCTTCCAACATCTTAGGATGCTGGTAACTGCCCACAGCTCAATAATAAGAGCATTTGCATGTACTA
The DNA here is from genome assembly GCF_002288905.1 of Enhydra lutris kenyoni. Classification (NCBI taxonomy): domain Eukaryota; kingdom Metazoa; phylum Chordata; class Mammalia; order Carnivora; family Mustelidae; genus Enhydra; species Enhydra lutris. Next base: position 12,621,567 of record NW_019154093.1, read on the forward strand.
TATAGAGTGAACATATGTCCCAATTTGACTCTTAGTTTATACCTATTGCCTAAGTATAATTAGGAAAGTTAAATAGTCACTCTACTCAGACCATAAAAATAGTCAGGAACAGTCAAATACCCTCAAAGGCAGACAGATTGGCTGGGTAGCTGGCTCAATGAAATGTCTGGACAAAACTATCCCAATGCCAACTCAGGTCCTTGGAACATTCTTCTTGAACAAATGCAAGCTTTCATTACTTATATTTAAACATTTTGATTATCAAATTAAGCTAAGTGTTACTCAGGAAAGACTGGTAAGGAATCTACTCTTAATCACTGGATTAAAAGTCATACATAATTAGCACATTGATTGTAGTAAAGAAGTCCTTAAATATTAAGGATACTTAAAAGCAGTACATTCTATTTAGTGATTAACAGTTGGCCATATCTTGTTTTTAAATCATCAGTGCCTTAGCTTAGTCCTTTTGGAAATTATTTTTTTTTAAGTTTGAGAAAAATTAGGCTTTACTTTATCAGGACTGATTTCCAAGAGAGCAGAATGCTCACCTATATTTAACATAACCCACAAAGCAATTCCTGATTCTATCTCAATTTTGTTCTCATTGGTCCCCCAGCTCAACTTGATCATGTCCTCTTCTCAGCCTTCAAGTGGGGCTCTTACCTACCATGAGTTAATACCACAAAGCTTATTAATTTTCTCTATCCTTAGAGTGCTTCAGAAGTGGCAAACTCTAAAACATCCCTCGGAACCCAACCAGCGTTTCTTCAAACAAGTAAATAAGATGTCCTTATTTTTGCCTAACCAAACTCTTGCTCTTGTCTTTAAATCTCATTTCCTATTTGGTTTTACACAAAGACAAAGAGGTCAAATTCTTCACAAGAATCATGCATCTAGGGGCAACTGGGTGGCTCAGTCGTTAGGCGTCTGCCTTTGGCTCAGGTCATGATCCCAGGATCCTGGGATCAGGTCCCACATCGGGCTCCCTGCTCAGAGGGGAGCCTGCTTCTCTCTCTCTCTACTGCTCCCCCTACCTGTGCTCATTCTCTGTGTCAAACAAATAAAATCTTAAAAAAAAAAAAAAATCGTGCATCTACTTTAAGACTACTATTAAAATTACACTCTTATCTTCCTTCTTCAGGGTACATACTGTGATCATGAAACACTGTTAATCACTTAATGTTGTATTTTATGTACTTTCAAACCTCTCCAGCTTTTCTACATCTTCTAACAAATAAAGTGACCAAAACAGGATACCAATGAATAAAAAATAATTTATAAATAATATAACACAATACTAACATGGCCAAAAAAGAAAACTCTAAAAACAGAGATCAGTCAACTATGCTACAGTCCCCATACTATGACAGAGGACAAGAAAAGAAAAAAATTACAGTCTCATATATTCCAAAAGTTAATTCTCTAGGGGTGGGATTTTTTGTTTCCTTACAAACCACTCTGATTTTCACAGCCACCAAGCCTTTACCGCCTACCCATCCCCAGGAAAGAAAAAGCATTCCTCACCGTCTGCCCCAAAAAGCTCTTCTTACTATGAATTCACTGAAGTTATCTCTCCCAGTACAGGCAGGTGGCTCTCGTGGGGTTTTCTTAGCTACCACCTCAGTTCTATTAGAACCCACTGCTGCTAATTATACAACTGTTGAAATAATTTCCTATAATCTTTTCTTTCCTTTAAAATCAAAGATTCCTTTTTCTAAGCTCAAGAAGAGGGAAAAGAGTTGAGAAAACATGAAAAAAGAAAGTAAAGAAAGAGAACTCTACTTTTTTTAAAGTGAATTTAGCTGACAGGATTTGTTTTTCCGTAATATGAAAATATACGGTCCTTTACGATAACTAAGATGCATGTGTGAATAAAAGGTGGGATAAGAGGGGCACCTGGGTGGCTCAGTGGGTTAAAGCCTCTGCCTTCGGTTCAGGTCATGATCCCAGGGTCCTGGGATCGAGCCCCGCATCGGGCTCACTGCTCCGCAGGGAGCCTGCTTCCTCCCCTCTCTCTCTCTCTCTGCCTACTTGTGATCTCTCTCTGTCAAATAAATAAAATCTTAAAAAAAAAAAAAAAAAAAAAAAAAGGTGGGATAAGAAACTTTAACAACAACAATTAGATCACAAAACAGAAATACAGAAAATAAAGCTAATAAGAGAAAAGATAAAAGACAGTAATAAAAAAAAAATGGAGATAGACTATAAGATGCAGAAACAGAGTTGTAATCAAGGAAAAGAAAATAGAAATCTGCCCCAAAACAGGAAGCAGAGTTATGGATCCAAAATGTAATTTCATTTTGTGTTTCTTTTTAAAGAAAGCAATAACGTGGCTATTTGAAATTAGTTTCAGAAACATAAGAAGACTGATTTCAGCCCATTAATGTACATCGGAGACATTAAAATACTAAGGGATTTTACAAAGACTTCTAGAAAATTAAGGATTGAGTCAGGAATAAATAGTCATATAAATACATCTGTAATTCAACAATACTCTTCCAAGTTTAGGCTGGCCTTCATACCTCTCTGGTGATACAGTCAACAGGAAGCTATACAAACAAAAATACAGGAAGAAAATACTGGATGTGCTACTTCTACCCCTATCTCCTGGACCCACGTGAGTCATAGCAGCAGCTAGTAAAATCCTAAGGGGTTAAAAGTCCACCCCATACCCCAGACCAAAAACTACTCCCACCCCACCTTGGCTCAATGGTTTTCTCCCACTGTGGTGAGGGTGGTTTTGGAAAAGCTCCTCAAATGCCAGGAAACACTGTAATACAAAAAGAAAAAACAATTCATAAGTACCAAAACTTAACTAACATTTTGGCCTCCCTCTCAAGGAAGATTGGTATAGTGGAAAAAGCATTAGTCTAGAAACCAAGGAACCAAGAAATCAAGTGTATTCTGCTTGTTCAGCATTCATTCTAAGATGTTTGCTATATTCCAGGTTACTTGGTAGCGGAGTACATCAAAAACTCCCTTTCTGCTAAGGGTTAGTAAACTAGTAAAACCTAAGCCAGAAGCTGATGATGGTCATCTCTGCCATTAAGTAGGCTGAAAAAAGAAGCCATCAGAGAAGCTAGTAGAACTAAGGGACTTTAGTAGACTAAAGAGAGACATTCCTGGTCACGTAATTTAAGAATCAGGCTCCAGTTTTTCCTATAGGTATTTTCTCCCTTAAGTTGGTCTGTAATGGGTTTCTGTGACTACAACTAAGTCTGGCCAATACACTTGGGTTCTAATTCCACACTGAACCTGGACAAGTCATTCCTCATTTACTGGCTTTAGTTTCCTTTTTTATCAAATGGATCTGAGGGTTTTTCCACGTGTTTTTTAGGCAATGGGGTTTTTAAAATAAAAATTGTATTTTGATATCAAAAATTAAAATGGCTTTATTCATATAAATGTATTTCATTAAGATTCGATTTTCATTTAATTCTGACCAAAATACATAAGAACAATGGATACTTAAATCTAACCCCGAGACTGAAAATAAAAATGTCTCTATTAGCATAATGTACTTTAAACGTATGTATTTACTATTATGACCAAAATTAATGATAACAATGATGTGCTTTGATTAAAACAAAATTTTAAAACAGGAGACAAATGGTAAAAGTTGAAATCTGTTATTAACCTCAGGATTCTATTTACTTCTGTATTTTGTTTTGGTTGCACATTAGTTAAGACAATCCTGATTCAAAAAGGATAGCTGCAAAGAGTAGCATATGTTTTCCACATATGTCTTATCCCATGATACTATTTAATTAAAGGTGGAGAAAAGTTTTGGGTTCTGCACTAAAGAAAACCTGACAGCACAAGTTTTTTAAAATAGATATCCAACTGGTTAAGACTTAGTACATAACAGTAAAACATTCAGGTATGTTGGTTTATTTTTTTAATGATTTAAAACTCATGTAAAAGTTAAAAAAATTAAACCAACTGTTTATATATTCAATTAGTGCTCTCAAAGAACTCTAGTAATTTTTTTTTAATCCATTGACGAACATTTTCAGTGAAGTTCATATATACTCACTGCCTATCAGAAATTGTAGTGAAGCAAATATAAAAAGTTCTATTTCTTTTTTTTTAATAAGCCTGCTTTAAAGAAAAGAAATACAACCTTGGAGAATTATGAACACAGACAAACTGGGTCAAATAAGAAGACTATAATAATAATCTATTCAATCTTACTGAGACCAACTTGATGGGGCACATCACAGAAGGTGGTATAAAATATCCATTATTTAAGAGTGCCTTCTTTACAATGGAAATGAGTAACTCTCCATCTCTAACCTCAAGAAGCTATCCATCTAGCAGAGGATACAATTCATTCATTCATGCAACAAGAGTGTCTCCTCAGTGACACCAGCCACTGTGTAAGCAACTAGAACTAAAAAGTGAACAATATATATATATGATCCCACCCTCTTAAGTTTAGACTTTAACCTAAGGACAGTAGATAATAAAGATTTTAAACAAGGAGAATGTGTAATTAGGTTAACATTTTTGAAAGACAGCACTGGCTACTACATGAAAGTTACTAGAAATTGGAGGTAGTAACCCAAGGATAGACTGGTTAGGAGCCACTGCAATGATGACAAAGTAAGAGGAAATCAAAAGAGGGAACAACAAACTCAGCTAAAGTATGTGGAAACAAAAAAGCTTCAGAGAAGTAATGTAGCTCAACCTTAAAAGACCCAAAGAGTAGGCCAGACAAGTAGAGAAAGGGAGTTTGTGCAGTAAGAGAAAATCTTATGAAAGGCATACTTGGGAAACTTCAAGTAGATCCTCACAGTGGGTCTTGAATGTGAATCACAGCTAGAAAGGTAGATTGAGGAAAAGCAAAAAAGAGTATTTGATAATACATGGAAACATTTCCAAGACACTGGGGAGTACTTTTAAGCAGGGTAATGACATAACCAGGTTTACTTTTTAGAACGATTCTTCCAGGGATGGTGAGCTTAAAAGGACTCTTCTGGCTGGTTAAAAGTCTAACCAGCCAAACAACAACACATTTGCCAACAGATACACTATCTCAAAGTCCTAATCTAATAATTAATCATGACAATCAAATTATGGTCCAAAAAATTACTCTGAGCTTTAGAAACCAAGTAACTAGGACCAAGTGCAGGCCACACTACAATTGATATGGCTATTAAAACAAAAAAGAAGGGAAGTCTCTGTAGATAAAATACTAAAAGTGTAACGGTGGCAGCAGATAAATGGTGAAAAGAGAAAACATAGTAACTAAGAAAATAGGGAAATAAAAGGGAATTTTATTTCAGGGGAAGAATTACTTGCACTTATGTCAAGATCTACCAAATTACCTATATGCAATAATTAATAAATTGTGGTTCCTGACACGCAGTTCAAAAACCAAATTTAACTTAATACACAGTACTTAAGAAAATAACCGAATATAAACTAGATTAAAAACAGCAAACTATTACAAAGGACAAGCTCTATACTAGCTAACTTCCCAAAGCTTAAAAAGAAAGCTCTCTGCCTGATTGGTCCTTTAAGATTACCAACTAAAATGGGGATAAATGGGGGTGAGGTGAAGGAGGATCAGGAAGGTTCCTGAACAATGAACTAGACAAGTTCTGAGTGCTCTCATCCCAATTTTCTTTATATATAACAGAAATTACTCAGATACAAACATGACAACAGATAAAATGAAGAATCCAATTATTTTAGCTTAAGATAATGAATCCTACCTTTCCAGGGTCATCCTTTGATCGAGGCACTTTAAGGAAACACTTGTTCAGTGACAGATTATGTCGTATGGAATTCTGAAATTAAAGAAGAAGAGCCACAAGGTCATTGGAATCCAAAAAACAAAACTCACCTTTAAAAACAGAATCAGGGGGCACCTGGGTGGCTCAGTGGGTTAAAGCCTCTGCCTTCGGCTCAGGTCATGATCCCAGGGTCCTGGGATCAAGCCCCGCATTGGGCTCTCTGCTCGGCAGGGAGCCTGCTTCCTCCTCTCTCTCTGCCTGTCTCTCTGCCTATTTATGATCTCTGTCAAATAAATAAATAAAATCTTTAAAAAAAAATAAAAAATAAAAACAGAATCAGAAGCCTAAATATGTCTATGCGCTAGAATACAATTCCAAGGAATAAGCTTTTTAAATGAACTTCAAATTTAAACCTGATTTTCAAATTATGAATACTGCAAAGAAAAGAAGCTATTGGGAAAGACAGCTTCTAGTAGACTTTACAAACTCCAAATAATGAAATATATATCCTATTTTAAATGTTTATTAAGATTAAGGAAGATCGAACCATGGGAAGATGTCTATATTTAAATATATACCAAATATAAAATTGTATACACATTACGACTTTAATTGTGGTATGTACTTTTTAATTAATTCATTAAATGAATTTATATCAATAAATGAATTTATTAATTCATTAAAGTAGGCTCTATGCCCAAGGTAGGGCTTAAACCATGACCCCGACATCAAGAGCTGCATGCTCTACCAACTGAGCCAACCAGGTGCCCCCCATTCATTCATTCCCAGAATAAGACAGAATGCAAAATGCGAACAGTTCTTTTTCTGAATTATAGGTGATAACTTTTGTTTCCTGCAATGTTTAAATGATCTACCAGGCACATGTATTATCTTTTTCTAATGAGATAAAAGAATGTTTAAACAAAAAAATTTCACTTGTCCATTACAAGAATACATAGAAGCCAATTAGGTTCTTACTTCAATCTGTAAGAAAACACATGAAAAGACACTGGCTACAGAGGACTAGCAAGAATATCCAGGTTTATCAATGCAGCAATAAAGAAAAAACATCCTAAATTGTAAGAAAAATGCACTTGGAAGGACACCTGGGTGGCTCAGTCGTTAAGTGTCTGCCTTCAGCTAAGGTCATGATTCCAGAGTCCTGGAATAGAAGCCATGTTGGGCTCCCTGCTCAGCGGGAAGCCTGCTTCTCCCTCTCCCACTTCCCCCTGCTTGTGTTCCCTCTCGTGCTGTGTCTCCTTCTGTCAAATAACAAAATCTTCAAAGAAAAGAAAAGAAAAAAAAAAGAAAAGAGAAATGTACTTGGAAACCAGAAGAATCTGTGAAACAGGAAACCCTTTCAAGAGTAAGTAGGACTGTGCCACAATTTTTTATAGAAAATACCCAAAAGCCCTTTCTTTTTAATGAAATGCTCTAAAATCCATTCCATAATTTTTATGCCAAAATGGCCAGGTATTCAGTGGAAAAGGGCTCCAACAGCATTTAGCCACCACTCAGAATTTTAGGAGAACATTTTGGGCATATCTTATTTTTTAACATAAAATTCAGAACTCTAACAACAATGCCTCTATGAAAACTTCCCTCTCACAGAGGAATACTGGGATTACAAAAGTTTTTAAAAATGACCATAGAGGGCGCCTGGGTGGCTCAGTGGGTTAAGCCTCTGCCTTCAGCTCAGGTCATGATCCCAGAGACCTGAGATTGAGCCCCACTTCTTAGGGAGCCAGCTTCCCCTTCTCTCTCTGCCTGCCTCTCTGCCTACTTGTGATCTCTCTGTCAAATAAGTAAATAAAATCTTTTTTTTTTTTTTTAAATGACAACAGGGGCGCCTGGGTGGCTCAGTGGGTTAAAGCCTCTGCCTTCGGCTCAGGTCATGATCCCAGAGCCCTGGGATCGAGCCCCGCATCGGGCTCTCTGCTTGGCGGATAGCCTGCTTCCCTCTCTCTCTCTGCCTGCCTCTCTGCCTACTTGTGATCTCTGTCAAATAAATAAATAAAATCTTTAAAAATAAGTAAATAAATAAATAAATAAAATAAAAAATGACAACAGAATATAAAGTCAAGCCTATCTTATTACCAAATATCAATTATAAACTTATGAATGGGAGTTCTACCTCTGCCTAGGATATAAACAACTACAGAGACTAATGATCCCTCCCAAACAATGAGAAAACAATGGGTAAGCCAAAACAAAACAAAACAAAAAAACTATTTTTGAGCCACATCAGAGAGCTGAAGCTGCAAGGCAGCCTAACAAATTAAATTCCTAAGAATGACAAGCCCATTCAAGGACAAAGCAGACAAACTGTCTCACCTTTTTGGCAGAGTATGGAAGAAAGAAGTGGCCGTCATCCAAGCATCCAAGAAACTAGCTAAAATTTTTAAGGTCAAGCATGGGTTGGTGTGTCAGTTTAGAATAGCAAGGCCCCCAAACATAAGGAAGTTAGTTCCCACTCGCTCTTCAAGCTCTTCCCCATGAGCCTTTACTATATACTCACAAAAAAGAATGGGGATGGGAAAGGAAAACAAAGAGAGTCTCCTTTGTAGCATAAGCAGAAAGGAGATAATAGATAGCTATAGTGGTAAACAAAAGCAACTACAGATACAGGCTTAGTATGGCTGAAGGAAAGAACAGTGAAAAAGCCCAACCCTAAGTATAAGGGCCTGAGTAAGACTGAGGCTCACTCAGGAAAACAGCGGGATACCTGGCTGGCTCAGTCGGTAGAGCCTGTGACTCTTTATCTTAAGAGTCGTATAGTTCAAGCCCCATGTTCGCCACAGATATTACTTAAAAATAAAAATAAAATGAAGGAAGAAAGAAAACAGAGAAAACCCACAGCCTAGCAGCGAGTAACAAGCATTAACAGCCTACTGAGAGAGGAAAGGCAGGAACATGAAGAGAGTCCCATCTGTAGCAAGGTAAGGAGAGACAACTATAATCTAAAGAAGAAAAAAAAATCTGAGAAAATTCTACAGTCCCCAAACACCTCATTTCCAAGAACAGGTAATAAGAGCCTACGACTGGAGGAATGTAAACTCTGTGGTATACTGAAGGAAAAGATACCAACAACAAAATCCAAATCCAACTTAATTATTGACAAACTGATTGTCAATAATTGGCAAACAAATGGCCTGGGGAAAAAAGATGCTTATCCATCTACAAGTCTAAATATGATTTATCTTGGGGTGCCTGGCTGGCTCAATTGGTTAAGCATTGACTCTTTCACGTCATAATCTCAGTGTTGTGAGATCCATGCTGGTCATGGAACCTGCCTAAAATCCTCTTTCTCCCTTTTCCCTCTATCTCCCCTGCCCAGCCCCCACCCCCAACCACACTCAGTAGCTTGACACCATTTATCACAATCTCTAACATTCTTCTACACATATATGACACTCAGACAAAAACTGCAAGACATATTAGAAATGCCCCCCCCAAAAAAAATCCACCGTCAAGAGATAAAATTATCAATACCCAAATGAAAGGTGTTAGAACTATCAGACCAGAACTTTAAATTAACTATGGCTAATATGTTCAAGGACCAAGTAGAAAAAGTGAAAACTTGCACAGAGAGATGGGGAACTTCAACAGTAATGTGAAAACTGTAAGAGTCAAATGTAAATGATAGAATTTAAAAACATGATCAAAGATAAAGAACTCCCTAAATGGGTTCATCAGTAGACTGGACACAACCAGGAAAAGCCTCAGACATTCTGAGGACAGATCAACAGAAATTATCCAAACTGACACACATGCATGCACAAATACTTTAAAAATACACACATACACAATATCACTCAAGAACCGTGGAGCAATATATGTAATGGGAGTCCCACAAGGAAAAGAGAAAAAGCATAGAGAAGAAAAATGTGAAGAAGGAACAGCAAAGAATCTTATGAAAATAATGCAAGGCATCAAATCACAGATGCAAAAATTTCAGAGAACACATAACAGAAGAAATTAAAAATTCACACACTATATTCACTATAGGTCAAAATGGTGAAAATCAAAATGAAGAGAATATCATGAAGGTAGCAAGAGGAAAAAAGTTATGTACAGTGGAATAAAGATATAAATTATAGCAGACATCTCAAAAACTGCAAGTTAGAAGACAAAAAGAATGACATCTCCAAAATACTAAAAGAAAAAAAAGTATTCTGTATGCAGTGAAAATATCTCTCAAAAATGAAGGCAAAATAAAGACTTCCAGGAAAGCAAAGGCTAAAAGAATTTATTCCTTGTAGTGCCAGTTGGCTTAATATTATACGGAAGTTCTTCAGGCAGAAGTATAACAAACAGAAACTTGGATCTACAAAAAGAAATAGAGTTCCAGAAATTATAAAAATGAAGGTAAATTCTGGGGCGCCTGGGTGGCTCCGTGGGTTAAAGCCTCTGCCTTTGGCTCAGGTCATGATCCCAGGGTCCTGGGATCAAGCCCTGTATCAGGCTCTCTGCTCAGCAGAGAGCCTGCTTCCCTTCCTCTCTGCCTGCCTCTCTGCCTACTTGTGATCTCTGTCAAATAAATAAATATTTTTTTTTAAAAAAGGTAAATTTTAAAAGTATTTTTTATTTATAACGCTTTTAAAATATAATAGTCTAAAGAAAATATATCAATTATGTGGTTTATAACATATAAAGGAAAACTGACAACAACAGCACAAAGGATGGGTCAAAAGAATTAGAAATTTAAGATATATAAAGTTCTTTCACTATACATAAAATGGTATCTTTGAAGGCATACTGTGATAAGATAAAGATATGTGTGGTAAACCCTCCATGCAGTCACTAAAATTTAAATTTTCTTAGTTATACCACTTAGTTATATTTTCTTAGTTATACCACTTAGGTATAACTAAGAAAATAACAGCAGAGATAGAATGGAATCATAAAAAATAGCCCAAATCTAAAAAAAACACAAGGGAAAAAAGAACTAATAAACCGGAGTTCATCTACCCACCTTAAAAGTTAAAGACGGGGAGGAAAGGTAGGGATTGAGATGGTCACTTTTTTTTCTAAATGGCCTCAGGGGAAGGACACATCTCTCCTTGGGGCTTCCTCCTCTACAAAAAGCTTTAATGTTGTAAATCATAAAGATTATGCCCTAAGCCCCTTTTTCATTTACACATTTGCTGCCTATGTAATCTCATTTACAGCCATAGCTTCAATGACAATCTGTGACAATCTATCTAGACCCCAAACTACACCTGTCTCCTGAATTTCTAACATATATTTTCAACAATCTACTAGACATCTCCAGAAACACCTTAACCCCAATTACGTTTAAAGTTAAGCTCAATCTTTATCCCCAGTGTGATCTTCCAGTTTTCTCTTCTCAGGTTAAAGACAATTATTAATGTTAACAGCTCCAATCAGAAAGCTTTAAGACATCCTTAATTCTTCTCTCTTCTTTACCAACTAAAATAAATCTGTTACACCAGATCCTAAGTCTACCTTTGATCTACTTACTTTATTCCGTTTCTTCCGTCACTATCTCAGTACAGGACACCATTCTCACCAAAAATAGTACAATAACTTCTTAACTGGTATCACCCTCCACCTTGCTCTCTTTGTCCCTCCTCCACCATGCTCTAACCTGAAAGGCAGGGATATCTTCACAAGGTAAATTCATTATTACCCCTTCACTTAAAATTTTTCAATGATGTCCTATTTTACTTAAGATAAAATCCAAAATTCTTCTTTTTTTTTTTTTTTTTTTTTTTAAGATTTTATTTATTTATTTGACAGACAGAGATCACAGGCAGGCAGAGAGGCAGGCATAGAGAGGAAGGGAAGCAGGCTCCCTGCTGAGCAGAGAGCCTGATGTGGGGGCTCGATCCCAGGACCCTGGGATCATGACCTGAGCCGAAGGCAGAGGCTTTAACCTGCTGAGCCACCCAGGCGCCCCAAAATCCAAAATTCTTAACAAAGCCTCCAAAGACCCTTCATGATCTGACCCAACCTCCTTTGCTGTCTATACTCAACCCCTCCAATTTTCTTTCTCACCTCTAGGCCTTCCCTGTGTTGCTCCCTCTGCAAATATAATTGCCCCCCACGTTACTCCATCCCTTTCACGGAACTGAGTCTACTCAACTTTCAATTCATTCTTGGCTTTAACATCAGTCCTTGAGGGAAGTCGTTTCTGGCTTCTCCATAGGTTAGGTCTCATTGTAATAAACTTCCTTATTACCCTGGATTTCTTATTACACTTGTAATTATTTGTTTAACGGTGTTCTTCCCATATACTGCATTTTTTTTTTTTTTTTTTTTTTTACTTAACCCATATACTGCATCTTATACCAAAATTTCAGTAGGCTCCATGAGGTGGGGGACCCTATCAACTCAGAATCTAGAATAGAATGCTTTTCATACAGTAATCATTATTCTGTTGAAAAAAATACCAAAAGCATATTTAGAAAATTAAAATACCCAGAGAAAGGGGTGCCTGAGTGGCACAGTAGATTAAGGATCCAACTCTTGGTTTCAGCTTAGGTCATCATCTCAAGGTCCTGCATCAGGTTCCATGTGTAGCTTGCTTAAGAATCTCCCTCTCCGTCTCCGTCTCCCTCTCCCCCTCCCCCTGCATGTGTGCGTGCACAATCTCTCTCTCTCAAATAAATAAATAAATCTTTAAAAAAAAGTTTTCTAAATACCTAGAGAGATACAAAAGTCAAAACATGAATATATATACACACACACACAAAATTAAGAAAAGAGGTAACTTCACACCTCACATTTTGGCCAGAGCTTACCTCTAATAACTCTAAGAAAAGAAGTTAAGAGAATAGAGGGGTAGATATAATTTAAATGGTCTAGGTTCCCCTGGAGAAAAAAATGAACCAAGTTAAATAACTGATCAAGGCATATTGCTTGGCCTTAGAAACCCCAGCCCCAAAAGTGGTTTCTCAAAAGTACAATCTATTTGGATTAGAATCAATTAAAATGAATTTTAATGCCAATTTCTTGGTTCCATCCAAGATTACTAATTCAAAATCTCTGGAATTATGACCCAGGAATCTAAATTTTAAAAACATTCTAAGTGATTTTTATTTTAAACTTCAGTTTAAACTGGCACCTCCAATTCAAATTAACCACCACAACCCTACCTGCATCTCTTTTCCCACTGTGAGATCCTTGGTTACCCCACATCAATATATGCATTCATGTGTTCTACCCTATCATGCACATAAAATAGTTTCAGAATACTCCCAACTTCCTAACTTCTCTTCTTGGTGTTACTGGAGGTAGAGGCTGTCTTTAGTGAAAAACCACTAGACAAATCTATTAAGTAAAGGTCATAATTTCTTTGCAATTCTTTTCCATCTTAGTATGTATCCCATGAAAATAATAGAATGCTCTTTTCAAAGTTTGAATTTTTTTCTGTGTGATTATGTTATCCATTTGATATGATATATGGCTTGTTTCTGCTTATATTCAGTTCTAAAGTATCCTTTTCCCATCCTGTATGTGTGTGTGTGTCTGTGTGTGTGTACACTGAATGTGTAAAACACTTACTTTAAATAAAAAGTATACTCAAAATCATTCTCTCTTACATTCCTTCTACCTCAGTTCTATCCATCTCCTATAGGTAACTATGTTCACTATATTTCTAGTTTATTATTCCTAAGTTTAAGATAATAAATATATATTTTTCTTTTTCTGCCCACATAAAAAGTAGTATAATACACCCCAATATACACATAGCATTCTTCTGTATTTTTCTTTTTACTACCCTAAACCCTAGTAAAGGTTAATTCTCTTTAGTAAAATGAATAACACAAAAATTTTAATTCCTTTTCCTCTAGTTCAGATTACAAAATCATCCCATCACAGAAATTTAAGGAGTGTTTTTTAAACTCTTCTGGAATATTCAAAGAGTTATTTTTAGTATGTAATCTCCTTTCTACACCTTAGCACAAAATGAAAGGGAGTTTTACCTAAATATTAAAGTTCTATTTGAACCTTTCATATGACCATGGCAACATTTTCTCCTCTAGGTGACAGAAGAAATAGTGAGTAGCAGATGGTAGTAGTGTGCAAAACAAATTTAAGGACAGCAAATTGTAAAACAGAGTTAGGACCTGAGCAAAGGAGAAGATAAACCAATTTCCATTTGTCTCCATTTGCAATGTTTAAACTATTTCTCAGTTTACAAAAATAAAATCAGAAACAATCCTGACAAGTTTTAAGCACCTAAAATTGGGAGGAAGAGGATTTTTTCAAAGAATAAACATGGGGTGCCTGGGTGGCTCAGTCACTGGGTGTCTGCCTTCAGCTCAGGTCATGGTCCCAGGGTCCTGGGATCGAGCCCTGCATGGGGCTTCCTGCTTTGCGGGAAGCCTGCTTCTCCCTCTCCCAATCCCACTGCTTATGTTCCCTCTCGCTGCATCTCTATCAAACAAATAAATAAAATCTTAAAAAAAAAAAAAAAAAAAGAATAAACATGAGGGGCACCTGGATGACTCAGTAGTTAACCGTTGCCTTCGGCTCAGGTCATGATCATGATCCTAGGGTCCTGGGATCCCTGCTCAGCGGGAAGCCTGCTTCTCCCTCTCCTACTCCCCTCTCTCTCTGTGTCTCTATCAATCTTACAATAAATAAATAAAATCTTTTAAAATAAATAAAATCAATCTTGGGAAAAAAAGAAAAGAATAAACATGAGACAGCAATCCCTGGAAATAGTAAAGATCTGCCTAAAGCAAGAGACTGAACACATAATCTCTTGGGTTCTAAGAGCAATATAATCCTCCACCTATTCCCATATCTCCCCTATCCCCTTCTTTCCGCATTATATCTAAACCATTATCTCTTCCAGTTGAAACTGTTATCAATTACTTCCAAACCAGTTTCAGACCACAAGCTGGGCTGGCCAGCGGCATGAAATTCAGCAGAATGGATCGGGTACCCTCAGGTGGACTTAACATCTGAGCTGAGCTCAGACAGTAAATGAGGTATATAATTGACCTTCATGTACTATTCACTACCAAATCTGGACGAAGCTCTTCTTCATCTTGGCATTCATATATTCATGAAATCTCTGCATTATGGCCCTATCCCAACTCTCGCTGCTCTCTACCAAGAACTCCTACAAAAAACTCTTTCCTAAGAGTGTTTGTTATACAAAACACCCTCCTAAATCTTACTCATCTTCAAAATAAAGCTCAATTACACTTCTTCAATAGTTTTCTTGATTCACCCTTCCTGTACTCTCCTAGCACTATCTTTTTAAAGTCACTCACTTTATGGGGCGCCTGGGTGGCTCAGTGGGTTAGGCCTCTGCCTTCAGCTCGGGTCGTGATCTCAGGGTCCTGGGATCCAGTCCCGCATCGGGCTCTCTGCTCAGCGGAGAACACGCTTCCTCCTCTATCTCTCTCTCTGCCTGCCTCTCTGCCTACTTGTGATCTCTCTCTGTGAAATAAATAAATAAAATTTTAAAAAAATTGAAAAATAAAAAAAATAAAGTCACTCACTTTAGAACCTCATCACACTTTCTATAAGCTCTTCTAAATTCTCACAGCACTTACTAACTTCACCCTTCATTCAACATGCTTTACTAAGTTACATATATGCTGGATATTATTATGGCTTACACACACTAGGTGTGCCCAACTAGCCAACCCATCATAGCATAGCACTTTGTATTTCTGTATTACAGCACTGTTGATAGAACATCATAATTACTTATTTATACATATCTCCCTTATCCACTAAAGATTATAAGCTTCCTTAGGGGCCCTGTCCTAAGTTTCTTAGTACTGCCAAAGCCAAATATACTGCTCATAAGAATATAGAGGAAATAAAATCTTTTTCAAATTAATGAACAAAAGACTAAATTGGCTAAAAACAAGAGGATGTAATCTAAACCAGAGACTGGAAATTTGTGCTCCACAGAATGAATTCAGCCAACAGACTTATGTTTGGCCTGCACTGTATTTAAGAAAACCGAAATTAACATTTAAAAATTGGGGAACAGCACATAAAATCCAGATATCTGAATTTTCTTGGGGGTGAGGGTATTGTAAGATCTGCCGTACGCCCTAAAACACTACAAGTGCCTAGAACACAGCTGTTCTACATTGGACATGCATGCTCTTCAGGCAGTCATCATTTTTGCTTTACTCATTTATGTCACCTGTCTGGTCTGTGCAAATATGTACATTTACAATCAGTGATACAGACCCATGAATCCCTGATGGGCTTTCCAAGCCACTTAATCAAATCTGGAGCATTTCTAGTCCATAGCCACCATGTTTTTCCAATGCTAAACATGTTTATCAGAATCTGCTAGCCTTCCCTCATCCTCAATCTTGACCAAAGGATTCTACTGAATAGCAGTGCCTAGTGGTAATGCCAAAACACACAGCTCAGATGGATCACTACTACTTGGTTAGAATGAGGGTTTTTTTGATTCATGGATCAAATTTTATTATATACTTCCTCTGCTGAAATATTGTTAGAGAAGATTCTTATTAAAATTATACTGTTAACAATCACTTCTCATACTGAGTTGGCCAGCTTAGAGACAGTTCATCCTGGCAAATTAAATTCAATAAATATTTATAGTGTTTGCAAAATTATAGGTCCTGTGTAATGGTTAAGGCACAAGATTTGAAAGCTCCAAATCTACCAAGTCTGATACCAAATCTTAGCTCCTCCATTCTCTGAGAAACTGCAAAGTTACTTCTCTAAACCTCAGTTTTCTTACTTTTCAAATCTGGAGAGTAACAGTACTTATTTCCTAAGACTGTTGTGTGACTGAAAAAGACAATAACATAAGAAGGCACTTAGGCATATAGCACCTGACACACAGAAAATAATAAAAGGAACTATCATTTAAGTATATGAGTATAGAAATAAAAAACTAATGAAACAAGATAGATATCTGGATAAAAATCTAAAAGTCTAGATACTGTTATTAATCAAGCATATGGAAACACAAAGAGATTAGTTCTACAGGGAGGAGAGAGGTAACATACGAGCTGAAAGAAAAATAGGATAATGCCAACTAGAGAAAAGGCAGAAGAGAGAAAGTCCAAGGACAAGTAAGAGACAAACAAAAGCAAGAATAAAATCACAGTTTTTACTTCCAGCGACAGGTAGTAGGCTGAACTGGGGTTGGGGGGCGGGTAGTGGGGGGGGGGGAGATACATGAGAAAGAACTAGGAAAAAATAAAAGCTAGGAAAGAAGGCTGGAACCAGGATTCAGGGTTTCACCCAAACCACATTTACTAGATTTACTAAATGGAAGCACTGTGCTAGGACATGGAAAAGAGGTGGATATATAAAAAATCCTTCCCAGGTGCCTGGATGGTTCAGATGGTTAAACGTCTGCCTTTGGCTCAGATCATGATCCCAGAGTCCTGGGATGAGTCCCATATCAAGTTCCCCGCTCAGCGGGGAGTCTGCTTCTCTGCCCCTCCCCTGGCTCAAATGCACTCTCTTTCACTCTCAAATAAATAAAATCTTTTTTAAAAAAATTCCTTGGGACACCTGGGTGGCTCAGGCAGTTAAGCGTCTGCCTTCAGCTCAGGTCGTGATACCAGAGTCCTGGGATCGAGTCCTACATTGGGCTCCTTGCTCAGCGGGGAGCCTGTTTCTCCCTCTGCTCACCTCTCCCCCTGCTTGTATGCGCGCGCTCTCTCTCTCTGACAAATAAATAAATAAAATCTTTAAAAAAAAAAAATCCCTTCCCTTGAGACACTTGACCATTTGGCATGGTGTGTAGCACATCATCAATGTATACGGAGTTAGTAAATATCTTTAATAATCTAGACAAACACAAAAGTCAAAGGTGTTGAGACATGAAGGCTTAAGAGAAACAAGAGTAACTACCATCTAAAGCTCTCTAAATTCCCTTCTTCCATATGTACATACACACACCCTAGTGTATGTGTGTACCCATAGCATACAACTGGGTAATTCCTGTATGGGAATAAGAACATAACATGTACAGACACAAAAGAAAGTTAAGTTGGATTATTTGTTGTAGAACATAGGTAGGAAAGTAATCTGGCTGTTCATCAAAAAGCTTAGTTGAGGAACTAGGGCTTCTTAAAGATCTGGTTGATTCTAGGACTGAACAGGAATGATAAAAGATGAGCCTGGAACATCTTGTTATGCCAGAAAGTTAAAAACTGCTAAACAAACAAAATAATAGGGCCATGTCAAAAGGGCAAAGGAGCCAACTTGTAAGAGCTCCGATGGCCAAAGCTACAACAATGTGATTAACAAATAATGACAGCACAAAGAATAAATGTCCATGAGTGCACCCAACACAAATAAATGACGGAATAAATAAATAAAAGGGGAAGAAAGAGTAAGTCTTCTGCACTGAAGAATCCCAAGTAATAGAGAAGTAATGAAAAAAAAGAAAAAAATCACCACTAGAAAACAATAAAAACTGCTATACAAATGCTAAAATTAATGAGCGAAAGTTTAAGAAAATTGCATACCCTCAAAGTAGCTCCCCAAAATGTTTTATAATTTACGAAGTGGTACACTGTAATTTTATAATGGAGAAACCTGGAAGACATCCCCTTAACCAAAGAACTAGGTTAATGTTACCAGTTATAAGACACAGTAACATCAAGTACCTCTCGATATGACATACAGAGACGGGCACATTATCTCTGAATTATGCTTTCCTAAAATGTATTACCTCAGTCTAACCATGAGACAATATCAGACATACCTAACTATAAAACACACCATACAATACCATTATACAAAATATTCTATAAATACCAGACAAGTACTCTTCAAAAGTGTCAAGGTCATAAAAGACAAGAAAAGACTGAGGAACTACTGCAGATGAGAGGAAACTAAAGAGACATGACAACTAAATGTAATGCAGGATCCTGGACTAGATCCTGACACTAAAAGAGAAACTAATCTGGATGAAGTCTGTAATTTACTTAGTAATTAACAGTACTACTTACTCAAAAAGTACTGTATTAACATAAATTTCTCAGTTTTTAATCACTGTACTATGCTTATATAAGACGTTAACATAAAGGAAGTGAATAAAGGACATACAGGAACCCTTTGGACTATTTATATAATTCTTCTATAAATCTAAAATTCTTTCAAAATAAAAGTTAAAGAGAAATCTTAGATGATGAGAACAATACTAGTTTAATACTTTTTTTTAACCAAAGACTTACTATCAACTTACCTGAACTGCAGGTATTATTTTCCAGTGAATGCTACATTATCTCTGTTCTTACTTACGTTCCATCAGTCATGTAACATAATAAAGCTTTAACAAATTGGTATTCTACCAAAAATAAAGTTAATCACTTAATAAAAACATTTAATTTCCTTTTCTGACATCTTAAAAATGACTGATAATCAGAATTTCACTTTTTAATTATAGAAGCCCCACAAAGCTTTATCTTCAAGAGAAACTACTATTATGTTTTGTTTATAGCATACATACAATAATTTAAATAAAATCCTTACCTTCCAACCACTGCCAGCCTCTCTATAATATGGGAAGTTATCACAAATCCACTGGTATATCTCACTTAGAGTCATTTTCTTTTTGGGTGAGCTATTAATTGCAAATGTAATGAGGCTGGCATAACTGTATGGAGGTTTCCCATCTTTGTGCTGTTGGACTTCTTCCTGGTCCAGTGTTGTATTTGGGTCAAGGAGTGCATTCTTCTTGGAAATTCCTGTTCCATGTGCATTTTGTGTAGCATCAGATTTTTGGATGGCTGCTCTCATGGTGAGCTGTGGTAACCAGTCCATAGATGTTAGGCTGCTCTCCAATTCAGATGTCATCCTGAAGGTAAATAGACTCCTTAGTCAGTATCAAGGAAAGAACCCCTGCTTCTCAAAATATCCAATATTCACAAATCTAGGAGTTCCAAAGTGAGGGAAAGCCTGAGTTAAATCTGGAGGAAAAAGATTGAGTATGTTAATGACCAAATCAAATATTTAAGGGCTCAACATTTCCAATCTTTTAAAATTTTTTCCTCTCCTAAACACAACAAATAAGGTTTTAAAATGTTTAAGATACAGAACAATACGTACATACAAAGTGATCCCAATGCCAATGTTTCTAAAAAAGACTATCACTTTAAATAGGGCAACAGGATCATATTATGAAAAATAAGTCTGCAGTCCAGCTCTTTACTCACCAACACCATAGGCCCTTTAAAACTTAAGACTGGCATTTCTTTTACACAAATTTTAGGGGAGTCATACAAGCAAAAGAATACCCAAAGTAAAGAGGTCAGAGAAGTGACTGAGAAACAGGCACAGGAATTTGCAAGGAGGAAAGAAGGTAGAGCTGAGCAGGTGGGAGGTAGGAAAAGCAAGCAGGGTAGATAAGAATATTAAGTAGACAAGCTAGCTGGGGGAGCTGACCCAAAAGAGGAATGCAAACTCAAGGATACTGATGAACAAGAGGAAGATAGGCAGCACCCAGGCAGTTAAAAAATAATAAAAAATCCACAAAATCTACAAGGAACAAGCTTAAGAAAACTAGAGATCTGGGAGTGTAGGATAGACGAGATTAAATCATATAAACTGACAGCAAGAAGCAGTAAAAACTCAGGGCAGCCTAATGCAAACATCTGGTGATCTGGATTCTGTAACGTATTTCTCTCCAAGGCTGAAAAATTCAGACTGTTACAACCCAGAGAAAGAAAAAAGAAAAACAAAATCTGCCAGGTTAACACATTTTCTGGAGAAGGGAAAAGCTGCTCAAAGAATTGAAGATAAAAATATAGAAACAAAGCTTGACACTTCATACTGGAATTGCTAGCTTTCAGCTGAGCATATAAACTTTTCCTACCATGGGATCAAAGAAACAGGAATAATGACCCCAACAATAAAGCAGAGAAGAATGAAAGACTTCTAAGTGATATCAAACTAATGAGAAAAAAGAAAACAAGAAACCTGAAGTACCTCAGTGAAAAGAAAAAACTTGTGGCAAATAAAATCCAATATAGGCCCTCATCCCAAACAGCTACAGGCAAAGAGCAGCCTGCAATACGTGCTTAGGATATGAACTTCTGGGAGGCAATACAGAACTGGTAAGAACATAGGCTCTCAAGTCAGGCAGATCAAGAGTTCAAGCACTGATTGCACTAGTTACTAGCTGCAGGAAATGAAAATGTTAATTAATATTAATTATCTAAACTCCAGCTTTCTCTAGGGATGCCTTGGTGGCTCAGTCCATTGAGTGTCTGCCTTCGGCTCAGGTTATGATCCCAGGGTCCTGAAATTGAGCCCCCGCATCAGGCTCCTGGCTCAGCAGGGAGCCTGCTTCTCCCTCTGCCTGCTGCTCCCCCCTGGCTTGTGCTCGTAGCACACACACACACACTCTCTCTCTCTGACAAATAAATAAAACCTTCTAATAAATAAATAAACTCCAGCTTTCTCATCTGTAAAATGAAACAATAATAGTTCCTAGAGTTAAAATATTAATTTGAGGGCGCCTGGGTGGCCCAGTTGGTTAAGCAACTGCCTTCGGCTCAGGTCATGATCCTGGAGTCCTTGGACAGAGTCCCCACATCGGGCTCCATGCTTGGCAGAGAGTCTGCTTCTCCCTCTGACCTCCCCCCTCTCACTCTCTCATTTTCTCTGTCTCAAATAAATAAATAAGTTTTAAAAATAATAAATAAATATTAATTTGAGGGAGCCACCTCGGTGCTCAGTCAGCTAAGCATTCAGCTCAGGTCATGATCTCAGTCAGGATCTTAGGATGGAGCCCTGCATCAGGCTCTCTGCTCAGCAGGGAATCTGCTTCTCCCTTCCCCCAAACCCCCTCATTCCCACCACAGCAGGCTTGCTCTCACAAGCACTCTCTCTCAGATAAATTTTTTAAAAATTAGAATATTACTTTGAGAATTAAATATGGTAGTATATACACAGAAGAAAGATCCGTTAAGTATTAGTTAATAATATTACTCCAGGATTATCTGGCAAGGGTACTAAAGCACTATAAAGTAAACCAGATTAAGCAACAGCAATTATAAATCAAGAGACAGCCATGAGGATTTTATTTACACTGCCAGTAGAGTCCTATTATCTTCCTCTCAGATTATTTTGATCCAGTTTTATCTTTTTCACTTTCTCAAATTCCCTCCATCTCTACTTCATAATTTCTCTGAAATCTGAACTTTAAATTCTCTATACAATAGCTTCAGAGATCAAAAAACAAAAACAAAACAAACAAACCCCTTACTATTGTGCTCTATAATCTCAGCATTAGATTAATCGCTCATTGCTAGCATGAAGTAAGTTACAGGAATTTATGGAATAAAGAAAACAATGTAGGAGCGCCTGGGTGGCTCAGTTGGTTAAGCGGCTGCCTTCCACGTAGGTCATGATCCCAAGATGCTGGGATGGAACCCTGCATGGGTTCCTTGCTTGACAGGAAACCTGCTTCTCCCACCCCCATGCTCCTCCCCCTTTTCATGTTCTCTCTCTCTCTCTGAAAGAAATTTTTTTAAAAATTCAAGAAAACAATGTAATTTACACATCACCTGTTGTCAAATGAGTGGGCAAAATACCCTAGAGATCAGGAACCAATCATTTCAATCTAAAGATGAAAAACTAAGGTCTACTGAAGCTAAAGATTTGCCCAAATTCACAAAAGGTAGTTAACAATAGAAGTAAAACCAGGTCTCCCAATGCTCTCAAACCATTAGTGGTTTTTTTGGGTTTTTTGTTTGTTTGTTTGTTTGTTTTTTTACCACACCTCATCTGTAAAATGAGCATAACAGTACCTACCTCACTGATGAAAAGTACTGAGAATAGTGACTCGCAAATAGTAACCACTCAAAAAATGTTAGCTACTGGTGGTGGTGGTTATGCTAAATAGTAGTTGCTATTATTATTACTCATATTTCATTCTAAAACCACTGGCAATTATTATTCCATGCTGTCATCCTATTTGCCTCAATTACGGCTCCACTAAGTAGTTTTATTTTGTTCAAATTCCCAAAGGAGCCAGGCACACACATTTTCAAAGTTAAAATAAATACACATTCCAGGGGTGCCTGGGTGGCTCAGTCAGTTGAGCCACTGCCTTCGGCTCAGGTCATGACCCGAGTCCTGGGATCAAGCCCTGCATCAGGCTCCCTGCTCGGTGGGGAACTTGCTTTGCCCTCTCCTTCTGCCTGCCACTCTGTCTACTTGTACTCTCTCTCTGTCAAATAAATAAATAAAATCTTTAAAAAAAAAAAAAAAAATGCACATTCCAAACCAGAACATAACTGATACTGCAGATGCCCCTACTGAGAACCAACTTTAATTTCTGTTTCCTTCACCACTGCCACTAACTGAGACTATGAGAGTCTCAGCAATATAATGTAAAAATATAATTAAGTACTTAATATATAACAGTTAAGAATTTATAATTACACATATACAGGGCTATAAAACTTTCTGTACACACACACACAACAAAGTATGATAAAATTCCTGTCCTCCAGGAAACTGCAGTCCAATTAGGAAGGTCAAAAGTAAGGAAGAACTGAAGAAGAAAGGAAGGCTGAAGGGAGAGGACAACATGGACTGCAGCCTTCAGAGGCAGAGAAGGAAGAACTTCCACTAAGATTTGAAGAAAGTAAAGATCTCAACAAGCTAGAAAGAAAATGGTCCCTAGTCATCAAAGACACCATGAGTAAAAATCACTCCACTGCTGTGCTTATCTTCATCAGTTCTGCTAGATCAAATTTAAACTAACTATAAAATATCTATCTTAAATTTAAACTCTGAAAAAGTGGGGCTTCTGTGTGCTATTTATTAAATTTTATATATTCTTGGTAGTAAGGTATAAAGTGCTTCCATCGTTGGGGTGTCACCTGGACACTGCAGAGGTTCTCCATTAAGCATGAAGAACACAAAAAATGACCATTAGATATGACCAGATCATCAGTAACTTTAGAAAGAAACCTCTTAATGGAATGGTGATGACAGAAGTCCACTTGTATAAGAGAACAGATGGTGGTAAATTTAAACAGCATGGGAGGCTCTGAGGAATCTGGTTATGGAAATCTGGTTAAGAAATGTCAGGCCCTCATTACCTCACCTCATTCCAAAAGCTTCCTAGCTGGCCTCCTAGCCTCTGGTTTCTTACCACTCCTCTCTGCTAATCACCTCCTGAGTACACGCATACACTCCAAGAGAAATCTGTCACCATTGTTTTCATGTCATTGTGCCCCATAACTTTCAATGGTTCCCTTTCTCCTATTATACTAAATCTAAACTCATTTTCAACTACTTTAGTTTTTATTAATCTTTTATTAATCCTTCTCTAAATTCCTGGAGCAATTATAACCTCAATTTGGCATTTACAATGCTGTTGCATATGTATAATTGCATCATACACCTAAGCTTACTACACTCACTCCCTCTTCCCTCACCTTCCCACTGAGAACAGTGACCATAAAACTAATTATTTCAGATCCTACCAAACACCATGCCAGGTACATGTTATCTGAAAAATAACACAGTATTTGGTTTAAAAACACTCCTTTCTGGAATGTCTTAACACTGCCTAGCTGGCTTCTACTTTTTTCCAAGACTCAGACCAAATACCTCCCCCTCCAGAAAGCCCCGTCAATCCACTCTTATCTTCCATCTCCCAAACTAAACTAGGTCCCAATCCCACAGTAGCATATAAACACCTCTATCCCAAGATTTATACAGGATTATAACTATCTTTATCTATCTCCCCAGAGACCACAAGCTCTTTGGAAAAAGAAATTTTCTTATTCTTTTCTCTCTCTAATGCCTAAGAACATAGTAAGTGAAGGGTCAATAAATAATGGTTAAATGATTGAAACAGTTACTAGCCAATGAAGGTGTGGGTGTGATCCTTCCCAAACAAGTGAAACTATACACGTTGACAAGCTAAAAGGAAGAGGCAAAAGAAAAAAAGGACTCAACAGCATGAGGTAAGGATAATCACAGGATTGAAGTCCTTTATGAAATGGAAAAAAGTATGACTCAGACTGACAAGCAGCACTACACGGGAACAGAAACAGTTCTGGAATAGCAGAGAAAAACAGAAAGATAGAAGCAAAGATAAAAAGATAACATTACTTATCATAGAAAACAGGGATTGGAAACTCATGTCTTAAATCTATGATGATATTTATTGCTAAAAAAAAAAAGTTTCATGAGGAATCTTCTCTGTATAACATGAAAATGTAAACAGCACCAAGATATAAGAACTCAACCTTAAGGCATGAGATGGGGAGAGGGTCGGGGGTTCTAATCCCACTTTTTGGAACAGTGCCACTAATAGGACCCCAAATAATCTTTCTACATACTTTAACACATTGCTTGGGCCTCCCTCTGCAACCTCCTTGACTCCCAACAAGTAACCAAGATTACTCAGAAAGTTTTTGAGTTTTCAACAGTTATCAAAAGGGGGGGGGTGCTGCTGAGATACTGTTGGCTTCCTAAATAAAGGTAAGAAGAAAACATCAAGGAAAATAAGAATAATGAGGATAATGATGTTGTGACCTAGGTATTCCTGAATCCTCCCACTCTATTCCTGGCATCTGGCATTTTAAAATTTTGGCACCTTAAAAAACTTAAGAAAAATTCATCACAAGAAAGATTCATCGTAAGACTCGTAAGAAAAACTGAGCAACTGAAAACTCAAAAAGAAATCCTTATAATTACCACAGCAGTAATTCTGATCGCATGCATCCCAAGGAAACAATACACACACCCCACTTTTTTTTTTTTTTTCCTTGAGAGGGAAGGGACAGGAGCAGAAGGAAAGAGAAGAATCTTAGGCAGGGTCCATGCCCAGTGCAAGACTGACACTGGGCTCCATCTCACATGACCTGAGCCAAAACAAAGAGTTGGACGCTAAACTGATTGAGCCACCCAGGCACCCATATATATACATATATATATGTATGTATGTGTATACACACACACACACACACACACACACACACACACACACACACTTTTTTAAATATATAACTTCTGTTACAAAAGCTTAGCACCCAAGGCAACCAGAAGTAGGTCTATGGCAGAAACCACTAACTGCCACCTAACATCTGTTTTTACCTTCTTCCTGAGGAATACAATCTCAATTTCATTCTGGATGGCATTGTGCTTCTTTCCATTCTGGCTCTCTGAAGACACAATAGCTACTGCTCCAGTGTCATCTTGTATCATAAGGTGATCTTTGAAAATGGAAGCCATACACTGAGAACAGAGGAGCAGAGAGAAGGAATCCGGGTCCCTGAGTCTTTTGTGAAGCAATTGTGAAGCTGCCATCTGAGCCCTGAACTGCTCACCTTCCAGACTTATGTGCTTAACTACCATAAAAAGATATCACCAGCGGATGAATGCAATTCTTAACAAAAGTCAAACCTGGCATATGGAAGTGGGGAATACAAGAAAACCTAAAGTAAGACACTCTTAAAGGAGAGGTTGATAAGGCAAACATTAACTCCGATACTGCAGTGACAAAGACTGACAAAGAGTGACAGGATTTGGTCAAATGTGGCCATCTACATAAGTTAGAAAGCAAACCACAGGCCAGCTAAGGCTATCGCAAGAAGAGAAATACAGAAAAAATTTAGAATGTTGGCATGCGTTGGCTCCTTCTTGTCACTTAAAGTCCTGAGAGAAAAACAAACTGTGATTAGAGCTGCAAGCAGAGGGAGAAAATGCAGATTTGCTAAGGGAGGTAACTCCCTGCCTATGGCCTGCAATTTAAGCTAACAGTCCTGTAATTTAAAGCCTTGCATAGCTGAAAAAACACCAACTGCTTCTGAAGCAGCAAACTGAAGTAATTAAATGGTAGCTGCAAAACTGCGGCCTTGGCAGTAGAGAAGACTGGTACCTTGCCACACAAAGCAATGTCATAACGGTATTTTCCTTCCACCCATGTTTTCCACCATTGTTTCAAATGGCCTCATCAGAACCATCTTTCCCTTAGAAGCCAGAAGAGGTCAATGAACTTGGATGGGGAAAAAATACTCTTTATTTCCACTAACTTGTAACCGAAATTTAGCATTTCCTTTAATTATGAAACTAGACAACACATCATAGCACTAACAGTACTTGCAACTTGGCCAGCAATAAAAATCACAAATGTATTCTTCTCACATGCAGATGTTGCAGAATCTCAACTTTTAAACTTACCTACTTAAAAATTATGCTAGTGTATTAGATTTGCCACTAGATCTTTTATTTAATGTTATTTAATGTTTTAACATTACTATGTTTCAAAGTTAATATTTTGCTAACCATATTTCTATATAATTGGTTTCCTTTGTAATCCTAAGTACTTTATTTTGTGAATTTTGAGACATTATCCTGAGACGGATTCACAGGTTTCACCAGACTGTGGAAGGGCTTGCATGGCACCAAAACAAGACTGGAAATTCCTGGGGTAAATGGAGCACAAAGGGCACAGTCTTCACACTGAAAAATTCTGTCTGGGCAGGCATTGCAGATCTAAGCAGCAAAAAGTCTAGAAACTAAGTATTTTAAGATAATTGTATGGAAGGTTGGGGGAGAGAAAGAGACTAGACTGTAAAGGCCTCTTAAGTTTCCAAAATAATACCCAAGCTCATCAACAAGAAGTGAGCTATAAAAGCTGTACATTTCCCAGAAAGGGCATCTTCACTAATATCCATCTCTCAGATGTGGCCATGGAAGATAATGGACAAGGTAGACCTTTCAGAAGGCATAGGAGACAATGGAAGCCCTACCAAAGAGCAAAATTAAGGAACTTACTACATTGTCAAGGAGTCACTGTCACTCCTACCCAGTAAGATTCTATAATGAGCTAATGACTACTGAGTGTTTCCCATTATCCCCTTTTCTGAATATTACCTTTTATTGCTGTTATCCTAATTCTTTCTCCACCACTATATATTAGGTAGAATGTAAATAACTCATTTTTGGTTCATAGATCTTTGAACCACAAGAAGCCACACCAGCATCTGATGAAAGAGACACTACCTCAAGAGCTGAGATTTTGGGGCACCTGGGTGGCTCAGTGGGTTAAAGCCTCTGCCTTTGGCTCAGGTCATGATCCCAGGGTCCTGGGATCGAGCCCCGCATCAGGCTCTCTGCTCAGTGGGGAGCCTGCTCCTTCCTCTCTCTCTGCCTGCCTCTCTGCCTACTTGTGATCTCTGTCTGTCAAATAAATAAAATCGTTTTTTTTTTTTAAAGTGTTAAAAAAAAAAAAGAGCTGAGATTTTCAGCTAATTATCATAACTGGATGAAACTCTGGGTTGTCTCCCTTGGGAAAAGATGAAGAGTTGCTGCACTCTACCGAATGAGCCAGCCAGGCCCCCAGAATTTTCCAAATTTTAAATGGCTCTCACTCTTAGTGGCTTCAAACTTTCATGTCCTAAATGACACAGTAACTGTTTAGCAGCCTCAATGGAAATGACTAAAGTGACCCAGAAGGATTAGGTTTTAAAATTTTGTTTGTAGACTATATATGAGAACTAAGAACATGCCTTTCCCCATAGAGTAAGATGATATGATGATTCCTGAAGTAGCATCAAACTAATCTCCAAGAAGGTATGAATAACTGAGCCTTTTAAACTCCCTATAAGCAACGACCTTTTAAAAAAAAATAACCTGAAAAATCCTCACTGGTTTGAAGTGAAAAAAACAGGTGAAGAATCATAATTTAGGAGAAGGAATCCAATACACAGATAGTAGGTCACTCTTCAAACCTTTTGACTTTCACAACTTCTCTTCCCCCCTAAAATTCCAAGAACAGTCATAACACAGCTAATGGCAAAAATCTGGGAGATTTAGGGCACCTGGGTGGCTCAGTTGGTTAAGCAACTGCCTTCAGTTTACATTATGATCCCGCAGTCCCAGGATCAAGCCCCCATCGGGCTCCCTGCTCAGCAGAGAGTTTGCTTCTCCCTCTGACCCTCGCCTCTCTCATGCTCTCTCTCTCGCTCTCAAATAAATACAAATCTTTCAAAAAAATAAAAATAGAAAAATCTGGGAGATTCAGTGAGACAACTATCATTTGTAAAACTATTGTGATAACAGAGCTATTTATCATAAAATCAGAGATGAAAAAGAACCTCATTCATTTTCTAAAGTCCTAGTATTACCTATTTTGAAGACTAAGAATATTCTTTAAGATCTCCAAGGGGAGAAAAGTTCACAACTTACTCAATCTGTTCTAAGGTATATAACTCTAAGGTATGTGTTGGGGTTTTTTGTTTGTTTTTTGGTTTTTGGGTTTTTTTTTTAAGATTTTATTTATTTATTTGACAGGGAGAAACACAGCGAGAGAGGGAACACAGCAGGCGGAGTGGGAGAAGGAAAAGCAGACTTCCTAGCGAGCAGGGAGCCCGATGCGGGACTTGATCCTAGGACCCTGGCATCACAACCTGAGCCAAAGGCAGACGCTTAACTGACTGTGCCACCCAGGTGCCCCTAAGGTACGTGTTTTAAAAAAAAAAAAAAACGTTTAACTGGCCAGGGGGGCACCTGGCTGGCTCAGCTGATAAAGCACACAACTCTTGATCTTGGAGTCACGAATTTGAGCCCCATCTTGGGCACAGAGATTATTTAAAAAAAAAAAATAATTTTTTTAAAAAGATTAAAAGTTTTTTTTTAATTTTATATATTTATTTGACAGACAGAGATCACAAGTAGGCAGAGAAGCAGGCAGAGAGAGAGAGGAGGAAGCAGGCTCCCTGCCAAGCAGAGAGCCCAATGCGGAGCTTGATCCCAGGACCCTGAGATCATGACCTGAGCTGAAGGCAGAGGCTTAACCCACTGAGCCACGCAGGCGCCCCAAGATTAAAAGTTTTAACTGGCTAATCTAGATCTCCCTTGCTATGAAGAATATTTCTTTAAATTCTCTCTTGGAAAATGAGAACTGGTCAGAGTTCTAATCATAATGAGACTTCACATATTTTACAATATTAACACAGCTTGGAGTCCATTTTCTGTAAGTTTAAAATCCAGAACTTCTCCAACAGGATCTGAATTTGGAACCCTAATATATTAACTGCTCTTTTCTAGATTCTCTCCAAATTACTCTACATATAATCTTAGATTCATAAAACTGTATTCTAAGTTCATACAAGCCATATTCCTACTTGGAACTCCATTCAGGCTACAAACTTAGGGATCATGTGGTTAAAAGATATTTTCACACTGTATGTATAATTCTCATCTTAGGTATCTTTTGTTCCATAATGTATAGGAAGGAAAAAATAAACATTTCTGGGCATTAACCACTCAACTGTATTCTGTCATCAAGTAAACACTGTATTTTGCATTTAAATCTCACCTACTGGAATCTGTCTCTGAGTAGCTGGAAAAACTGATGAACACTAATTCCTTTAACATAAGAACACTCAAAGCCATCTTTGTAGCTGTTATTTAAAAACACAGAGGGGTACCTAGGTGGCTCAGACAGTTAAGCGTTTGACTCTTTTTTTGTGTGTGTGTTCGACTCTTGATTTTGGCTCAGGGTCCTGGGATCAAACCCCGTGTTGGGCTCTGTGCTGCTGAGCTTTGAGCCTTCTCAGGATTCTTTCTCTTCCTCTGCCCACACCCCCCCACCCTCCCTCACCCCACTCATGTGCACCGTGTGTGTGCTCACTCTCTCTTAAACAAAAAATTAAAAACCCTGGGGCACCTGGGTGGCTTGGTTGGTTAAATTCTGCCTTCTGCTCAGGTCATGATTCCAGGCTTCTAGGATCGAGTGCCATGTCGGGCTCCCTGCTCAGTGGGGAGTCTGCTTCTCTCTCTCCTCCTGCTTTTTCTCTGGGTTGCTCTCTCTCAAATAAATAAAATCTTCAAAAACAAGATTAAAAACCCAGAATCTGCTGTTAATATGCCTTATACTTAGTTTAAAATACAGGTATGTACAATATACATATAATAAAAAGTCCTCTGAGTAACACATATGCACTATCTCATTGAAGTGTCTATACTAACCTCTCTACAATCCTACTCACTACACATTATACCAGTAGTCTGGCATCAGTGCTGGCAGAAGCTAACATTCAGAGAAGGTAATCCTGTCTTTTTAGGGTTAAGTATGATGCACAGAAAATGCTAAACAGCTTAAACTCTACATGTGATGTCTAGGATTCAGCTGTCCTCAAAGTGTGGTCCAGAAACCCTTTCAGGGAATCCGAAGGGTCAAAACAATTTTCATAAGAAGTTATCTGCCTTTTCCACTCTAATCCTCTGATAAGTGTACAGTGGAGCTTTTCACATGCTATGTGATGGGTGTTATCACATCAGACTGAATGCACAGGCAGAGTGAGAATCCAGCTCTATTAAATCAGTTTTTAAAATTTGCAAAAATGTTGGGAACCCTGGTGGCTCAGTCAGTTAAGCATCTGTCTTTGGCTCAGGTCATGATTCCAGGGTCCTGGTATCAAGTAGCACATCAGGGTCCTTGCTCAGCATGGAGCCCTACTTCTCCCTCTGCCTGCCACTCACCTGCTTGCGTGTTCTCTCTCTCTCTCTCTCTGGCAAATAAATAAAATATTTTAAAAATTTAAAAAAATTTTTTAAAATTTGCAAAAATGTAAAGCAATGCTAATCTTACTTTGTTTTGTTTTGGAAAATATAGTTAATCTTTCATAAAACATGTCTTTGTTAACATATTATGGTTTGCTGTCATTTCTATGTAAATTAATAAATATTTTAATTTCTTAGTTTTAATTACTAATGCAATACATTTTAATAGATACAACACATAAACAAAAGCTCCTTGGATACTAATTTTTGAGACAAAAAAATTTAAGAACCATGTTACAATAACTCATCAACTCAAAGGCCAAAGATTACAGTTTCCAGTACAGTACAAATGTAATGAAGAGTAAGGGCTTCTGAGTCACTCAAAAAGCTTGAACTCTCACTCTCCCACTTATTAAATGCATCCCTAGACAAGGCTAACAAACAGATCTGCTGTGAGTAGTAAATGTGGAACACTATAATACAGAGTTAATGTCTGGCATAGAGTAGACATTCAAAAATTACAACTATTAGGGGCGCCTGGGTGGCTCAGTGGGTTAAAGCCTCTGCCTTCGGCTCAGGTCATGATCCCAGCGTTCTGGGTTCGAGCCCCGTATCAGGCTCTCTGCTCAGCAGGGAACCTGCTTCCCCCCTCTCTCTCTCTCTATCTGCCTCTCTGCCTACTTGGAATCTCTGTCTGTCAAATAAATAAATAAAATCTTTTAAAATAAAATTACAACTATTAGACACCTTTAAAAAAAAAATAGGGTGCCTGGATGGCTCAGTTGTTAAGCATCTGCCTTCGGCTCGGGTCCTAAGCACAGGGTCCTGGAATAGAGACCCACATCAGGCTCCCTGCTCATCAGGAAGCCTGCTTCTCCCTCTCCCACTCCACCTGCTTGTGTTCCCTCTCTCACTGTGTCTCTGTCAAATAAATAAAATCTTAAAAAAAAAAAAAAAAAAAAAAGACATGCTTGCTTGTTTCCTCCTTTGTCAATGAAGTCTCCACAGTGTAGAGCATACAACAAAATGGGTTCCACATTGTGGAACGCCTGGGTGGCTTAGTTAAGTGTCTGCCGTTGGCTCAGGCTGTGATCCCAGGACCCTGGGATCAAGCCCCCTCGCCCCTGAAAGCCTGCTTTTTCCTCTCCCTCTGCCCCCCACCCCCAGCTCATGCTTGCTCTTTCTCGCTCTCTCTCAGGTAATAACTAAAATCTTTTAAAAATAAATAAATAAATAAAGTTCGGTATCATTTACATTTCCCTGGCCACAAGAAGTAGGTAACATCAGGCTTTTCATGAGGTGCACAGAATCTGAAAAGGCCAAAAATCAACCTCTTAATTTCCTTTAAGTCATCTTAAATAGGCAATCTGATATACAGCTATTTAACAATACAGAATGTCTGTAATATGTATAAATTACCTGAGTCACAGTCGTTCTCAGAGTATCATATAACGTCTACTCTTATATTCCTTCTTACAATTTCAAGTATGGCTAAGTTAAAAAAAAATTAGATTGAACTCAGTCTATTCCACTAAATAGACTTTAAGTTTTCATAAGAAATGGACCAAAAATTTTAAAAAGAGTGAATAGAGAGGGGGGGAGCTGGGTGGAGAAGACACTTAATTCTAAACTTTAAAACAGTAATCACTGAAAGAGAGAAAAACTACAGAATATTCCAAGGGTATATTCATTAATTCCAAAAAATAAGTGGGAATGAGTTAAGCTAGACTCTGAAGGAATTTCACCATGAGTCAATTGACCATACGATCAAAATCTAAATGAACAGACCTTCTATTCTAAGAGCACATCAGTCATTGTCAGTTTACATAACACATCAATACTGATTATCATTCTATAGTGTGAAAAGGTCTGAAAAGGACTAACTTCCATAGAAATCCCAGTGCTATTTAGGGTAGAACATTTATTAGTAATCTATAAAAAGCTGCTCAGCTTAAACTTAGCAGACCCTAAGGAAGTCTCTCTGCCTAGAGACTTATTCTGCTTGTTCTACTATTGGCTCCTAAAGACCCCACATTTTTGTTTCTATTTCTTGTTTCTTGTCTTCATCACTTCAAAGTTTCTCAGCTTTGCTGCCTTTAACAGACTTTATCCTTTTTCTTCTCATCAAGCACAGCAACTTCTTCCATAAATCGTCACTATCCTTTCTTAATGAAACGACTTGTTTCCTCACATGTGCTCACATTCTTTACCATCTTCTAAAAATTTACTTTGCAGTTTATAAATATGAGTTTTTCTTTACCTCAACTTTCAACCTGCCACTAAATAGATACTTGATTATCAGGTTCTTTCTCAACTTGAAGAGAACAGAGTACTTATGCCCACCAGATTTTAAGACACTATAACCAACACAAGTGGTTTTAGTACAAGGATAGACATATAAATCAACAGAACAGGGTCCAAAAACGAACCCACCCATGTACGTCAACTAATTTATTATTATAATTATTCTTATTAAAGCATCGTTGACATACAATGTCTTATTAGTTTCGGGTGTACAACATACTGATTCCACAATTCAATGTTACTCAATGCTCACCACAGTAAATACAGTCACCAGTAATAACATTACTACAATATTACTACCTATATTTCTTATGCTATACTTTTCATTTCTATGACTTATTTATTTCGTAACTGGAATTCTACACCTCTTAATCCCTTTCACTTACTTCACTGGTCAACTGATTTTTGATAAAGGTGCCACGTTAGGAAAGACCGTCCAAAAAATGATGGTGAAACAATTGGTTATTTATATGAGAAAAACATAAACAATATCCTTTATCTCACATCATATACAAAAACCTGCAAAGTGAATTACAGAAAGTAAAAGCTAAAACTAGAAGACATCTAGAAGAAATCATAAGAGAAAATCTTTGGAACATTTGGTTAAGCAAGTATTTCCCAGATAGGACATGAAAAAAAAATCGCAATTCATAAAAGGAAACAATTGGTAAGCTGGACTTTAACAAAATTAAAAACTTCTGCCCTTCAAAAGACACCACTAGGAGAATGAAAGGACAAGCGACGGACTGGAAGAAAAGTGGATGCAAAGAGGGTATCTTAAGAAGGACTTGTATCTCAAGTCCTTTGTATTCCCAAAACTTAATAATAAAAAACACCCAATTTTTTTAAATGGGCAAAAGATCTGAACAGATACTTCAACAAGAAAATATATGATGCTAAAGAAGCACATGAAAAGATGCTCAAGATCATTAGTGATTTTAAAAAATCACA
Organism: Enhydra lutris kenyoni; assembly: GCF_002288905.1. Lineage (NCBI taxonomy): Eukaryota > Metazoa > Chordata > Mammalia > Carnivora > Mustelidae > Enhydra > Enhydra lutris. The sequence goes on from NW_019154093.1 coordinate 12,656,045, forward strand.
AATTAAAATTATACGGAGGTATCACTACATACCTACCAGAACTAACTGCACCCAGCATTGCTAAAAATATGGAGCAACTAGAACTCTCACATACTGCTAATGGGAACTTAAAATGGTACACCACTTTCAAAAACATTTTGAGACTTTTTTTAAAAGTTAAACATAAACCTACCATATGATCCAATCATTTCATTCCCGAGTATTCACCCAAAATATATCATATGTCCACACAAAGACATACATACAAATGTTCATTGCATTTTTACTCGTAAGAGCTAAAACCAGAGAACAATCCAAAAATGCACCAGCAGGTAAATATTGTTGCACATATATCCAATGGAACAAAAAAGTATTAACTATTGATGCATCAGTGACTCTCAAGGTAATTATGCTAAATGAAAGAAGCTGAACAAAGAATACATACTGTACAGTTCCAGTTCTATACAGCTTGAGAAAATGCAAACATACATTCAGAGGCAGAAAAGCAGATCAGTTGATTCCTTGCAGAAAGTAACAAGAGGGAAGAATCACACAGCAACACCAGGAAACTTTTGAGAATGATGGATATATTGTGGTAGTAATTTCACTGGGGGGGGCGGGGGGGACACTCACCACATCAAACCATGTCAATTACATCTTAATAAAGTTTTTTTTTAAGCTGTTTTAAATATGTGGGGGGGGGAATTTGGAGTGGTTAGGATTTCTCAGCTAAGACATAAAAAGAAAAAAGAAATTGGAACCAAAAATTTTTAAACTTTTTTGTTCTAACAAAAAAACTGGGGGCACCTGGGTAGGTCAGTCATTAAGTGTCTGCCTTTGGCTCCAGTCAGACCCCCAATTCGGATAGAGCCCCCGCATCCAGCTCCCTGCTCAGCAGGAAGCCTGCTTCTCCTTCTCATTCCCCCTGCTTGCGTTCCCTCTCTCACTGTGTATCTCGCTGTCATATAAATAAATAAAACCTTAAAAAGATTTTATTTATTTGACAGAAAGAGATCACAAGTAGACAGAAAGGCAGGTGGGGGTCGGGATTTCAAAATGTGCAAAAGATTTGAATAAAGACATATAGGTAGTCAATAAACACATAAAAAGAAGTACAACATCATTAGTCAACAGGGAAAGACAAATTAAAATCACAGTGATACCCATTAAAACGTTCAAATCAATCTGAAAACCAGCAATATCTTCCTTTATGAATTTAAACTCCATAGCTTTGTCTTGATATCAATGACAAAAATAACTACATTTGTGCTATAAGGAAAAGCATGAATAATTATCCCCATTTTATACGGCTTCCAATCCAGTGATCCTCTGATTGCATTGCATGGGTTTCTTGGGGTTTTATTTTTTAAATCATCTGTAGGCCTGCTTGTAATAAAGAAGCATTATCTTTTTCTCAGGCTCTACTAATTCGAAGTCTCATTGTCCCATAACCTCCAATTCTACTTTTTTACTAATATATCACTTTCCAAGTTCCAAAGACACGTAGGGAGATGGTAGAAAAGAGTGTTAACTGCAAAGAAAGCTGTTCCTATCCTTAAAAAATCTCCATTCAGCACAACCTTCAACAAGGACCTGTCCATAAGCACCTACCCTTTAGGCTCTAGTAAGCATCATTAGTATGGGGCAAAATAATCTTTCTGTTGCCCTTTTCTTTTGTTGTTTCTATGAGAATCTTGAATGCTAGTAAGGACATAATGGGTATGTATTATGTATCTGTCAAATTAAAAATGACTGGAACAAGAGTCTGATTCCAAATCCACAATTCCAAAAGGAAGGTGAGAATCAAGTCTCCCATGCACTACCCATATGACTACAAGGAAAGGGTCTGAATCCTAAAAAAATATCCTCTCTTGGGGATGGATGGCTCAGTGGGTTAAGCCTCTGTGGGTGGCTCAGTGGGTTAAGTGGGTTAAGCCTCTGCCTTCGGCCCAAGTCATGATCCCAGGGTCCTGGGATTGAGCCCCGCATCAGGCTCTCTGCTCTGCGGAGAGCCTGCTTCCTCCTCTCTCTCTGCCTGCTTCTCTGCCTACTTGTGATCTTCATCTGTCAAATAAATAAATAAAGAAAATCTTAAAAAAAAAAAAAAATATCCTCTCTTAAAATCCTAACTCTTCTCACCCTACACTGGGAACATGCTGCTTTTTATCAGAACTTCTGACTAGTTCACCATGCCCTTTCTCAGAGTTGTCTCCATTCCCAGGGCCTTGAAAGTCTTATCTCTACCAGCTATACAAGTACTACAACAAATTAAAGGATGAGAACCAGGGCTGACACCTGACCTAAGTTGTTCACCTTGATTTTCTTCATTAGGAATTCAGAATTAGGACTGAAATGGTTTGGGCTGGTCTCCTGAATGAAGAAGCTATGAACCTGAGAGGTACAGGATGGCCATGTGTCAGAAGGGTAAAGAAAGCTGGTTTGTAGAAATGAAGAAATAAATTATAATCAGAGAAAATCAACAGAGGAGTATACTGCCTAGGTTCCTAAGAACCTAAGTTCTATCCCCTCAAGAGATCCAGCCATCTCTCGGTTCTGTGAAATACCCCAGTATTCTCCACAAATAAATTCCTTTTCTCTTTTGTTTGATACATCCAGTGCTGGTTTCCTTTACTTGCAGCCAAGTAAAGCTTGACTAAAATAAGTTTACTAAATCAAATCATAACACCTTTTTATTTTTCAGTATTATTTTATACCTTATACACTGCTGACAGGCATAGATTTTTTTTTTTTTAAGATTTTATTTATTTGAGAGAGAATGAGTGAGAGAGAGCCTAAGAGAGGAGAAGGTCAGAGGGAGAAGCAGACTCCCCAAGGAGCTGGGAGCCCGATGCAGGACTCGATCCTAGAAATCTGGGATCATGACCTGAGCTGAAGGCAGTTGCTCAATCAACTGAGCCACCCAGGCGCCCAGGCATAGATTTTATATTTAACTCCTTTTACTTTGCCAATACACCCAGTGATGCTTTTTATTCCCTATTACCTGATATTATTTCCCCCACATATATGAATTCATGGCAACTCAAATTTCTCTACCATCTCCCCATAAAAAAATCTGCTTCCTTGCATAGTAAGATTTTTTCCAATTTTAGAGAACATATTTCGGAAGTAAATCACTAGTTTTCTATCCCCTTTTTCCTGTTTCCAGCATTATTTCCCTTTTCTAATTATTTTCTATAGTATCCTCAATTAAGTGGAATATTTTTGACATCCCTCATTTTAAGAAAACACCTCAGGTTATGATGACTACTGACAGTCAAGAAGAACTTCATGATTAAGAGCATGGGCGCTGGAGCAAGGCCTACATATAAACCCCAGCTCTGTCCCTTTATTCACTGTATGTCCTTCAGCTAAGCTAAACTTTTGTACCTATTTCCTCATTTATGAAATGAAGATAACAGTGGTACCAAAGTTATGGAGCTATTGAAGGAATTTAATTAATATACTTTAAAATGTTTAAATAATGCCTGGTCTAGTAGTGAGAACACCATGAACGGTAGATATCAAAGTCAGTATTTAGTCACAAAAGTGACTTAATAACATGTCCTTAAGTCAATGACTAGTCAACATTACTCTTCAATACCTAATATTCTGAAATGGAAGTGCTAGGGCATTTGGTCATCCAAAATCAAAAATTAAATTACATTTAGGATGCTCTAAGCCAGCACTGCCCAGAACTTTCTGCAACAATGGAAATGTATGTGTGATATACAGTATGACTGCCATTAGCCATGTGTGGCTACTGTGCACTTAAAATGTGGCTAGTGTGACTAAGAAACTGATTTTTTGTTTTTATTTTTAATTAATTTACATGAGGCTAATGGCAAATGTATCAGACAATAAAGTTTTACAAGATAAGTCAGAAAAGTTCAAAATATGTTCAGAAAAGTTTCTATAATTGTCAAAATTAAGAGGGTCTCTCATTACTCTTTATTTAATCGGAATATGCCACACCTAGACATGCAAATTAATAGATTCTATCAATTCCCCCAAAAAGCTTGATAAACATGGTAACAATGATGAACTATGGCATGATAATGCAAAAGCTATTTTGCCACTGTGTGGGAGAGACCTAATAGCATAAAACTATGAATATAATAAGCATGTAATATTCAACATCAGCAACATCCTTGGCCTGAAGGCCAGCTACAAACCTGAACACTACTGGTAGATAATCTAGAATCTAAGAATTCAGAGTGAAAGGGAAATAGAAGTGAGAAAACAAATCCCCATGCTCTTGAGCTGAGAGCAAAAGACACAAATCTGTCCTCTTTTATTCCCTTTTGCTTTCTACCATTGAAAAAGAGAAAAGAGGAAAAAAATATGCAAGGTGACTTATGTATATATTTAATCCCATGAATCCTAACAGACCATTGAGGTAAGCATTAACAATCCCATTGCTGCAAAACTGGAAAAAGTGAGTAACTTTCTAAGATCATATGGGTAATACGTGGCAGAGATTTAAACCTGTATCTACCTAATTCTAAGATTACATACCAGAGCTGCCTTCAAAATACCAAGGCTATTACTCAAAACAAGGCAGCAAGAGGTCTTAAAATAAATCTACCCTTCTCTGGTCATTCTAAATAGCGGGGTCATCAATATCAAGAAAGGAGAAATGAGGAAACAGATGGACAGGAAATTCATCTGGGACACTAACACATGAGCTTCTCTGGTGCTAAAACATCCCTATGTGTTTCCTAGTATATCCTAAACAGACAGACTGGATCAATAATAAAAGGTATCTTTAAGGGAGAAGCATAACAGGGTCACCGATGTGGCTCATTCAGTTAAAACGCCAACTTGATTTTGGCTCAGTCGTGGTATCAGGGTCGTGGGACAGAGCCCCATGTTGGGCTCAGTGCTCAGTGGGGAATCTGCTTGAGGATTCCCTCTCCTCTGCCCCTCCCCCAGGTCACAGGCATGGTGGGGGGGTGCGGTGCAGGCACACTCTAAAATTAATTAATTAATTAATTAATTTTTAAAGGGAGAAGCATAACAAAAAGGAAAAAGCAAGTGCAAAATGGGGTAAAAATAGAAAAACAATAACAAAAGGAAGAAATATCAGGTAGAAGGTAGTTAAGTGTCACCAGAAACTACTTATAGTGCTACTGATAACGTCCAGTATCCCAGTATTTATATACATGTGAACTGTAAAATCAATCCTCTTAAAAATTATCAGGCGATGTAGAAATGCAGAAAAGGCCTCATCTGAACAAATCTAAAGAAACATCAGATTTTATTTTGCTTTAATCAAACCAAATCATAACAATAGTCTATTGCTACAACATGTGAAAGAAGTAGGTTATATACACATGTATGTTTACTTGTCGGTAGAAAACAAATGTTCAAAGAAAGTTTCTACTTTTTTTGGTAAGCTCTTGCTCTTTCTGAATCTGTACGTGGAAATAAATAAAATACAGGTACATCTTGGGATTCAAATCCATCTTATACAAACTCAGGAACCAAGCAGATTCTGCTAAATTTTTAAGATCTTCTTGTATGCTAGAAACCATATCACTCATTTACCTGAATTCTCATTATTATTCAAAACAGAGGAACTGAAAAAAAATTAGAGGACTCACTATTCACTATCTAGATTCTCACCATCCAAACTCAGGATATGAATGCAATAGATTCAGACTGCAGGAATATCTGTGAATTTTATAACAATTTTTAATATAAATTCATATGATTTACCAAATTGGGATTGTTTTTTCTTTTTTTTTTTTTTAAGATTTTTTTTTTTATTTATTTGACAGAGAAATCACAAGTAGGCAGAGAGGCAGGCAGAGAGAGACAGGAGGAGGAGGCAGGCTCCCTGCTGAGCAGAGAGCCCGATGCGGGACTCGATCCCAGGACCCTGAGACCATGACCTGAGCCGAAGGCAGAGGCTTTAGCCACTGAGCCACCCAGGCGCCCCGGGATTGTTTTTTCTTCTAGCAACATGTTAGTATTCTACTAAAACCACATAAACACTGGATGCAAAACAGACCTTAAAAAACATCTTTTTATACCCTTCTTAGTAGGTTGTTGGAACAAGTTACTAAGTCATTGCCTCTCAGCTCCAAACCCCCACCCCTACTTTCCCAATCTGCCTTAATGATGCTGAAAACTGGGACTCTGCAAACCACATCTGTGCTTTGCCAGGTGGTTTCCTCTAAAACTCTGCCAAGAGGAAACATTTAAAGATGGACTGAAATCCTGAAGAAGGAAAAAGATACTGGTGCCTTCCTGTCTAGTCTTTGGGTGTCATAACAGCATTACCCCAGCAAAAATTTCTCTCTCTGTCCCCACAACAGGAGATCCTCCTATAGTAGTAAGTGAATCCAGTTTACAGTTTTTTAGACTTGTAGAACTATCTTCATCTACCCCAGGGAAAGACACAAAGACCAGTCAATACCCATCCCTCATGGGTATGAGACTCATGGGTATATGTGTCAAACCCACGGGACCCCTCTTTTGAGTTCAGACACCAGCACTAGCCATTTAAGTGCCTTCTCCTCAAAGCCTGAGTTTTGGTTCTATATGACCCTTCCTCCTAAGTCTCTAGGTTTTCCCTTTGGTCTCTAAGCCCTTGGGGCTGGTTGATGCTTCTTGAAGTGTCTCCCTCCATGATACTTAAGTTTTATTTTTCTCCCTTCTGCTACCTACTTAACAACTTAGTACGTAATTAATGATTCTGTTAAAATATCTCTGTTCAAACAAGTGGTGTGATTTCTGCCCCCTGACAGGGTCCTGATTAAAAAATTAAGTCTCATTATATAGAATATAGTATTGTTTATAAGTTCTGCTAAAATTCAATGACACATATACCAACAAGCAAAGAAAAACAAAGTGTCAACTAAAAGTAACTTGTTTAAAAGAGTATATCTATCACTACAAAATCTTTTGCAATCATTTTTTTAAAGAAAATATGGAGTGCCTTTTTCTAATTCACACATAATATCTACTGGCATAGAATTACATGATATAAAGACATTTATACTAACAAACAAAGAAAAACAAAGTGTCAATTAAAAGCAACTTGTTTAAAGAGTATATCTTACTATCACTACAAAATCTTTTGCAATCATTCTTTTTTTTTTTTAAGATTTATTTATTTATTTATTTGACAGACAGAGATCACGAGTAGGCAGAGAGGAAGGCAGAGAGAGAGAGAGAGGAGGAAGCAGACCCCCCGCCAAGCAGAGAGCCCAACACGGGGCTCGATCCCAGGACCCTGGGATCATGACCTGAGCCAAAGGCAGAGGCTTTAACCCACTGAGCCACCCAGGCGCCCCTGCAATCATTCTGTTAAAGAAAATATGGGGTGACTTTTTTTTAAAGATTTTATTTATTTATTTGACAGACAGAGAGAGATCACAAGTAGGCAGAGAGGTAGGCGGGGCGGGGGGGAGCAGGCTCCCCACTGAGCAGACAGCCTGATGTGGGGCTCAATCCCTGGACCCTGAGATCACGACCTGAGCCGAAGGCAGAGGCTTAACCCACTGAGGCACCCAGGCACCCCTGGGGTGCCTTTTTCTAATTCTACATAGTACCTACTGGTATAGAGTTACATGATATAAAGACATTAACGACAGCTCTCTGTCTTACCAATACATAAAATACAGCAAGTGCAATTTTAAAAATAATTCTAACATATTCAGATTAAATATCTAGTTATCATCTACAAAAAAAACAATATTTGTTTATTAGCCTAAATATTTAAGGGTGGAGGGGGATTTAATCCGTTTTACCAACTCTCTTTCCTACCCAACAAATTTTTAAACGTCACATACTTCCATTTCACCCCCCACCTTCATTTACTCAAAAACGTTCATTCCCACTCTTACCTATGCCTACAAATCCCTACCTGCCTACCCATTTCTCATTCCCAGCCACAAATTCCGTTCTCCACCAATTCATATACTTCCTATTTTCAATCTAGCCATTTTGCGGACATACAGATATTGTAACACAAGATATAAAGGCAGTACATACAACAGAGGTATGGCAAACAAGCATTTGTCAGTGGGCTTAAGAGTTCTAGCCCTATTCCTATTTGGACAGTGTTGTTGGGGAGGTCATTTCTGGTTTGGGGAAGACTATAGGAAAGTAGACTAAAATTTATTGTGGTTTCAAGTAATCCAGGTTTCTCCCCCACCACCACCATCAAAAAAATAGCCATTCTTCTCTCCTCTTCCTTTTATTTATTTTTTTTAATATTTTATTTATTTATTTGAGAGGCAGAGAGAGACAATGAAAGAAAGAGAGCATGAGAGAAGAGAAGTCAGCGGGAGAAGCAGACTTCCTGCTGAGCAGGGAGCCCGATGTGGGACTCGATCCCGGGACTCCAGGATCATGACCCGAGCTGAAGGTAGTCGCTTAACCAACTGAGCCACCCAGGCGCCCCCATCTCCTCTTCCTTTTATTAAACTCAATGCCTGCTTCCAGTTACCAGAAAAAAAAAAAAAAAAAAAAGGCAGTGACAAACAATGGTTTTCTACCCACACATTTAAGAATAATAACTCTCTGCTTTATAAAGATAGACCATACAGAATATTACAGAACTAAAAGATGTATGTAAGAATACTAAATAACCCAACTCAGACACCACAGAGCACTAGTTAAATGCTAACTGTATAGCTTTATGCACAAAAAAATTTGATTCTAGAATAATATGCACAAGAATTGTAAGTTACAAATTATCAAATAAGTTATGGTTATCTCTTTTCTTTCATCATCCCTTCCAATTCTGTAACTTCTACCAAGCATAAAAGCTAGATAAACATTATTCCTAACCCAATGTCACATATAAGCTTAAATCTAAACATAAATACTCAAAGAAGTTTAAAATCTCAATGACTTTAGTATAGCATTATTTCAGCATATCCCACAACTAAAAAATCTTTAAGGAAGTCTAATCAGTAGATCAAAGTCTGCAAAATGTCCCAATGTAACCATATCCAAAGCTTTAAATATTCAAAAAAAAGGGGGGGGGGGGTAAAATGACTCTTCCCATCATACTGGGCAGTAATCACTATTAAGTCAATTAGCTCCACAGCAGCTTTGGAATTAAAGAAATGATGATAGTCTTTTTTTTTTTTTTTTTTTTTAATAGGTTCTTTTCAGAGCTATATAGCTGTCCCTTGTTTGGAGTTAGGGATAGAGGACACATGGACTCTAGCAAAGTAGAAAAGCCATCTCTCCATCTATTTCCATAATAAGCTGGAGACACATTCTCAGGGAAAGAAGTGCCATAATGACACAGAGTAAAAACTTTTTTACTGAGGACAAAAGATAACCAGCATCAGCCTGCTAAAAATTCAAGTATTTAAAAATGCAAATCCATTTTTCTTCTCTGGCATTCTAGACAACCAGAATTGCTTTCAAGCATTACGATTCCTTGACTTCACATTCATGGCTCTAACACCTTTCTATCCCTTCCTGATCTTCTGCCCTCTAAAACTGGGTAATCCCAACTCTCTTCATCACTTACTCTGCTCGAGCCATATTGACTTTCTCATTGTTCCTCCAATACATAAGGCAAGTCTCCTGCCTTATCGTTTCCTGGATTCCTTCTGCCTGGAATGCTCATAGTCCACAAACCCAAAATGGAAGAGTCCATTACTCTTTCAGGTTTTCAAATGTCACCATTTCAGTAAAGCTTTCCTTGGCTAAAATAACATAAACCCCTATATTTCCCATTCTCCTTCTCTATTTTATTCTTCACCTTAGCCCTCATCACTGTCACTAACATACTTCTTGTGCTCCCTTTGGCACCATATAGACTAACAGATATTTCTTGTTTAATTGTCCCTTCACCAGAATGTAGCTCCATGATTATAGGATTTTTATCTGTTATGTTCACTGCTACAGTCCTAGCATTTAGAATAGTGCCTAACAACACATTAGGTGCTCAACATGCCCCTAGCTGCAGCAGTTACATGTAATCAGTAGATACTGCCATCAACGCTTCATGTTCTAGTCTGAAAGATTTCAATTAACAGATTAAATTTAGGTTATTTTTTCGAACCGTGCCCTGGGAACTGCAACAATCCCTCACGGGCAATTGTGAGGGTAGAACATGAAAGCCTAATAAGCAAGCAGAAAAGGCCTGTGTTTATCTGTTTTATTCACAGGATTTCATGTAAGATTTAATTTGTAGAAAAGATTTAGCAACTTCAAAAAAATCTAAGACTACTGGGCTGTATACAATTTAGTTCCTACTTTTTAAGCTTTACTTATTTACTGTAAATGAGGATAACCTAGGTATCATGTTTATATCATCATTTAGAAAGAGATTAAAAACCAGCACCGAGTCTTATTTAATCTGCTACAAAAGCAGTAAAATTTACTGTGTATTTTCTAATTAAAACAAGTAGAAAGCAGAATATTTTTAAAAAGAAATGAAGTATAAAAATTTTGTTATTCCATATACAAGAACATATGTAAATTCACTAAGTGGAAATTAAAATCCAAATCCCATTACCACAAATTCCTCTACAGGCAAAAATATCTCCCAATCCATCAAATAGCACTGCCCAACAAAACAAACAGTATTTAAAAAAAAAAAAAAAAAAAAAACAGTATTTTATTATGAACCTCACCTTGAAATTCATTCTAATATGACCTGACCAGCGTAACTTTTAAAACGTTACATGTCCCAATAAAGAAAAAAATAGCACTCACCTTAACGAAGTTACAGATGGACAAGCCTGTCCATACAAACCCATCTGGCCACAAAGAAAATCTGAAAAGTAAAGAAGAGTTAGTTATCAGAAGCTCCAAAGTAAGCTAAACTATAAATAAGATTCATTTCTAATTAAAACACTCTGAAAAGAAATAGAAGGCTAAAAGATTCACCACAATCTAAATCAAAAATGCTATTAAACAGTAAGAGGAATTATACTAAAGACAGACATAACAGGAGGCATAAGAGAAATAGTACACTAGGTAACACTAGAACTGTAATATCCAAGAGAGCTGAAAACTCATAAAATTTAACAAATTATTATGCTTGTTATACAGAGAGTGTGTCCCAACTATTTAGCAGAATCCTACTGATCCGGGAGAAGTGCCTAAAGGAGACTAAAGAGTGAGTATGCAGGTTCCCATCCCCACATAATTGTCCCCTACCTCATCTACTCTTCAATCAAAACAGTGCTACCTTTATTGATTTTATATACCAGAATTCACTAAGACTTCATGTGAAGAACAGTTCCATTGTTTAAAAGAAAGTTAAAAATAGCATTCAAACAGAAGGAATTTTGAATAAGAAGCTCTAGCTTCAAATTCAACTATGACACTACGAGACCTTGAAGAATTTCTTTAACCTCACTGAACCTCAAATTCTTCACTGGCGATAAATACTGCCTATATAATTTTATTTACTCATTAGGGACAAATTGCAGGTTTGTTACTAGAATTAAATAAATCAATGAACAAATGTAAAATGGTCTATTAGCACTACTACCTAGCACAAGGATGATCCACAACTGTCTACACGTAACATGAATGAGAGAAGTTGGAATGGGCATAAGCACATACATATGCATATACTGTGCAAATGGTTGAGACTGTACAACTAAAGAAAACATGTTCATACTGAAGGGGATGGATTGGCTGCTAGTCCGGTTCCAGCTAACTGCTGCTAAGCATGATTACAAACCCAATATTCCAAGAACTAATTTTTCAGAAGAAGCAAGATACACAAAATTTTATTTGAAATCTCCTGATTTTTCTTTTCTAAATACTATGTGGACCAAACAAAACACCAGATTCTGTCCTAAGTTTATAAACTTTAATCTAGAGGCTGAATGAATTCTCAGCACCTGTTCCTGCATGCACATGAGAGAGACAAGGCACTTCTACTTCTGCTAGAATGACAGAATAGATAGCTTAATCAACATGTCACTGTAAATTACAAATACTGGATAAAATCTCTTAGTCTTTATAAATTAATCAATAATCCTGAAGGAAAGTAACATCTGATCAAGGCCAAAAACTAAATATAACAGAGAAACTAAATAAGTATGCAGGGTACTGAAACCAGCTTTCATTCACCTTCAAGGCATTTTGCCAAACCCTATGAATTTCAGCTTGCGCTCAGAAGACCAATGGGGCTCAAGGTTCAAAAGGCAAAGTCCAGGTGTTACCCAAGAGATAGCAAGGAAAAATGTTTCTTAACCTTGGCCACTGAGTGCCAACAAGGGATGGGACAATGATTGCAGTAAAACAGTATCCCCCCAATATTCATAACCATAAGCTCTCACCTAGATTACGGTTTAAAAAGATTCATACTTAGAATTCTGTTTACGGTAGTCCTAGAATGGTAGTATTCCCCACCCATCCTTGAGAAAGCAAATGCAAATCCTCTGGGGAATCTGCCTTTGATCTAGGCCTAGAATTATTCTCACTATCTGGTACCAAAATAAGTAACTTCATGGGTGCCTGGGTGACTCAGTCAGTTACACATCTGCCTTCAGCTCAGGTCAAGATCCCAGGGTCCTGGGACTGAGCCCCATAGTGGGCTCCCTGCTTGTGGGGAGCCTGCTTACTCCTCTCCTTCCTGCTTGTGCTCTCTCACGTGAGCACTTTCTAATAAAATCTTAAAAAATAAATTTTAAAAATAAAAATAAGTAAATTAATTAACAATCAAAAATCACAAAACCCAGAAGGAATTCCACAAGGCACTCAGAGAAAGATATAGCTGAAACATCAGTTTGCAGAATCAAAACCTCAAAAAGATTTCCAGATATGGTAATTACTTAATTACTAGACACTTTACTGCTTACTTTATGGGTGATTTAACTACTCCTATTTCAATTACCTGTATGAATCTCAAATTTGTGTCTCTAACAGGAATCAATCTCCAAACATAAATATCTAACATTCCATCTTGGAAAACCCAAATCTATCATTCCAAAACAAAATTCATCATCTTCTTTAATGTATTTACTATCATAAAATGACACAGTCCTTTTATCTAAGAATGGTCTTCTAGCCCAACTCCTTCCTTTGCCCTTGTTAAAATAGAACACTTCTTTCCAAACCTTGATTTCTATGAGGAATGACTTCTCTAAACACTCCTAGGCTCTTAGGCCACTCCTCATCAAAGAGTTAAGTATCTTGATTACTGGGTAGAGCTAACTCAGGACCTACATCAGGACTCTACAGGCAGTGATCTGGATGCACCTGCTCTGTTGACCCTGACAGTCTACATATCAGGAGGGATGGCCCATGGTCTAGATTGGAACGGTGGGGATAAGAGAATGTGGAGAGTGAATTAGCCCATTTGACTTTTAAATCTAAATCACAATCTATATTCTACAATATCAGCTTCAGCAAAAACAAAGATAACTCCTCCAAAAGCTACCATATTATCCAGCAACTCAATCCTACACACATATGTGTCTATGTGTATACGTGTGTGTGTGCATACCCAAGAGAATTTAAAGCATATGTTCACAAAAACTTGCACATAAATGTTCATAGCAGTATTATTTATAAATGGCCAAAAAGTTGAATAAAATCAAACGTTAAACTTATGAATGGAGGGGCACTTGGGTGGCTCAGTGGGTTAAAGCCTCTGCCTTCAGCTCAGGTCATGATCCTGGGGTCCTGAGATGAAGCCCTGAATCGGGCTCTCTGCTCAGTGAGGAGACTGCTTCCCCCTCTCCCTCTGCCTGCTTCTCTGCCTACTTGTGATCTCTGTCAAATAAATAAATAAAATCTTAAAAAAAAAAAAAAAAACTTACGAATGGATACACAAAATGTGGCATATATACACACTATCCATAATATACAATATTATTATTCGGCCATAAAAAGGAATGAAGTCCTGTTACATGCCACACCATAGCTGAACCTTGAAAGCCTCATGCTAAGTGAAAGAAGTCAGACACAAATGACCACATATTTGGAAAATTGATTAGTAGTAACCAAAAGATGGGGGGTCACGGAGTGATTTCTATGAGATTTTTTCCGGAATGATTAAAGTGTTCTGGCACTAGATAGCAGTGATAGTTGTACAAAAACACTTACTACAGGGGCACCTGGGTGGCTCAGTCAACTGAGCATCCGACTCTTGATTTCGGCTCGGTCATGATCTCCGTGTCGTGGGATCAAGCCCTATGTTTGGCTCCACACTCAGCAGAGTGTGCTTGTCCCTCTCCCTCTGCTCTTCCCCCAACTTGTGCTCACTCTGTCTCCCAAATAAACAAACAGTTTTTCTTTAAAGATTTTTTTCACTTATCTGTTAGAGAAAATCAGTGAGCGAGCACAAGCAGGGGGAATGACAGGCAGAGGGAGAAGCAGGCTCGCCACCGAGCAAGGAACACTATATGGGACTTGATCCCAGGACCCCAGGATTATGACCTGAGCCAAAGGCCCAACCAACTGAGCCACCCAGGCATCCCTAAATAAAAATCTTTTTAAAAAAAAAAAAAAAAACACTTCAGTATAAAACCAAATTACATGCCTTAAAATGATAAACTTTATAGTATGTATCTGTATCTCAATTAAAAAATAATTTTAAAAGTAGTCATATTTTTTCATCTGTTGGTTCTTGTTAAATTCTTCAGTTCAGAACTTAGGTAAGGGAAAAGGATCTTGTATTTTGAGTTCCCCAGACATCAAAACCCTTAGGACCCCCAATTATTTACCATTTACTACCAACTCTAGCTCCCAGGTATCTTTCTAATCTGCTTTAGCCTCAGTGCCTTAGTTTCAGTTTTCTCCATTTTTAATCTTGACTACTGCTCCTAAATGGTGACCCCCCAGGCTGGTTAACTGAAAGAACAAACATCTGCCAATCTTCTCCCACCCAACAAATACATGACCAGCAACATGGAAATCTCACAAAAGAAGGCTAAAGTTCACAGTTTAGTCGGGAAAGTCTCAGTGTCCTCTGAATTACAAACTCACACTTCTGAAGCCAACTATAGTTGAATAATTATATTAACTCATTCAATTATATCCATAATTTATACAGTTTGAGTTGGTGCAAAAAGCACCTTGTAGAATTTTCTCCAAATCCTTTAAAACCCAACACATAAGAAAGTTTGTGTAAAATGGCACAACCAGAATATGGGTACTAAAAACCAGTCACTCACTGATGAATATGCTCCAGTAGAAGCAACTGTCCTATACACCATCACCAACACAAGAATATGGAATTCCTTTTAGTAACATAAGCAGTCTTCAAGGGTATATTAAACTGAGTTACAGGGGCACCTGGCTGGCTTAGTCAGTTAAGTATTCGACTCTTGATCTCAGGGTTGTGAGTTCAAGCCCCATGGGAGGCTCGAAAATTTTAAAAAATTTTTTTTTTTTTAAGATTTTATTTATTCATTTGACAGAGAGAGATCACAAGCAGGCAGAGAGGCAGACAGAGAGACAGGAGGAAGCAGGCTCCCTGCTGAGCAGAGAGCCCGATGCGGGACTCGATCCCAGGACTCCGAGATCATGACCTGAGCCGAAGGCAGCGGCTTAACCCACTGAGCCACCCAGGCGCCCCAAAAATTTTTTTAAATTTTTAATAAAATAAAATAGAGTTATAAACTTATAAACTATTTACATTTAGGAAGCAGATGTTTAACAAACTAACAGTAGTATAATAATGTATTATTTGGGAGCAGGAGGTGAAATGCGACAAAGTATTTTGAAAAAGCTCCCAAGTAAGATTTTTTTTTAAGACTTTATTTATTTATTTGACAGAGATCACAAGTAGGCAGAGAGGCAGGCAGAGAGGAAGGGAAGCAGGCTCTCTGTTGAGCAGAGAGCCCGATGGAGGGCTTGATCCCAGGACCCTGGATCATGAACTGAGCCAAAGGCAGAGGCTTTAACCCACTGAGCCACCCAGGCGCCCCACTCCCAAGTAATTCTTATCTTAATTCTTTTTTTTTTTTTTAAAGATTTTATTTATTTATTTGACAGAGAGAGATCACAAGTAGACGGAGAGTCAGGCAGAGAGAGAGAGAGAGGGAAGCAGGCTCCCTGCTGAGTAGAGAGCCCGACGCGGGACTCGATCCCAGGACCCTGAGATCATGACCCGAGCCGAAGGCAGCGGCTTAACCCACTGAGCCACCCAGGCGCCCCATTTCTTATCTTAATTCTTATTCTCCTCTCTCCAACCAACAAAGGAATATGATGCTTTATAGTTTACAAAGAACTTACCAACATTCATAACCTTGAGTCAAGACCTAGATTGGAATCCCAATTATGACGTTAGGTATAACTTCTCTAAGGCTTAATTCCCTCCTTTCCACAAAAGAGAAGATCCATGCCTCAGTTACAGGGACCACAGCTTGAATGAAAGCATCAGCATAATATCAGAAAAAGAACTACAAACTGGTTGAAAATAAAGGCTACAGGACTAGAGGTCAGGAATTATTCCTTTTTTTTTTTTTTCTTTTTAAACTTCTGAACTTAGACCTGTCTTTCAAAAGACTTGAGAGTATAAAATTCACTAGCATCCATGAAGGAACAACCCCTTTGACTCATGTTACTTAACTGAGCACTATGACTTGTTACACCATTAGTCACAGGTAATTATTAAAGCAGTCAAAGAAATAACCTGTCTTAATCAGCCAGAACAGAAGAAATCTACCATAGGAAGGAGTAAGGGGAAAAGAATCCTGCTGAGTGAGCAGCAATCACCTACTCATCTTACCTCGACTAGCTACACCTAAAGGCAGTGGCACAGCTTGAGCTAAAAGGTGAGATCCGAGAGTCCTATGCTCTCAGAAAGCAATTAAAATCATGTGAGAATGATCAATTCACCAAGGGAGAATTAATGGAAGATGAGAGGCCAAACTTAAACTTTGGAGGGCTCTAGTAGATAATTAAGAGAAGAGGAACTAGTTTAAAATAAAAATAACTTAAGAAAATTGTACTGGAGATGGTTGCAAGTGATTTAATGCACAGAAAGGCAAAATGTCGATTAAGATAGACACACACTGAAAAAAGAATATTGGCTTTTATTAGAAGATCATTAACAGTATAGAGGGTGTGTTTTGTGTCCTAGTGAAAGCAAAAAAAAAAAAAAAAACAGACTGCAAAGGAATAAGAATTAGGGGAGGGAAATAGAGATTTAGCTACAAATTATATAAAATGAAAATAAATAGGGCTTAACCAACTGAGCCACCCCAGAGCCCCACGAAAGGCATTTTTCATTATAGGTATTTTTCATTATAAACGTGGTGTCAGGCTGTATAGCGGTCAAGATCATTGTTGCCTGGCCTTTGCCCGGGACACTTCATGATCACCTGTACTACTCTGGAACTTCTGGGCCTTCTTTGGTAGTGAGGGATCTCTAGTTCTCGGGATAGAACCCAAACATACACCAGGTGAAAGAAACATAGGCACCAGAGAGAAAAGTCTGTCTTCATGTTGGTGCTCTTGCAATTTTTAATAAATTATAGAAGTTTTCTGTAAAAGAAAGAAAGAAAGATAGAAAGAAAGAAAGAAAATAAATAGGAAGTGCAATAAGGTCAAGCAGAGAGGAACATATTAAGAAATCAAAGAAGGTGAAGAATATGGTAGAATGTTCATCACACTGTATCCCCCCATTACTCTGATTTCTTCTTCACAACTCGTCACCAACAATATGACTTCTGTTTTACTGTCTGGTTCTCCTCCACTGGAATACAGATAAAAGTCTGTTTCATTCAGTTACACCCCCAAAATTTGACATACGGTTAGCTGTCATGTTTGTTCAATATATGAGTAAACCAGGTTCCTTAAGAGCCGAAAGAGTACACTTCAAGTAAGAGCAAGATTTGATGGAAAACTCACCAGACCTCTTTTTTTTTTTTTTTTTAAGATTTTTTATTTATTTATTTGACAGAGATCACAAGTAGGCACAGAAGCAGGCAGAGAGAGAGGAGGAAGCAGGGTCCCTGCTGAGCAGAGAGCCTGATGTGGGGCTCGATCCCAGGAACCCGGGATCATGACCTGAGCCGAAGGCAGAGGCTTTAACCCACTGAGCCACCCAGGTGCCCCCTCACCAAACCTTTTAAATCCAGTCTTTGCACCCATCAAATACTTCTCCCTACCTCAAGGCAAATAATTTAGGACCAATCTGTAGTTAGAAGAGCAAGCTAAGTATCCAGAATATATGAAGAATTCTTAAAACTCAATAATAAAAAGATAACCCAATTTAAAAGTGGGGAAAGATCTGGAGATATAGCTCATGGGTACAGCATTTGACTGCAAAAAATGGGTAAAGATAAAAGTTACTAAGATCTACATATGTCGAATAAGCACATGAAAAGATTAGTCATCAGGGAAATGCAAATCAAAACCACAATGAGATACCACTTCATACCACTAGGATAACTATAATTAAAAAAAAAAAAAAACAGACAATAACAACTGTTGCAAAGGTATGGAGAAAGTGAAACTTATATATTGCCAGTGGAAATGTAAAACAGTGTAGCCACTTCAGAAAGTTAAGCAGTTTACTAAAAAGTTAAACACAGCTACCACATGACACAGCCATCTACTCCTAGAGTCTATATGGAAGAAATGAAAACATTCATCCACACAAAAATCTATAAACAAATGTTCACAGCAGCATTAAATAATAGAAAAAAAGTGAAGAGCACCTGGGCGGCTCAGTGGGTTAAGCCTCTGCCTTCAGCTCAGGTCATGATCTCAGGGTCCTGGGAGCCAGCCCCGCATCCTGCTCTCTGCTCAGCAGGGAGCCTGCTTCTCCACCGCCCCCTCCTCCCACCCCTGCCTCCTGCCTGCCTCTCTGCCTACTTGTGATCTCTGTCAAATAAATAAATAAAATCTTAAAAAAAGAAAAAAGTGAAAACAATCCAAATGCCACTAGCTGATGAATGGATAAATAAGTTGTACTATATCCATACAGTGGAGTAGTTAGCAATAAAAAAGGGATGATATATGCTACAACATGACCCCTGAAAACATGCTAAGTGAAAGAAGCCAGTCACAAAACTACACAATTCCATTTATATCACATGTCCAAAACAGGCAAATTTATATTAGTAGTTAGACCATGGAATAATAGTTAAATTAAATTAGATTAGTTTCTGAGAGTCTGGGGAGTGGGGAAATAAAGGGGACTGACTGGGTATGGATGGGGTTTCTTTCAGAGAGAGAAAAATGTTCTAAAATTAGACTGCAATGACGGTTACAAAACCCTTTGAATACATTAAAAAACATTAAATTTCACACTTAAAATAGGTGAACTGTACAGCATATGAATTCTATCTCAATAAAGCTTAAAAAAAAAAAGAGCAAGTTTAGAACTCCATCACACAAATGTTCTTGTTAAGTTCCTGCTTCTTCCCTCACTAGTGCCACAGGAGCCACCCCCACCCCCAAACTGCAACAGGAAAGGGAGAGTAAAAATAATGACTTCACCAGAAAGCAATGCTACTACAGCAGTATCTTCAAATCTATAACCCCCTGAACCATTAGTGGTTCAATAAAGTTTCTTTTCTGTTGAGTTCTACTACTTCCACCACCTATTAATTAAACATATTTAATAATGCTTATGGGTCATTAAAAAAAATTCTATACAAAATTCTACAGAAAAAATTTCTACCAGTATCCACAAATCAACTACTTAGGTTATACCTCTCTCCTGCTAAAACAAAACTAAACCCAGGTTATTCTCTAATAACAGAAGATGAAAAATGCATGCCAAGCAATCACCTTTAGCCTTTTAAGACTGTTGTAAGACTAAAGAGTCTAAACTAACTGCCTCTTTCCCCTTCATAGTTTAGGTCTGGTGTCAATCAATCAGGTGGTAAATGTGGGGGGAGAGGAGCTTCTTGGCCAAACATCACAGAGCTATAGATTCTTCCAAACCCCAAACCTTACTTCCTGCAATTTATGTAAACAGATCACAGGCCACCCTCTTCAAACCAAATCATAACCTAAGCAAGTAACACAAGATTCTATTTCTAGGTCTGTCATTAACCCACTGGATAATCCTGAAGCTTCAGTCTCCCTACTTTGCTCAATAACTTAACCACAATTTCTGGTCCCAAAATCATATTATGTGGTCTAATAAAAAACTTTTTCCCAATTTATAGCTTAGTTTTTATGGAAAATCTGTCAAAAATATGTGAAATTAAATCATATTTTATGCATGTCACTTCTACTGAATGTACATGAAATACGAAAAATTCGAAAGACTGTTCACTACAAAAATTTGAACTCTTCTATTTTAAACTTTTAAAGGTATTCACTAAACAGACAGAATAAGCTTTCAGAGGGCTGAAGGGTTTTGAGGCTTTAAATTTAAACTCAGTTATATTTAGAAAGCCAAGATGCCACCTCTCTGGATCCTGTATCTTTATCTTGGTCATTTGATTCATGTGCTTTGCCTGGTGTAATTCAAAGCAAGAGATCCTACAATATCCCTGAAAAGTAAACTGAACACATCAGAATGTACTGATTACCAGAGGAATGTCATGCTGTATTGCAAAGGACGGGAGGCTACAGTCTCCCACTGCTAGAGCTGCCCTGTTCCCGAAAATCCTGTCTCAAGAGTTGAGGGTGAAACCTACAGAATCTGCTAAATAAAGTATCTCAGGTGATTCTGATACACAACTTAATTCAGGAACTACTGGTTTAGGACAAGGATAGCAGAAAGGTTTCATATCATTTACCAACTATGCTCAACAGGTAATAGCTACCTGAAGGGCTACAATGAGGAGGTCATGTCTAAAAACAACCAGTAATTAGTAGTTTGCCATGGACAAAGTGATGGGGAAGTGGCCACATGCAAACCAAATTATCTGTCATCTGTGATTCAGACCACTAAATGGGCTTTTTTTTTAAGGAGGCTTCTGCGGTAAGAGAAAAAAAGACTTAGATCTGGATTATTTACTTTTAACTGGCAAAAGCTTTGGCTGATTCTGAGAAGGTTGAAGGCAGCAAGAATAGGCCCACTGGCATACGTGCCAATACTCTCCATAAGTACTTATTAAGCTTCTTTCTCTCTCAAATAAATAAAATCTTTAAAAAGAAAGAAAGACAGAAAGAAACAAAAGAGTACCTGGGTGGCCCAGTTGGTTAGGCATTCTCCTTCAGCTCAGATAATGATCCCAGGGTTCTGGGATAAGTCCCGGGCTCAAGTCGGCTTCTCCCTCTCCCTCTGCCCTCCCCCATGCTCACGCTCTCTCCCTCTCTCCCTCATTCTCTCTAATAGATAAAAAAAAAAAAAAAAAAAAAATCTTTAAAAACAGGGTGCCTGGGTGTCTCCGTCAGTTAAGCAACTGCCTTCGGCTCAGGTCATGATTCTGGAGTCCCTGGACAGAGTCCCACACATCCAGCTCCCAGCTTCGAGGGGAGTCTGCTTCTCCCTCTGACCTTCTCCCCTCTCATGCTCTCCCTCCCTCCCTCTCTCTCTCAAATAAATAAATAAAATCTTTAAAACAAACAAAAACCTTCCCAGTATTACACAGAAAAAGACTTCTCTCAAAATGTCAATTATCTTTTGAAAAATGAATATTCTGCATAATTACATAAATTTGGTTTAAAAAAAAAAAAAGAAGGGGGTGCCTGGGTGGCTCAGTTGTTAAGTGTCTGCCATCTGCTCAGGTCACAGTCTCAGGGTCCTGGAATCGAGTCCCACATCAAGCCCCCTTCTCAGCAAGAAGCCTGCTTCTCCTTTTCCCTCTCCCTCTGCTGTTTTCTCTCCTTCTCTCTCTCTCTCTCTCTCTCTCTCTCTCTCTCTCTCTCGCTGTCAAATAAATAAATAAATCTTTAAAAAGAAAAAAAAAAAGGTTGTGCCTTGAGTTCCACATTAGGTAAAGGTGGGAGGCAGTGGGAAGACTGAGTACCAAGCAAAAACAGTATAATTTAGGTTGATTCAAGAGGGAATCAACTGGGGGTCTCATCAATACATGACTACAATAATGGGTTAAGATTCCCCTAGCAGCATTTTCAGGGGGCCCCCCCACAATGGGGGAACAATCAAGGCATGACACAGGAAGGCAAAAAAATCTGCTTTGTATTATTTTGTATGCGTCTGTCTCTTAACACTGGACTACTGGCTCTTAGTGGGCCAGGTATGTCAAACTAACCTTTCGGGAGGAGGTGGGGCTCAGTACATTAAGCATCTGCCTTCTACTCAGGTCATGATCCCAGGGTCCTGGGATCAAGTGCTGCATCAGGCTCCCTGCTCAGCAGGGAGTCTGCCTGTCCCTCAGCCTCTTCTCCTCCTCCCTGGCTCATTCTCTTCTCTCTCTCCCTCTCTCTCAAATAAGTAAAAAATTTTTTTAAAATATTTTTTAAATTTTAAAAATTAAATACTTAAAGAGGGTTGAGGCATATGTGGCAAACAGCTTAATAATGGTCAAATCTGTGATGGGTATATGGGGATTCATTATATTTTATCTGCTTTTACAAATACTCAGCAGTGCACTTGCGGACTTTCCTGTTACTTGGTCAAGTCCAGCACCGTACAATTAATTCTTTTTCTTTTCTTTCTCAGATTTCAGGAAGCTTAAGAATTACTAGTACTTCTGAAGAAAACAGCCTAGACTCAATCAGAAGAAAACCAGCATTCATTTGTTAGCTCTACTAATAAGAAATCTCTCTGAATCTATTCAAAGAACTTCTTGTAAATTAATATGAGAACTGAATATGAGCCAAGAGAGTGACTCAGCTGCTAAAAAGAAACAAAATACAATCTTAAACTTCACTAGAAGCACAGTACCCAGATCAAGGAGGCTAACAGCCCCACGCACTCTTTACTAGTTAGTTCACAACTGGAGTATTGTGCTCTGTTTCGAGCATCACATTTTAAAAACACTTAGAAGCTAGAATGCTTGCAGGGAGAGATATCAGACTAGTGATGACTTTAGAAGCCAAATGTCAAGTGCGGAATGTCTGAAAAGTAGGTGTGTTTAGTGTGGAGAAGAAAACACTTCCCAGCCTTCCTTGTCACCTCAACCATAGAGACCCCTGGTGTAGTACTTTCCAGAGGATTTCAAGAGTCATTAACAGGCATTCCATTGTCAGATAAATCTGAGATAAACACTGTTCGCTCTAACAGACTTATCAAAGGGTTCAATATCCTCAAGTGCTTTACCATTCTTAAGGATATTCAGTATTTCCCAAAAAGGAACCATTTATTCATTCATTCAACAAAAATTCACCAAGCCCCAATTATTGGCCAAACATTCCTCCACGTGCTGGGGAATATAATGAATATTTTAATATTGTGAAACAGTTAAATTAAATATTTAATATTTAATATTGTGAAACAGTATCCTCTGTTTCTTGCTACCCCTCTAACTTGCACTGTGCTCCATATCTCTGGGTTTATTATGCTGCCGGCCTAGAAGGTCCACCACTAATCTTAATTCAAACATTATCTCCACAAAGCTTTTCTGATCATAAGCAAAACTTGCTTTTCAACAAGCTGGTGGCTTTCTCTGTATCAGCTCTCTGTGAACAGACTACTCCTCTTAATTACCTTCACATCTCTCATGATGCCCAGGACAGTGTCTTACACACACAGGTGTTCTAGAAGTATTTGCTGAATGAATAATCACTGAAATATTTGAAGGATTATCTTGATAAAGAACACAAACTAGGTCTCTATGTTCCACAGAGGATGAAGAAAGAGATGAAGTTAAAGGAAATTTTACCTCAATTAGAGCTAATGACAGTCTATCTTATAGATATCTGTGACTACAGGCGTTCTAAGAGTAGCCAAGTACGTATCAAGTGCTTTAGTGGGAAATCTTGCTGGCCTGAATGATTAACTCTTAAAATTTAGGAACTACTGTGCTTCTCACCATATCAGACAAAAGGAAACTTTCAAAACAATGTATTTGTAACAATATTAAAATTCTAGGGGAACCTGGGTGGCTCAGTCAGTTAAGCGTCCAACTCTTGGTTTTGGTTCGGGCCATGATCTCACAGTGGTCATTGGACCAAGCCCCAAGTCGGCTCCCCACTCAGTGTGGAGTCTGCTTCAGAATCTTTCTTCCTTCCCTTCTACCCTTCTGAGCACATGCTCAAGCTCTCCAAAAATCTTTCCAAAAAAGTTCTTAAAATTAAACATGAAATATCCTTTCATTTACAACTACAGTGAATATGTAATATGCCCGTTAATGTCTTTTATAGTATTTATAGAAGATAAATAAAAAGAAGATGCTGTCTCTATCCTGAAAGAGTAAATATAAGGTTGCTCCCAAAGAAAATCTGAATGCCTAGGTCATTTACCTCAGTAAGAAATGTTCCTTAGATAAAGAAATTCTTTAGATAAATGATTTTGAATATTTTGCAGGCAGAGAATTAACTATGAAGCCATTAGCTTCTCTTAAAGCCAGCTGACACCACTAAATACATTAAGTTCTTCACAAAACAAAGCTAGCCACTCCGCCTTTTTAGTTAACCAGAAAACAGAAGAAATTCCAGGATACCTCCATATGCCACAGATTACCTCTACAGTGTCTCTCCCAAACTAAAAGCTGTAGTCCTCGCTGGCAAGGACCCTGTCTTTTACTTGTGTCCCCGGCTTTTAGTACAGTGCCCAGGACACAGCAAATGGTGAATAAATGAGCAAACAAGTGAGAGAAATTAATGAGTCCAATGTCCCTGGATGAAAACTACCTTAAAAAAACACAAATAGGGGCGGCTGGGTGGCTCAGTGGGTTAAAGCCTCTGCCTTCAGCTCGGGTCATGATCCCAGGTCCTGGTATCGAGCCCCGCATCAGGCTCTCTGTTCAGCAGGAAACCTGTTTCCCCCTCTCTCTCTGCCTGCCTCTCTGCCTACTTGTGATCTCTGTCAAATAAATAAATAAAGTCTTAAAAAAAAAAAAAAAAGGGGCACCTGGGTGGCTCAGTGGGTTAAAGCCTCTGCCTTCGGCTCAGGTCATGATCCCAGTGCTGGGATCGAGCCCCGCATCGGGCTCTCTGCTCCGCAGGGGAGCCTGCTTCCCTTCCTCTCTCTCTCTGCCTGCCTCTCTGCCTACTTGTGACCTCTGTCAAATAAATTAAAAAAAAAAAAAACAAAAAAACAAACAAACACAAATGGTTTTTATTATTTGAAACCTGCCAATGATATGGCAGCATAAAAGTAGATCTTAAGTCTAGTTTTCTTTATAAACTGGTGTGCTATTTTTAGGTCACTTATTGATAAATAATTACTTAAGTAAACCTAAGGTCTTGGTAGCTTCTAGTGAACTAAAATTAATTCCTTAATCAGGAGAGCTAAATGACCAAATTCTAATGCAAAGAAAAATCCAAAACACTTATTACACGCACAATTTGTCCAATAGATTATAATGAAACATTTATCAAACTGATTTATTACTGTAACTGCCTAGAAAGCAAAATACTTTGATAGCACCAAGGATTTTTTTTTTTTTAAAGATTTTATTTACTTATTTGTCAGAGAGTGAGCGAGTGAGTGAGCACAAGCAGGGAGAGCAGCAGAGAGAGGGAGAAGCAGGCTCCATGCTGAGCAAGGAAGATGGAGGACTCAATCCCAGAACCCTGAGATCATGACCTGAGCCCAAGGCCCACGCTTAAGCAACTGAGCCACCCAGACGTCCCAACACCAAGTGTTTAAACTGTTCTTCCAAAGTGTTATGATTCACATTTTTCTAAATTCTCATTCTAAATTTTCATACGTGTTTAATTTTCCTGATTATAAAAATGGTATAAGCGCACTGTAGAGAACTCAGAAAACATAAAATGGGTTCAAAGGAGAAAATAAAGACTACCCACTATGATGCTTTCTTTCACAGTCTTTTTTTCTATGCAGTTCTAACTTCTTTATATACTATCATTCTTCCTACCCACTGGGCAAGAAACAACAGACTCACACTATGACAGTAACCTTAGCTCCCTTAGTAGATTCGTGTTCCAGGTACAATTTCTTAAGAGTCTACATGTTATAGATGTGTACTTCCATAACATCAGACCAAATCTGCAATTTTCTAATTCTTAAAAGTATCCCTTCTGAGTCTGTCTCCTCCATGCCTCCAAAATTCTACAAAGGCAAAGAAAGCAGACTCAAGTAAAAATACATCCAATGACTGGAAATGAACCCAAATTTAACAAGGCAAGAAGTTGTTCTCGATAGTTTTATGTCCCTTAGTCTGGTACTATCACAAGTTCTGTTCCAAGCAGCCAAGGTCCTTTGGGGTCCATAGCCTTTAATTTCTACCTCAAAAATCCAAAGTATATTCTTCATAAAACCTTAATCAGTTATCTATAAAGAGTACAAGACCAGAAACAGAATGCACGATCTTGGTTCCTATTTCTGCGCTACTGAACAACTTGAGTAATACTAAGTCTCAGCTTGTATCTCATTTTCTTCATTTGTCAGTAGGCATACTACTTGCCCCATGTCTATTACTGGGCTGTTGGGAGGTTCCAATACCAAACAGATCAGAGAAAATGCTTTTCAAAAAGTATTACTCAGGGGCGCCTGGGTGGCTCAGTGGGTTAAGCCGCTGCCTTTGGCTCGGGTCATGATCTCAGGGTCCTGGGATCGAGCCCCGCATCGGGCTCTCTGCTCAGCAGGGAGCCTGCTTCCTCCTCTCTCTCTGCCTGCCTCTCTGCCTGCTTGTGATCTCTCTCTGTCAAATAAATAAATAAAATCTTTAAAAAAAAAAAAAGTATTACTCAAATATAAGATAGTTATTTTCTCAAAACACACGTCCCCTATAATAAACAATATAAAACACTACCTCTCCACATAAACAAAATGCCTTTTCCAATGGTGAGTACTATGTATACGCATAGCAGGACAATACCATCAAGACCTCCTTACACAGGGTAGACAGGGAGAGCATGTTATAGATTCGCAGACCCAACCACACTAGCAGAAACTGATGCTATATATTATTCATCTCCTACAATGACAGTTAACCTGCTCCTGACTACAGCATATTTGACGTTGTGTCTATTTCCCAAAGTTCTACAGCCAAGCCACAGAAATTTTAGTCATTTTTTAACAAATTTAATAAGCACCCATGCATGTATCCACCAATCAAAATCTAGGATCTTAACAGTAACTTATTTTTACCATATTGCACTCCCCTCAGTCCAATCTCTCTGTAAGCAGTATGAAATTATTAGTGAGTTCTTACAGTCTGCGCCCCCCCATCCTTTTCCCTCACAAATCTGTGTCAACATTCAATAAGGACAGATCTCTACTTTAAGAAAAATTCCAAACCTGGGGTGCCTGGGTGACTCAGTCATTAGGCGTCTGCCTTGAGCTCAGGTCATGACCTCAGGATCCTGGAATCAAGCCCCCCTGCTCAGCAGGAGGCCTGCTCTCTTACTCCCCCTCCTTGTATTCTCTCTCTTGCTGTCTTTGTGTCAAACAAAAAAATATTAAAAAAAAAAATCCAAGCCCAACTTCTGAGATCTCTAATAAGGTAACATCAGCACTGTATGATTCAGATCAATCTTATTTCCTTGATATCACTATACCACTGGCAGGACGCTGTCCAGTAGGTAAATTCCATTACAGCTTTTAGCTCTGTAATCCAGAAGAGTTTAGCTAAAAGTTTAGTGGGTAGTCTCCTTCAAATATAGGATTATCCTGAAAAAATGGACCAACTGTTCTGTGACCCTCTCCCATGTGTGACCCAACTCTTCATGATCCTCTCTACATGTGAATGAAAAAACAGCCAATGCTATGCTACAGTTTGAATGTTTCTGCCCCCCCCCCCTAAAACCCACATGTTGAAATCCTAAGCCCCAAAAATGATGGTATTAGGAAGTAGGTCTTTGGGAGGTGCTTAGATCATGAGGGTAGAGCCTTCATGAATGGGATTAGTGTCCCATAAAAGAGGCTCCAGAAGGATCCCTTGCACCTTCCACATGTTAAGGTAACAGCTGTAAGACCTTCACCAAAAGGCAACAATGCTGGTGCCTTGTTCCTAGACTTTCCAGCCTCCACAATTGTGAGCAATAAATTTTTGTTACTTATAAGCTACCCATCTGTGGTATTTTGTTATAGCAGCCCAAATGAACTAAGAGAGCCAACATGCAAAGTTATAGAGACTCTCTCTGAAAACTCCCACGCAAGGATTTTCCCCACCCCTAAACTATTAGCATTCAATTCAGAAGAGAGACCTCTAAGATTATGTTCTGACAACAGTTCCTCTTATTGCATTCCATAAGCATGAGTCCATTACAGACTACTTCACCCATTGATGATGGGAAATAAGTCTGACGGGGCAGTGCCAATGTAGGTCTGATTATACCCCAACAAAATCACTTCAGATTTATGCTAAAATCTTAAAGCAACCGGAGTGGTTTAGTAACTATCAGAATCTATGCTTATTAAATGTTTCAACGTAAGAGTTCTTATTGAATATGGTCCTAATTAAGTCATATTCTTATTTATCCTATATTTTACCTTGTTACAGTACAAAAGTTTGACACCATATATAAGTCCCACTTCTTTCCTTTTCAGTTGCTTTGTCTCAATTCTATAAGAAAGTAGTAACCATTTTGAAAGACATCACATTCTCAAGTTATCAGTTGATATGTTATGCAGAATAGAAGCTGAAGATACCTAACTACAAAAGGCTACTTAAAATAAATAGAATACCATTGTTATAAATATAAATACAACATCTGGTTCCATATAACAAAGCTATTTCCATATCCCAACAGATGGTCCACAGTAATAATGCTTTGCTGATCTGGTTATAACAAATTCTATTAAATCCGAAATCCTGTATAGCAGATGCCTTTTCCAATTTCAGTATAAGTCAATCTCTTTAACCAAAACACTGTGCTTTGGTTCTTGTTATTTGTGCACTAAAATCCAATTATGCCAATTAAGATGATCAAATTTTTTGAGTTATAAAATGCCACTGTGGTGTTTTCTGAGTTTTCAAGTGAAGGAGGATAGAGTATCTCTACCTAGGACTGAAACACTAACTGTCGATAATGAAAAACAAAAATTCAGTTATAAGAAGGCTGAGGAGAGGTAAAAGTGAGCTTTGGCTATCTCAAGCCAAGGTTCCTGAACAGTGGCAATGTGGAAAGCTAAGTGCATAACAAAGCCAACAGTGAAAAGCACTAAAAACAATGCAATTTCTGAGTTGAAAGGCTATTAGGAAGGACAAACAAAAAGTTTACCTGAAAACAAACATCTATCTCTGTACACTGCGGTACCTGGTTCATTTTTAAAATATGTGGACACAATGTCAACTTTAATTTTGCTATTTGCTTCCCAACACACTCAAAATCCAAACTTCATATCCTTGTCATGCCCTTACTTGAAATATTACCCTCTATTAACTCATAGCCCAGTAAGCAGTACAATGTAGTGATTAACAGCCACTGAGTTCTGAAAATAGACTACAGGCATTCAAATCCTGCCTCTTTCCATCTCTAGCTATAGAACCTCAGACAAGCTACTTAATCTCCCTGTGCCTGTTTCCTCTCTGTGTCTGTAAAATTGATAATAATAAAATCTACCTGTTAGAGTTGTTATGAGGAGTATATGAATAATAAATGTTAAGTACTCAGAATACTTTTGGACCCATATTAAGGCTTCAGAAAATGCCACTATCATCACCACATAAATACCCACTGATGTTCTGAAGAAAAGGAATATGAAATCACTTATCTAAATCACAGAGCACACAAGTAACAGAATCTGGTTAAAAATACACACACACACACACACACACACACACACACACACACACACACTCACTCACTCACTTCATTTTAAGTCCCAAAGATTAGACATTAAAAATTACTGATTCACTACATAAGGAGATTTCCCAGCCCCTCCAATTACCCAGAAATTCACAAAGGAATCCTTTAACTTAGAACACTAGCAGGGAGTAGTAGAAATAGCAATGAACATGGACAAAGGAGATCAAAGAGCTCCATTACTGATTTAGCTGTACAATCTCGGGCAAGTCACCTAATCTAAACTTCAAATTGCTCATTTTAAAAAATGCTTTGCCCACATCACAGGACTGTTATGATACAAAATGAGATGATGTATGAGAAAATTTATGTAAACCATAAATACTACATGAATGTTCAAGGGCCATGTCTTACTCATTTTTAATTCCCAATGCCTAGCGGAATGCATACCAGAGGTTACAATCTAAAAGAAAGGAGAAGGGAAACTCACAGGATGAGGACTAAGATGAAGTAAGGGAAAGGCTTTTTACAAGAATAAGAAACCCAGGGACGCCTGGGTGGCTCAGTTGGTTGGACGACTGCCTTCAGCTCGGGTCATGATCCTGGAGTCCCGGGATCGAGTCCCGCGTCGGGCTCCGCGGGGAGTCTGCTTCTCTCTCTGACCTTCTCCTCGCTCATGCTCTCTCTCACTGTCTCTCTCTCAAATAAATAAATAAAATCTTTAAAAAAAAAAAAAAAAAAGAATAAGAAACCCAAATATCCAACTAATGAATGGATAAATAAAAGGTAGTATAGCCATACAATGGAATATTCTTCAGCAATAAAAAAGGATGAGATACTGATACAAACCTCAAGATGGATAACCCTTGAAACACTATGCTAAGACACAAAAGACCATATGGTGTATGATTCCATTTATATGAAATATCCAGAACAGGGTATATTTTTGGGGGGATGATGAAATGACTAAAGATGATTGTGGTGATGGATGTACCACTTAATTTACTAAAAACTGCTGAACCATATACTTTAAATGAACGAACTATACAGTATGTAAATTATACCTCAAAAAAACTTTGAAAAAAGAGTAAGAGAAAAAGTTTGTGAGAACCATTAAAGTATAAAATTACTGGCTTTAGAATACATTTGTTTCTTTCTTACAGAAAAAAAGTGAGTTTCCTGATATTTGAATAGTTCTGACACGTAGACAAAAAAGACTGGTGGAAGAATTAGGAGAAAATACTTAAAATTACCACACCAGGGGTACCTGGGTGGTGCATTTGCTTAAGAGTCTGATTCTTGGTTTCGGCTCAGGTCATGATCTCAGGTTGGGAGATGGAGCCCTGCATCAGTCTCCCCGCCTAGCAGAGTCTGCTTGAGACTTTCCCTCTCCATAACCCCTAAAATAAATAAATAAATCATTAAAAAAAAAAAAATTTAACCACCCCAGACCATAATGTCTCTACAGATCTTTCCATGGAAAACAAATGTGATATCTATTCTTATCCTTCCTTTTAAAATTCTAAGGTTAAAAATTACTTCCCAATCCTACATAGTCTTTCCATCATGATGATTATTTCTGAACTCCCAGACTATCTCTGATACTATCAACCCCAGTACCTCTCCTATCCTTGGCTTCTATAGCTCTGATATACTTCCTGGTTCTTCTCAGAATGTTTACCTGTTATTCTATAATGTCACACCAAATTCCAAACCTCAAAGCTCTTTCACCATCATACTACTAACTTCCTATCAGTCATCTACTCACCTGTTTTTTACTACCATCTACACAGCCCTGATCAGTGAAAAATCTACATTTTTATCTCTATTAATCCTATAACAATGTACTGATACTTCAATTGTACTCTAGGCAATTTTTCATTGTCTTCACTGAGGCTGGCAAGCAGCAGTGTGGCTCAACCAAAATAATTCTGATGCTACTTCTATGTGGCTTTGTAATGTGGGGTACATTTTTTTCTTCTGAATAGATCTGTTTTTCTAATTGTTTTGCTTACACTAGTCTTCATTTCCAGTCAAGCCAGCAAGGAGAAAAGCCGTCAGGACTGGCAGAAAACTAGCCTACTATTGAAAAACTGACTGAACCCTATCTAATGTTGCCCATAACCAATCTTAGCTCATTTCCCTTCACAGTGATACTTTCCTAATTTCCTCTAATCAGTCATCCTCCCAGGACTCTAGGCTTTTATCTTTTAATGCTTTTTTGTTTTCTTCCCTTTGTCCACAATCATCACTAAGCTCAAATTAATCTTTACTCACACATACATCTTCTTACATATCCTAAGATTCTTCCTCAGGACAGTTCAATTTAAAGATTAATGCAAAAAGCTCAAAGATGAGACTGCCTGGGTTCAAATCCTCACTCTGCAGCTTACTCTCTGAGGGATTTGGGGCAAGTTACTTAACCTCTCTGTAACTCAGTTTCTTCATGGGAATAGTAAGAACTTTGCGGAAATTTTGAGATAAATACATGTAAAGAGCTTACAACAATGCCTGGCATGCAGGAGACATTCAATAAATATTAGCTATTATTTTATTCCCACAGTCATTACCTTATGCCAGACTCTCATCTTACTCATAAAATTCTCCAGGACCATTCTAGTCAGTCTCCTCACTCCAGAACACTCAGATAATACAAAAACCTTTGTCAGGGACTATATGCATTCTCTTACTCCCAGTCTTTAGAACCCAATACGGTACCCCATCAAACTAAACCCTACATCCTTGATAGGTCCTCCACCAACACCTACTCACCAATCCTGAATTCATTTATTACTATTCACCAATATAGATTCTCTGTGCAGGTCAACCTACTTCCTGTATCTTTTTTTTTAAGGATTTAATTTACTTGTCAGAGAGAAAGACAGTACAAGCAGGGGGAACAGCAGGCAGAGAGAGAAGCAGGCTCCCTGCTAAGTAAGGAGCCCCATGCAGGACTAAATCCCAGGACCCTGGGACCATGACCTGAGCTGAAGGCAGACACTTCACCACCTGAGCCAAGGTATCCCTTGCTATATCTTTTTATACACTGTCACTTCTTTACCTCTGTAAACACTCCCTCACTCTCCTGGAATACATCTCGGCTCCTCTGAAAATGCCTACCTTTTGCAAATCTCACTTACACCTTTCAGGTTGGCTGCATTGTCATCCCAACCAGGAGTCTGATGTTGCTTGGTAATTTATGAATATGTATGTTATGTGCTGTTTCCCGGAAGAAGTTGAAGCATTTGTAGACACCACATATTTTATTCCTTGTGTTTCTTCATACAGACTACTTCACACACAGCGCAGTATTTTGCAAAAGTATACAAATGCTGACTGACTTACTGAAAAAATATGTTTCAGAATACATCAGAAAGACAGTCTCTATTTTCCACTGCCCCACCCATACTCAGCATGATGAAAACAGATAGAATCTGTACTTCAATATCTTTATTTTGCATGGGAGAATATATGAACAACTGTACCACACAAAAGGAATATATATATACACTCAAAGAGAACATACAATGCAAAAGACAAATCAATAAAAAGTGAGCATGCTAGCCAACTTGGAATCTAAAAAGTGACTTCAAAATAGTAAGATTTTATTTCACCCAAACTAATGAACCAAAAAAAACCAAAATAAACATGTTCTGACCCCATCCAACAAGTACCTCATAAAAGTATGAAAAGTTCCCAGTATCACAAAAACCAATAACAAGATTCACCTCAACTCCAAGAGACACAAAGGGAAAACAAAAATCCTCAGGTTTACAATTAAAAAAAAAAAAAAAAAACTTAAAAAATTTAATCACATCCATATATGCCACCCAAACAGAAAAATGAAGGGGAGTTACTGCTTTTCTATAAATATTTGTTATGGTCTAGGAGGTATAAGACTTCTCTCGCAGCTACTGCAGCCTGCTCCCTGTTAAGGGAGCAAGCAATCTGTGGTCACACAAGAGCGAAACACAGGAAGCTGGAACCTTAACCTGGAACGGACATAAAGGAAAGAAACTACCCAAAACACGTTTCAAAACCAGCTTCAAAAAACAGAGTAGGGCAAAGATACTCAACAGAAAAAGAGGAAAAGTGAAATAAAAGAGCTCCCACAAAATAAGTGACTCAGTGAAACTCTCTAGTACCGCGTTCCAAGTAAAGAGCCATGCATGCAATACTTCCATAACATGCACTCATTTCACTGGGAAGCAAAATAGAAGGGAAAAAAAATACAGGTCAGGAAAAGACAAAAAAAAAGATGCCCACCAGACGCTAACTCCCGGGCCGGCCCAACTCAGCTCATTCAGAAAGCCCACTAGAAGCAACAGAGACGTGAACCGCACAACCCAGAAAAGAAAAACCTCTGCCAACCAAACACACGAAAAGTAGAACGGAGAAGTGAGAACTATACACCTCAGTGCTTCGGCAGCTAGAGCACACTCTTTTGGATCAAACAACAGAGAAAAGAACGAGAACAGCTAAAAGCAGAGGAGGAACGATGTCTATGACACTAAGCCCTGCCATGTCCCCTGCTGGTCTCAATTTCAGAGAGTACAACTCCTGCTTCTCCCCAGCTAACCAACAGTCGGCCTCACCAAAGCAAACTGCCCCTAACACCTTCCACGCCACGGGAGGAAATCCGCGTAAACCTCCCTCCTCACCAGCTGCAAAAAATGGAGGGGGGAGGGGGGAGACACCCTACCACGTGGGCAGGATGCAACACACACAGGACAGCAACACGTCCGCATGGAACGGCTGCCTCTGCCCCAATGCCCGCAGAGGACACGGCGTCAGGGTGGGTGGGAACGGAGGCCCCTCGCACGGGCCCCATCCCGAAGGGCTCCCCCGAGGCCGGAGGTACTGCCCGCCTCGCCGGCCGAAAAACACCCCAAGCTTGAAGGGAAGAAGCTGCATCGTGCCGAGGTAGGGGGCCAGCCCAGGCCAAGGGGCAGGTCACGAAAAGGAAGAGACCGCCGCTGTCCTCGGACTCGGCGCCCCCGGGAATCCCGTCTGACTCCCCCGGGGCCCCGCCTGGGGGAGGGGCGGGAGGCGCGGAGCCGCCGCTTCCCTGCTGAGGGGCAGCGGCAGCTGAAGAGAAACGCCGCGGGGGAGGGAGGGACCCAGCCCTTGCCACCCGCCAGGCCCCAGCCGGGACCCGGGCCCCCTGCCCCGCCCGCCGCCCGCCCCGCACCGCGGCCGCGGCGGAGAAAGGAGAGGGCGTCTCGCGGAGGGCAGCCCCTGCCTCCGTCCCGGGAGATGCCCCAGCCCCGCCTCCTCGCCCGCCGCCTCGGCCCTGCCGCCCCGGCGGCAGGCACTCACCTCAGGCTGCGCAGGCCGGGACGGCCCGGCCGAGCCCCCGGCCGCTGCGTGCGTCTCCGCCTCCCGGGAAAGGTCCCAACGGCGCCTGGTGCGAGCGGCCGAGGCCCCGAGCAGCGCCGAAAGCGGCGGCGGCAGCGGGAGCAGCCAACATCCGGGGCCGCGCACCCGGAACTACTTCCCGACCCGCTCCCCTCCCGCCCCCGCCGTCGCCCCCGCCTCCCGCGACGTCGCTGCGCCACCGGCACGGCGTCGGCGGCGTCCCCTCCCCTTCGCGGACAGGCCGCGGCAACGCGCGCGGGATCCCTCCGCTGGGACAAGTAGTGCCCTGGGACGCCGGGGTAGCTCCCTCAGCGCAGCCCGTATTTTGGAGTTCCGAGCGATTTGGTGTCCCTGCGCCTCCGAGTGGCGGCTAGGAAGTGGGGACGGTGGGGACAACCCCGTAGTTGACAGCAGGGACCTTTGGCCTTGGACCCTGCCCACGGATTCCTCAGGCCCCATCTCCGGGAGGAATGGCGCTTCGTGACCTTCCCCCACCCCTCCGCCCCTTTGGTAGCGGCAGGCACCCCAGCCTCTCCGGGGAAACCAGACTCCTTTTCCAACTTTGCACAGAGCGGGTTCTACAGGCCCCAAATAAGGGCACCTTGGCCCTTCAGGACCTTCCTTTTAGAACTTTACAAGTCCCGGGTTCTAGGCCCATCACCCGAGGCTTGACCCTGTACTATCCTTAGTTTCCTTCTTAAAACAGAGTAGCTGGGACTCTAAAGGCCCTTCAGATTCTAAAATAGTTGCCCAGGGGGCACCTGGGTGGCTCAGTGGATTAAAGCTTCTGTTGGGCTCTCTGCTCAGCAGGGAACCTGATTCCCTTCCTCTCTCTCTGCCTGCCTCTCTGCCTACTTGTGATCTCTATCAAATAAATAAAATATTTAAAATAGTTGTTCAGGTTATGGTCCTTCCTATCAACAGGTGGAACCTTTTGAAGAGTAGTTGGGAAGACCTGTGAACTTTGGAATTTCCTTCTACGTCAATCTTCACTGATTCTTTCTCTAAACTATTAGCACTGCTAATCTGCCCTGTAATTTCATACTTAATTACATTCAGACCTCTAATTTGCTATTGCTTCATTGGGTTAGTCGCATATATATAAGCAAGAACCAACCATACTTTTGAACTCACAGTAGGTGTTCAATATTTGGATACTCAGATATTTGTTAGATGAATACTAGGTTGATTGGATGAAGAGAAAAGAAGATGCCTGAATCAGTTGGCCCTGGGAACCTTTTTTGACATAGTCTGGTAGAGATCAAATAAAGATGTCAGGTAGTTAAAGAGCTGAGTACCCAGTTCCCAGTACCCAGATTGAACACCTGCCATTTGCTAAGCATTTATTCCTTTTCTGTTTAAGACTCTAGCAAGAGGGGCACCTAGGTGGCTCAGTGTTTGGTTAAAGCCTCTGCCTTCAGCTCAGGTCATGATCCCAGGGTCCTGGGATTAAGCCCCACATTGGGCTCTCTGCTCAGCAGGAAGCCTTCTCCGCACCCCCCTTCTCTCTCTGCCTGCTCTCTGCCTACTTGTGATCTCTGCCTGTCAAATAAATAAATAAAACCTTAAAAAAAAAAAAAAAAAGACTCTAGCAAGATTCTAGGGGCCCCTGGGTGGCTCAGTGGGTTAAAGCCTCTGCCTCCAGCTCAGGTCATGACCGCGGGTCCTGGGATCAAGTTCCACATCAGGCTCCCTGCTCAGCAGAGTCTGCTTCTCTTTTTCCCTCTGCCTCTCCCCTACTCTTGGGCACATGCATGCTCTCTGTCTCTCAAATAAATAAATAAAAATCTTAGAAAAAGCAAGATTCTGAAAATGAGAAGATTAATTCACGCATCTGTCCAACAAATATTTGCCAGTCACTACTAAGGTTGTTAGACACTACTTTAGTGCTTGGGATATATCAGCAAACAGTAGAAAGAAAGGAGAAAACATATCCTTCCCTTTTGGAGTTTTCATCTGTTATGAGGGAAAAGGCGATTAACATAGCAAAATTATTTAGTGTGTTAAAAGGTATTTGGTGTTATGAGGGAAAATAGAGTAGGGTAAGGTGTATGAAGAAAACTAGAGGAGGGTGGGGCTTGGGATTTTTTTTTTTAACAACAGCTGTTTATTTACCAATAATGGGTTTATTTGTTCAACAAATATCAGCCAAACCATGCATTAGGTGCTGGGGCTTCCTTGGAGAACAAGCCAAAGTTCTGAGCTGATGGACTCCCCAGCTAGCAGAGACCACGTGCTAGGTGCATTCCCATGTCCCAGGCAATGCTTTCGCAAGTCTGTGAGAAAGGACTCCTGTCCTCATCTTTGCAGCTAATGAAACAGTCTCAGGAGAGAAAAAACCAGCCAGGATTCAAACCTGAGGTCTTCAGAGTCCAACTCCCTTTCTAGCTTCACCTCAGCTGAGATGTTGTATTTTTCTGTTGCGTTATACCTCACCTCTTTCATCATGGAAACTCATGTGTTAATCTAGGTGAATGGCCTTAGGCTGGTATTGGGGCAAAAGGGAGGGAGAAAAGGAAAATATTTAGAGGAGAGGGAGAACTTATCAAAACATCTAGACAGGTGGAGCAAAGTAATAGGGGTGGCAAAGAGGATTTAGGGGAAGAAAAATGAAGGTAGACTCAGAATCTTCCAGTTCTGGTTTCAGGGGTTGGGATTTTAAAGCCATCGGGGAGAGCCCAATCCCTCATGTGACTTTAATGAGATACTCGGAGACAGTGAGGGAGGGAGCGGTGCCTTTGTCTGGGAGTGTCCCAGGCAGAAGGAAGAGCTAGTAGAAAGGCCTGGAGGCAAAAGCATTCCTGGAAGTATTAGACACCGTGAAGAATCCAGGACACAGAGAGCAGGATGAGCAACTGAAACCGGAATGGGCTGATAAGGTCAGAATGGGGTCTTGAAGGCCATTGTAAGGATCTTGACTAAAATAAAACCACCACAGGGCTCTGAACAGAGGAGCGATAGGCAGTTCTTGCATACAAAAGACCACTCTAGCTACAGTGCTAAGAGTAGAGTACACAGAGAGTATTGCAAGTCAGAGGCTCCACTGTCCTGGTTCAAGACGAGGACTTGGACCAGGCTGATAGAGTAAGTAGGAAAAATAGGACACAGTCTCTATATTTTAACAACTCACAGTACAATGGGAAACAAATAGATTAGACAATCACAATACACTGTGATAACAGAAAGAGTATTCCGAAGAAGCAGCTACCATTGCTAGCTTTTCTGAGAGAGGGTAGAAGATGGGTCTTCTACCAATTGCCAAGGGAATTGGAAATCTCTAGTTCTTTTTTGGGCCGTTGGGTGAATCCTTGATAACACGGCTAAAATTTGTCTTCTTCCCACCCCTTCAGATCTCAAATCCATCATCGTCTGAGTGGGGCTAGAGACAGAAGGGTTGTAAAGAACAGTCTGGGTCACGCACTTCAGAATATGGGGAAAACTGAGATTATCCCCATTTGTCGGAGGAAGAACCTATGGCCCATAGTCACCAGGTTTTAACCTGAGACCAGGATCGAGGTCATCAAAGTCCCAGACCAGAATACTCTCTGAGTCACTTGATGGGGTCAGCCAGATGACGGGGTAAAGGAATAGAAAGACTTGTACCTGGATGGCTGCCAGAATGGGGTTAGGGGCTTGGGGATCAGCAGCCCTTGAGAAGGAAAGAAACACAAGTCCCAGAATGTCAAAGATGGAAGAGCTCCCCCCACACCCTGCCCCTTCCAGAAAGAGTTGTAATGACCATAGCAGCAGGGTGCTATGGTGGGCTTCTGGGACCTGGTAGGACTGGGGAGGAAAAGCTTAAAGTTCAGACTGGGAAGGCAGACCTGGGTTCAAGCTCGTCTTCCATGGTTTACTTCTGTGTGCCTGTATCAAACAGTTTAGTTTCACTTAGTCTCTATTTCTTGTCTGTTAAATGGAAACAAGAATCATAGCTACCTCGCAAAAGAGACCATGCACACGCTGCCATAAATAAAGACCCCCAGGGGTGCCTGGGTGGCGCAGCGGGTTGAGTATCTGACTTGATTTCCTCTCTGGTTCCCCCTGTCCTGAGCTGGTACCGTCTTCCATCTTCCTTTGATCTTAAGGTCATGAGATCAAGCCTGGCATCCAGCTATGTGCTGAGCGTGGAGTCTGCTTGGGTTTCTCTCTCTCTCTCTCTCTCTCCCTC
The DNA here is from genome assembly GCF_002288905.1 of Enhydra lutris kenyoni. Taxonomy (NCBI): domain Eukaryota; kingdom Metazoa; phylum Chordata; class Mammalia; order Carnivora; family Mustelidae; genus Enhydra; species Enhydra lutris. The sequence continues at coordinate 12,695,187 of NW_019154093.1, forward strand.
TGCCCCTTCTTCCCACCTTCTCAAATAAATAAATCTTTAAAAAAATATGTATTTAAAAAATAATAATTAATAAATGAATAGAAATAAAGGCCCCGAAAGGCATTATTATGGACGAGGTCAGCACAGAAGAGAGGAGTTCACACAGTCTTAGGAGGTGGGGTGGGGTGGCCCACAGGACGGGAAGCAGGAGGGCCCTCAAAGATGAGATCAACTCAGGGGACAGAGCCTTAAGAGAAACAGATTGCTCACAGCAGTGAGATAGAGGTTTTATTGTTTTGTGTTGTTTGTAATCTTTTCCCAGCCTCACGTGGATTATAAATTTCTTGAAAGAAACACAGCCCTGAGCTGGGCTTCCAATTGTCCTACAAAAACCTTGATTCACCTGCCGGGCGGTTCAACAGCAGGATGTTCAGGGCTTCCCGTGACCCCCAGCCACTTAGACAAATGAGGCTTTACCTGATTCTTTTCTCTCTCTTTCTGTATTGTCAGAGGAAAGCAGAAAACGAGGAATGAATTTAAAATGAGCCAAGACCCACAAGAGGAAGAGAGAAAAACATGAGAGAGTCCCTCCTATTATTTCCAGCCCCAGAGGATTCTTCCCGATTCCCTGGATATCTTTAGATAATACTTTGTATTTCATGTATTGAATGAAAACAACAGCAAAGCCTATTTACAAAGGCCACTGGGAAGCTCTCTTTTTTTTAAAGATTTTATTTATTTATTTGACAGACAGAGATCACAAGTAGGCAGAGAGGCAGGCAGAGAGAGGAGGAAGCAGGCTCAATGCTGAGCAGAGAGCCCAATGCGGGGCTCGACCCCAGGACCCTGGGATCATGACCCGAGCTGAAGGCAGAGGCTTTAACCCACTGAGCCACCCAGGTGCCCCCACACATGCTATTTTTAAAGACAGCACCTGGGAGTTGGGTATTGGTCACTGTGCATACTTAACTAGCATTCACAAATCATTTACTGAGACCCTACTCTATACCTTGCGTTGTACTGAATACTAGAGAGTCAAAAAGGAATAAATAAATTCTCTATTTTCAATGTGCTCCTAGGCTTCTGGAGAAGCAGACCTGTAAACAATTTCGATGCAATTGGGTAGAGATGTGTACTTGTGCCATGGAAACAGAGAAGAAGCAAGGCTTAACTCAGATTCGATGGGGATGTGGGCACCCCCCCAAAAAAAACCACACCCTTGATGTTAAGGTTAAGACTAAGTCTGAATAAATGAGTAGGAGTTTGCCGTGTACAGACAGAAGCAAGGCTGGAGTGGAGGAAGAAAATCTGGGGTAACAGAGGACAGTTTGCATAAAGTCAGAGGTTGGGTGAATACAAGAAAGGTAGAGGCCATGGAAATTACAGTCATGTGGGTGAGTGAGTGATGGGAATAACTAACTCATAAAACTATACCATACCACTGTATGTAAACCATCTATAATTTGAATTCCTGTCCTCTAGGAGCTTGGTATTAACTTCAGATTATTCTATCAGTACAGCAGAAGAAAGGAGTAGCTTAGAATCTTTCTCCCCAGCAGAAGACAGTAGTCAAAACTTATTCCAAATTCTAGCCATGCATTTGCTCAAGTGCACTCATACCATCTATCTTCCCCACTCTGTAACCCCTGTCCTGAGCTGGTACCGTCTTCCATCTTCCTTTGTAACCACCTGTCTCAAACCTTGATTTGCCTCCACTCAGAATCAACCAAGCTAATTAAAAGCCAGAATGAAAGCCAGAATGAAAGACAGAAGGGCATGGAGACAGCTGAACAAATATTAACATATACATAGATTAAATGAAGTATTTACATTATATGTAAGGAATGGTGTAGAAGAAATTTGGGTGGTGCTAGGAAGAGTGAGTCAGATGTTCAAATGAAGTGGGATTAGAGGAAATCTCCTCTCTTCCAGTTAGCTAGCAGGATCTTTTGGAATGATTGAATGAAAAACCTGGTTAGCAGGGAAAGAAAGCCAAGGTTTGCAGCTCAAAAGAGCCTGAAACTCTGGGTACAAACATGGTAGTTGAGAAACAATTGTTTGAGATGGGATTGGGAGGGAGGCAAACCATAAGAGACTCTTAATCTCACAAAACAAATTGAGGGTTGTGGGGGTAGGGAGAGGGTGGTTGGATTATGGACATTGGGGAGGGTATGTGCTATGGTGAGTGCTGTGAAGTGTGTAAGCCTGACGATTCACAGACCTGTACCCCTGGGGCTAATAATACGTTATATGTTAATTAAAAAAAAAAAGAAACAATTGTTTGATTTCAAGTTGTGAAGTATTGACCTATTTCCTGTGTAATGAGCTGAATAAGAACAATCGAGAAACCCTAGCATGGTGGGAGAGTGGCTAATAATTATTGAGTGTTCCTTGTGTGATTGGGAACATGATGACCCCTTTCATACTTTTTAGTTTAATCCATAGAGCAAAACTATGAGGTGGTCGTCCCCATTTTATTTATTTGTTTTTCTAAAGATTTTATTTTTTCGAGTAATGTCTACACCCAGCGTGGGGCTGGAGCTCACAAACTCAAGATCAAGAGCCACATCCTCTACCTACTAAGCCAGCCAGATACCAGGTCATGCCCCTTTTATTTATTTATTTTTTAATTTTTTTTAAAGATTTATTTATTTATTTATTTGTCAGAGAGAGAGAGAGGGAGAGAGAGCAAGCACAGGCAGACAGAATGGCAGGCAGAGGCAGAGGGAGAAGCAGGCTCCCTGATGAGCAAGGAGCCCGATGTAGGACTCGATCCCAGGACGCTGGGATCAGGTCATGCCCCTTTTAAAGAAGAAGAAATAGAGGTTCCGTAGTGAGCGTGGTAGTCAGGATTTGAACCCGGAACTTCTTGACTCTAGGCTTATCTTCAAAGCCCATCTAAACCATCAGTTCACATAGATAGGAGAATTGTAAACTCCTGGGTGCTAGCCACTGCAAGAGTATATTACATCCAAGTATAACCTCAAGAAAGCTTTCAAACCTTGTTAGAGGGGCACCTGGGTGGCTCAGTCAATTAAACGTCTGCCCTCAGCTCAGGTCATGATTCTGGGGTCCTGGGATTGAGCAAGCTCCACATCAGTCTCCCTGCTTAGTGGGGAGTCTGCTTCTCCCTGCTCATGCAGGCTCTCTCTCTCAAATACATAAATAAAATCTTTAAAATTAAAAAAAATTAAAAAATTAAAAATCTTGTTAGAAACAGTTGGGGGTGGGACGTACACAGAAAGTCCCAAAGAATTCTCTTCATTTTTCTCTATAGACACACAGTGCAAATAGTTTTTGCTGCCTGAGGGGGCAAGGTAGCTGAAAATCTGTTTTGCAACCAAAAAAAAAAAAGATCAAGAGACCAGTTGTAGACCGTTTTATTATTCCCAAACATTTACTGTGCCTCTCACAGATAGATCCCGGATGGACCATACTTCCCTCACTCCTTGGGCAGCAGGCTTGATTACATGACTTGCATTAGCCCATGAAATGTGTGAGTGGCGCTACGAGCCACCATCAGATGGAAGCTTTAAGAGTCAGCGTGCTTCGCTATGATTTCCTTCCCTGCTGCCCCGATGACCAGCAGCATTCAGGATAAAGGCTAATGGAGCTGTCTAATCCCAGAGTGAAGACAACATGCAGCAAAGCTACAGCTGACCTGGAAAAGACACAAAGTGTAAGGGAGAAAAACAACTTTTGCTCATTGAGTCATTGAAATTTGGGAGTCACTACCATCGTATAACAGAGCCTATCCTGACTCATGTAGACTCCTGCTGAATTTTTTCCCTTTGATGATCCAAATTTCTGGCGTCATCCCTGGGTATAAAAGACGGTTTGGGGAGGATGAGAAAATACAGCAAAGGGGGCACCTGGGTGGCTCATTTGGTTAAGTGCCTGCCTTCGGCTCCGTCATGATCCCAGGGTCCTGGGATTGAGCCCCATGTCGGGCTTTCTGTTCAGTGGGGAGACTGCTTCTCTCTCTCCCTTTGCCTCCCACACTGCCTACTTGTGCTTTCTCTCTATCTCTCTGTCAAATAAATAAATAAATAAAAGAAAACATAGGAAGTTGAATGATTGATGTAATGTGGTGAAAGGGTTTAAAATAAAAGATTTTTGGAGTGCCTGGGTGGCTCAGTCAGTTAAGTGTCAGACTCTTGGTTTTGGCTCTGGTCATGATCTTGCAGTGGTGTGATTGAGCTCCGCATCAGGCTCTCCACTCAGGGCAGATTCTCTCTCCCTCTCCCCTTTGCCTCCCCAAAATAAAAAAAATAAAATCTTTAAAATAGAAGAAGTTTTTTTTTTTTGAGGTTTTTATTTTTTTAGGTAATCTCTACACCCAACATAGGGCTCGAACTCACAAACCCGAGATCAAGAATAGCGTATTCCACTGGCTGAGCCAGCCAGGTGCCCCATAAAATAGAAGATTTGAAGCTCAGTCTTTTTTTTTTTTTTTTTAAAGACTTTGTTTATTTATTTGACAGACAGAGATCACAAGTAGCAGAGGGGTAGGCAGAGAGAGAGAGCAGGGAAGCAGGCTCTCCACCCAGCAGAGAGCGAGACGCGGGGCTGGATCCCAGGACCCTGAGATCATGACCCAAGCCGAAGTCAGAGGCCCAACCCACTGAGCCACCCAGGCGCCCCTTGAAACTCAGTCTTCATCTATGGGCTTAGACAAGACTTTATAAGGATAAGATAGGTTCCAGTGACTATGTCATGTCTCATAGGAAGTCGCAAAGATTAAGATATGGTCTCTGTGCTTGAGATAAGGGCCATCCTCACATTCATTTTTTTATTTTATTTTTATTTTTAAAAGATTTTATTTTATTTATTCATTTGACAGAAAGAGAGAGAGATCACAAGCAGGCGGAGAGGCAGGCAGCAAGAGAGGAGGAAGCAGGCTCCCCGCTGAACAGAGAGCCTGATATGGGGCTCCATCCCCGGACCCCGGGATCATGACCTGAGCCGAAGGCAGAGGATTTAACCCACTGAGCCACCCAGGCGCCCCTCACATTCATTTTTTTAAACAATTTTATTTTTTTAACTTAAAGTCAATTAATTAACATATCATGTATTATTATTTTCAGAGGTAGAGTTCAGTGATTCATCAATCTTATATTGCATCACATGCCCTCCTTAATGCCCATCACCCAGTTACCCCATCCCCCCACCTTCCTCCCCTCTAGCACCCCTCAGTTTGTTACTGATTTCCTCTTGTTTTATTTTTCCCTCCTTTCCCTCATGATCTTCCGTTTTGTTTCTTAAATTCCACATAACAGGGGCACCTGGGTGGCTCAGTGGGTTAAGCCTCTGCCTTCGGCTCAGGTCATGATCTCAGGGTCCTGGGATCGAGCCCCACATCGGGCTCTCTGCTCAGCAGGGAGCCTGCTTCCTCCTCTCTCTGCCTGCCTCTCTGCCTACTTGTGATCTCTCTCTGTCAAATAAATAAAATCTTAAAAAAAAATTCCACATAACAGTGAGATCATATGGTATTTGCCTTTCTCTGATTGACTTATTTCTCTTAGCATAATGCCCTCTAGTTCCATCCATGTTGTTGCAAAATGGCAAGATTTCATTCCTTTTCGATAGCTGAGTAGTATTTCATTGTGTGTTTGCATATATATATATATATATATATATATATATATATATATATATATACCACATCTTCTTTGGACATCTGAACTGTTTCCATAGTTTGGCTATTCTCACATTCATTTTTAAACCTAGCACTCTAGCAGGTGTGTGACACCAACAAAGCACTCTCTCTCTCTATATATATATATAGTTTAATTTTCTATTTTTTTATTAACATATAATGTATTATTAGCCCCAGGGGTACAGGTCTGTGAATCACCAGGCTTACACACTTCATAGCACTCACCATAGCACATACCTTCCCCAATGTCCATAACCCAACCACCCTCTCCCTACACACTCAATATATTTTTATAAAATTTTGTTGAACTAATGCTGTGGAATGATCTTGAATTATAACTCTTGTGTCTTAACTTTCCACAAAGGCTCTTCCTATGTTTTGTATTGCCCACTTGGGTTAAGGGATCTTGGAGGAGAAGGCTATGGTAATATATTTTTTTCCAATTTTACTGAAAAATAATTTACATATACCACTGTATAAATTTAAGGTGTATAGCATGATGGTTTGATTTATATATATTGTAAAATTATTACCACAATAAGTTCAGCTAACATTCATCTTTTCATACACATACAATAAAAGGAAAAGAAAAAAGAAAAAATTTCCTTGTGATGAGAACTGTCAGGATTTATTCTTTTAACATCTTTCCTATATATCATACAGCAGTGTTAACTGTACTCATGTTGCATATTATTTATCTTATAATTAGAAGTTTGTACCTTTGGGCCACCTTCCTCCAATTCCCCCTCCCTCCACCCTCTGCCTCTGTTAGCAACAAGTCTGATCTTTCCCTATGAGTTTTGTTTCATTTTTAGATTCCTCATATAAGTGAGATCATACAGTATTTGTCTTTCTCAGTCTGACTTATTTTACTTACCATAATGCCTTCAAGATCCAGCTATCTTTTTCCAAATGGTAGGATTTCCTTGTGTGTGTGGTTTTTTTTTTTATGGATGAATAATTTTCCATTGTATGTATAGATACCACAGCTTCTTTTTTTTCTTTTCCTTACGTAAGCTCTACACTCAACATGGGGCTTGAACTCTTGACCCTGAGGTCAAGAGTCACATGCTCTATGGACTGAGCCAGCCGAGCACCCCCTATACCACAACTTCTCTATCCATACATCCATCAGTGGACAGTTAGGTTGTTTCCATGTCTTGGCTATTGTAAATAATGCAGCTATGAACATGGGATTGCAGATATCTTTTGAATTAGTGTTTTTGTTTCTTTGGATATATTCCCAGAAGTGTAATTGCTGGATCATATGGTAGTTCTATTTTTAGTTTTTTGAGGATTCTCCATACAGTTTTCCACTGTGGCTGTGCCAATTTCCAATCCCACCAATGGTGTGGAAGGGTTCCCTTTTCTTCATATCTGTGCCAGCATTTGTCTCTTGCCTTTTTGATGATGGCCATTCTGACCGGTGTGAAGAGATATGTCACTGTGTTTCTAATTTGCATTTCCCAGATGACTAGTGATGTCAAGCATCTTTTCATATACCTATTGGCCTTTCATATGTCTTCTTTGGAGAAATGGCTACTCAGGTCCTCTGCCCATTTTTTCACTTGGGTTGTGGCTTTTGCTACTGGCTTGTATGAGTTTTTTGTATATTTTGTATATTATCCCCTTATCAGATAGATGGTTTGCAAATATTTTTTTTCCCCACTCTGGAGGTTTTTTTTCACTTTGTTGATGGTTTCTTTTGCTGTGCAGAAATTTCTAGTTTGATGTAGTTTGATGTAGTTTATTTGTAGTCGGTGCTTTAGGTATCATATTTATGGTAATATTATTAGCAAATTTTTATATAATACCCCACAATTTATATGCATTTTATTTATTTGAAATGCCACAGAAATAAAAAATGTCTAGAACATTAACATCTGTGGGGCTGGAGCATTGTAGGCACTCAGTAAAGGCATGCAAACCTCCCTGAGTAAATTACAAAGAATAGAAAACCTTGAAGAGCCCAGGGGACTTGGCAATGAGAAATGTAGCTTGAAGTGCACTGTGGATCAATTCTTTAATGGGACCAGACTAAGAGACTATCTAGGTGAAGATCAAACTCAGACAAACAAAGGTGCAGGGCTCTGAGGCATCTTCAAAGAGAACATAGCAGTAACTGAAAAACTTTTCTTAGAACATCTAGAAGCAAGCATTGAAGAAAGTCCTGAAAATGAATTAGGACTGCCCAGATCTGTGGATCAGTCCTTCAAAACCAGGAAGAAATTCAATCTGTTATTGCTACTGTTCACTTAAAAAGCTAAGACACTGCAAATAGGATATACATCTAATTCTGAACTATGAAGTATAACAGTGTATGAGCATAATTAGAATATTCAAAGGGCTAATGCAAAGCTGAGAACTGAAGAGTTATCCAGGGATCCTACTTGGGTTAATCTGAGCAGATTAACCAAATTGAGTAACATGCAAAGAGATTCTTTCTCTCTCTTTCTTTCGTCTTCTCTTTCTTCCTCTCTTCCTTCCTTTCCTCCTTCCTTCCTTTTAGACAAAGAGAGTAAGCAGAGAGGAGGGGCAGAGGGAGAGGGAGAGAGGGAATCCTAAGCAGGCTCCACACGGGGCTTGATCTCACAGCCCTGCGATCATGACCTGAGCTGAAATCCAGAGTTGAACACTTAGCCCACTGAGCCACCCAGCTGCCCCAAGATTATTTTATTTTATTTTTTTAAAGATTTATATATTTATTTGACAGAGAGAGAGGTCAGAAGTAGGCAGAGAGGCAGGCAGAGAGAGAGGGAAGCAGGCTGTCCGTGGAGCAGAGAGCCCAATGTGGGGCTTGATCCCAAGACCCCGAGATCACGACCTGAGCCGAAGGCAGAGGCTCAATCCACTGAACCACCCAGGCACACCCCTCTTTATTTATTTATTTATTTATTTATTTATTTATTTATTTATTTATTTACCAGGAGATTACATTGAGGTTTCTTTTGGTAAAAAATAAAAAATAAAAAAATAACAGAAATCCTTGCAACTGAAATATTTAAATAATGTCTGGGATTTGCTTTTAAATACTCCAGGAAAAAAAAAGAATCTGTAGGAGATCCATGAAACGAGACCGGCAAAATGTTCATGTCTATAGATATTCAGAGGAGGGAATAATGGCTCCCTGTTAGGCACAGGGAGTGGAAAAAGGAAGTAATAGTTTGCCTTACTAAATCACTATAATGATGCTAAGTTGGAGATCATTGTCCCCATTTTACAGGCAAAGAAAATTGAGGTCACATTCCTAGTGAATGACAATGTAAGAACTTGAGCCTCAGTCTTATGACTTCGAAATACTTCCTTTTGCTAATATTCCACAGTGATTGTCTAAATATGTTTTCGCAGATTCTCACATTTTACTGGAAATGGAGAAGAGTTGTTTTTTCTGTATAATGGAAACTTATTTATAATTCTCATATCTTTCACTTTTCATTATAAGTTCTCATCTCCACTTTTTTTCATAAGTAATCTCTATACCCAACATGGGGCTCAAACTTGTGACCTCAAAATCAAAAGTCAGATGCTTTACCGAGCCAGCTGGGCAACCCCCTGATCTCCATGTTTGAGCAGCTATTTTGACTACATCCTGACTCATGAAGTTGCTTGAATCTCATTTAATCTGAATTCATGATCCATCTCTGGTTGACTCCCACTATTCAGCACAGAATGAATATGGAATTTTTTTTAAAAAAGATTTTATTTACTTGACAGAAAGAGAGAGAGCATGAGTGGTGGGGGGTAGGGAGGTGCACAGAGGGAGAGAGAGAAGCAGACTCCTGATGTGGTGCTGGGGCTCGATCCCAGGACTCCAGGATCAAGACCTGAGTGGAAGGCAGACATTTAACTGATGGAGACACCCAGGTGCCCTGGAATGTTTGGGTTTTTTGGTGGGGGGGGGCTGCGGTTTGCAATAATTCTCAAAGCAAGAGATGACACAATGCCCACAAGCACATGCATATACACACATAAACACAAAGTTTATGTTTACATACTGAAGTACAGTTTTTCCTTTTCAGCAACTTAGCAGTTAGTCTGTGGCCTGCTGTGCCCACTTCCTCTACCCAATTGCTTTTTCTGCCATGTTAAGTAGAGCCAAGCGTAACCCTTCTAGCCAGGTTTGTTCCTTGGTACCATGAAATACATTCGTCATCCTCGTGCCTGTACATTGCATCTGGATTTGAGCTGTTTCTAAAATGAAATTTACTAGAAAGGCTGCTGTGATGGCTCTCCACTCGTTCAATAAACATTTATTAAATGCTGACTCTAGGCTGGGTCCTGTGCTCAGGGTTCAGAGTACAAAGATAAAAACAATAGCTAGGGGGCAGTACAGCATAATGGTAATTAAATGACTAGTGATAGTGATAAGTAAGCAGTAGTGATAAGAGAGTAGGGGCTCCCTTGCCTGGGGTGAAGTCCCAGCCCTGACACTCAGTAAGTAGCTCAATGACTGTGGTTAGGCAAATTGCTTAATCGCTCTATGCCTCAATTTCTTCATCTGTAAATGGGTATAATAATAGCACCGACTGCATAGCTTTGTTGTGAGTTTAACTGAAACAATGCCCCTGTAGAGAGTTTGATGTGGTGCTTAGATCCTAAGAAGTGTTGTAAATGTGAGCTCTTCCTATTCCCCTGTGGGGTTCGTAGAGGAAGGAGAGTGGAAGAAGAAAGTTGATTGCACTGGGGGTGGATTTTTAATTTTAAGTTCTTATTTAAATTCCAATTAGTTAACATACACTGTAATATTATTTCAGGTGTACCATAGAATGAGTTACCACTCCCATACATCACTCAGTGCTCATCACAAGTGCACTCCTTAATCCCCATACCTATTTCCCCCCTTTCCCCTACCCACCTCCCTTCTGGTAACCAGTTTGTTCACCACAGTCAAGAGTCTGTTTCTTGGTTTGCCTCTTTCACTTTTGCTTCCCCTTTGCTTGTCTGTTTCTTAAATTCTACATATGAGTGACATTGTACTGTGTTTGTCTTTCTCTAACCGACTCATTTCACTTAGCATAATACTCTCCAGTTCCATCCACATTGTTGCAAATGACAAGATTTCATTCCTTTTTTTTTAAATTTATTTATTTATTTGACAGAGAGAGAGAGACAGCGAGAGAGGGAACACAAGCAGGAGGAGTGGGAGATGGAGAAGCAGGCTTCCCGCTGAGCACGGAGCTTGATGCAGGGCTCGATCCCAGGACCCTGGGATCATGACCTGAGCCGAAGGCAGAGGCTTTAACCCACTGAGCCACCCAGGTGCCCTGATTTCATTCTTTTTGATGGCTGAGTAATAGTCCATTGTATCTATATACCACATCTTCTTTATCCACTCGCCAATCAATGAATATTTGGGTTGTCTCCAAAATTTTGGCTGTTGTAAATAACGCTGCTGTAAATATGAGGGTGCATATATCCCTTTGATTTAGTATTTTTATATTCTCTAGGTAAATACCTTGTAGTGCAATTGCTGGATCAGAGGGTAGCTCTATTTTTAACCTTTTGAGTAAACTCCATACTGTTTTCCAGAGTGGCTTCACCAGTTTGCATTCCCCATCAGCTGTGCAAGAGGGTTCCCCTTTCTCCACATTCTTGCCAACACCCGTTGTTTCTTGTGTTGTTATTTTTAGCCATCCTGACAGGTGTGAAGTGATATCTCCTTATAATTTTGATTTGCATTTGCCTGATGAGTAATGTTGCGCATCTTTTCATGAGTCTATGGACTATCTATATGTTGTCTTTGGGAAAATGTCTATTCATGTCTTCTGCCCATTTTTTAATTGAATTATTCATTTTGGGGGTTTTGAATTTTATAAGCTCTTCATATATTTTGGATACTAACCCTTGATCAAGTTCATCATTTGCAAATATCTTCTCCCATTCTGTAGGTTGCCTTTTAGTTTTTTGATTGTTTCCTTCACTGTGCAGAAACTTTTTATTTTGATGAAGTCCTAATAGTTTACTTTTGTTTTTGTTTCCCATGCCTCAGGAGACATATCTAGAGGGGCTCCTGGTCAGCTCAGTTGGTGGAGTGTGCAACTCTTGATCTCAGGGTTGTGAGTTCGGGCCCCATATTGGGTGTAAAGATTACTTAAAAATAAAATCTTTAAAAAAAAAAAAAAAGGAGACCTATCTAGAAAGAAGTTGCTTCAGCTGATATCAAAGAACTTACTGCCTGTGTTCTCTTCTAGGATTTTTATGGCTTCAGGTCTCACATTTAGGTCTTTAATCCATTTTGAATTTATTTTGGAGTATGGTGTAAGAAACTGGTTAAAATGTCTATACTACCCAAAGCAATCTATACATTTAATGCACACCCTATCAAAATACCAACAGCATTTTTTTACAGAGCTAGAACAAACAATCCTAAAACTTGTGTGGAAGCACAGAAGACCCCAAATAGCCAAAGCAACCTTGGGAAAGAAAAATCTAGAAGCATCACAATTCTGAACTTCAAGTTATATTACAAAGCTGTAATGATCAAAACAGTCTGGAATCGGCACAAAAATAGACAGATCAATGGAACAGAATAGAAAAGTCAGAAATGAACCCACAATTATATGGTCAATGAATCTCCGACATAGCAGGAAAGACTATCCAATGAGAAAAAGAGTAGCTCTACAACAAATGATGCTGGGAAAACTGGACAGCAACATGGTGGTGGATGTTTTAAGAGAAGTATGTAGACACAGAAACATTTGAGATCAGCCTTGAAGGAGTAGTTCAAGTTTGTTGGGGCAAGGGAGGCCAGAGGGTGATTTCAAGTATAAAGGCCTGGCCCCAGTGCTCCAGGCTGTACATATTTGAAGGACCTTCCATCTCGTGAGCTCCTTAGGAGCTAGGGGTATGGGTGCTCAATCAGATGAAATCTCTTTGGCTACCGTATCACAGGTCAACTCCTTCCTCTGCCTGTTCCTCTTGACTTCACCTCCCCCAAAACTTCTTGCCCACAAACTCCCTATCAGAGTCTGATTATTCAAAGAATTTAACCCACAACATCATGAATGATACTAATTGTGATTTGAAATAGAAAAAGTATGATCTGTGTGCACATTGTAGGAACCTCACGATGGAGAGCCGGCTAGCGGAGATATACATTAATGCATTAGTTAAACCAACATGATGCAGCGGTCCAACACTAGTAAGGAATATTTCGCACTTCTTTACATCGAAGCATCTTTGCTGTGCATACAGTCTTGGATAAATGGATTTACTGGATTTTTTTTAAGCTTTATTTATTAATTTATTTTATTTAGAGAGAGAAGCAGAGAGAGCACAAGCGGGAGGGGCACAGAGAGAGAGAATGTCAAGCAGAATCCACACTGAGCATGGAGCCCAACACAGGACTCAGTCTCACCACCCCGAGACCACAACCTGAGCCAAAACCAAGAGGCAGATACCCAAACAACTACGCCACCCACACGCCCCAGGACTTAACTGTTTTAAATACAATTCCTTAATCTCTTCCAACTATTTTCTGCGGAAAATTTCAAACATATGCAAATGAACAAATAATACACTGATCCCTCCCCATCATCGAGTTTTTTAAAGATTTTATTTATTTATTTACATACAGAGATCGCAAGTAGGCAGAGATGCAGGCAGAGAGAGAGGAGGAAGCAAGCTCCCCGCTGAGCAGAGAGCCCGATATGTGGCTCGATCCCAGGACCCTGAGATCATGACCTGAGCTGAAGGCAGAGGCTTTAACCCACTGAGCCACCCAGACACCCCCATCATCCAGCTTCGACAATAATCGAGTTGTATCCAAACTTGTTTCCTCTCGATAGATCCCTACCCTCACCCTCACGTTGCCCCTTCTGTGTTATTTTAAAGCAAATTCCAGATACCATCCTTCATCAATACACACGTATCTTAAAACTGAATCTCCAAAAGATAAGAACTGCTATTTTAACACATCATACCATTATCTTATCTAAAAATTAATAGGAATTTCTGAAGTTAGAAAATAAACATATTAAGACATATATTAAGACGGATCTTTGGGATGCCTGGATGGCTCAGTTGGTTAAATATCTGCTTTCAGCTTAGGTCATGATCCTAAGGTCCTGGGATCGAGCCCCACATCAGATTTCTTGCTCAGTGGGGAGCCTGCTTTTCCCTCTGCCTGCCACACCCCCTGCTTGTGCACACTCTCTGACAAATAAATAAATAAAATCTTAAAAAACAAAGAGAGAGGGGCGCCTGGGTGGCTCAGTGGGTTGAGCCGCTGCCTTCGGCTCAGGTCATGATCCCAGGTCCTGGGTTCGAGCCCCACATCGGGCTTTCTGCTCAGCAGGGAGCCTGCTTCCTCCTCTCTCTCTGCCTGCCTCTCTGCCTACTTGTGATTTCTCTCTGTCAAATAAATAATAAATAAAAATCTTTAAAAAAAAACAAAAAAAAAAACAAAAAAAAACAAAGAGAGAGAGATCTTTGATCCATCCTGTCCATGTTTAGCTTTCCAATCCCCCCATGAATTTCTTAAAATTGTGTTTGTTTGAATCAAGGCTCAAGTAATATCTACATGAAAATTGGATGATCTGTCCCTTAAATCTTTTTTAATTTATAAGTTACTTCCCCTCTCTTTTTTTTCTTGCAATGTGTTTGTTGAAGAAACTACCCTATTTTTCCTGCAGTGTTTCTCACCATCTGGATCTTGTTGATTGCCTCCCTGTGGTAGTTTTTTAAGCATGTGCTCTGCCCTCTGTGTTTCCTATAAATCAGGACTTGGGTCTAGAGGCTGAATCAGATATTCATGTGTGACTTTTTTTTTTGCAGAACTACTTCATTCGTAGTAGATTCTCCTACCAAGGAGGCATAAAATAACTGGTTATCTCTCCTCTCCTTTTTTAATGAAAACTTAAAAGTGTTTTCTCCCAAGAAATTAAAATCAACATAACTTGGACTTCAAGGTAAGAACTGCAGATGAGCTTTCCCTTTTCCACCGCCATCCTGGTGTGCGTGGCTGACTGTTCCTTGCCATGACTTCTCACAAAACTTTCCGAATCAAGCGATTCCTGGCCAAGAAACAAAAGCGGAATCATCCCATTCCCCGGAGGATTCAGATGAAAAGTGGTAATGCAATCAGGTGCAACCCCAGGAGGAGACACTGGAGAAGAGCCAAGCTGGGTCTCTAAGGCATCAGACGTCATGAGATGACACACCTAATTGGCACATGTATTTAAGCTGCATGAAGATCTTGTGTTCCTATCCTATCACTCTGTAAACATCCCTCCTGCCTGGCCAATAGACATGTTTTTGTTTTGTTTTGTTTTGTGTTTTTTTAAAGATTTTTTTAAAATTTATTTGATGGAGATAACAAGTAGAGAGAGAGAGGTCACAAGTAGGCAGAGGCAGGCAGAGAGAGAAGGGGAAGCAGGCTCCCCACTGAGCAGAGAGCCCGATGTGGGACTCAATCCTAGGACCCTGAGATCATGACCAGAGCTGAAGGCAGAGGCTAAACCCACTGAGCCACCCAGGCGCCTCCAATAGACATGTTTTTACCAGGGAAATGGTTTTTCTGTTGCGATGCCTCTCTAACAGTAAGTTGGTTGAGTAACAAATGTGAGACCTTTAGACTGAGGGGGAAAACCAAAAAATGAAAAGAATCGCAGCTGAGGTGTAGTTGGGTCATCATAGGACAACCGATCTTTAAGGACCCAGAAGACTAAATCTGGTCCTACTGTTATCCTATCATCTGTCATCATCGTCTCATTATTCATCAGGTATTACTA
Organism: Enhydra lutris kenyoni; assembly: GCF_002288905.1. Classification (NCBI taxonomy): domain Eukaryota; kingdom Metazoa; phylum Chordata; class Mammalia; order Carnivora; family Mustelidae; genus Enhydra; species Enhydra lutris. The sequence continues at coordinate 12,710,556 of NW_019154093.1, forward strand.
AGTGCTAAACACAGCATCCAAGACTGGGCTGGGTGTCATGTTATAATAATTAGAACTCTTTATTGAGTCCCTACTGCAGGCCAGCTACTTTACTTTACTTAGGTTATCTGTAATCATCACAACAACCCTGCAATGCAAGTGTTATTATCCCCATTTGAGAGAAGATAACTAAATTTCAAGAAGATAAAATGACTTTCCTAAGGCTGCACAATTGGCAAATGACAGAAGCAAAGGTGGTATGCAGGTCTGTCTGGCCCAGAGTTCTCCTTTTTTCCACTAACCCCTTCCAGTCCTCGGAAAACACACTGAATTATAAGAATGTTCCCTGCCTTCAACAGGATTATATCTATGTAGGAGAAAGAGAGAAATTGCTAAAACGATTAAAGACTATCAGATAAGAAAACACTATATAGAACATGAACAATGAAAATGTGTGCAGTTTGCAAGCAGTGATTGCTATAAATGAACAGGAAGGAGGAGGGGGGCCATCAATGTTGATTGACATTCCTGGGGGAGGTTTCATCAAGCAATGCAGGAATTATTGCAAATACAAAAGCTTTACCAATGAGCAAAGGGTCCTTTGCACAAGCATCTTCTCCCTTGGGATCCATGTCACACTGACACAAAGATTTTGTCACCATGGCAACTGGTCATTGGACCAATGAAATAATCAGTTGTCATGGTAACATGATCTCCATCTTACTCCCACCAGGCACCTGTTCCAAATCATCACATCCTCCAACAACCTCATGCCACCTCAGTGCTCCTTTCTTTTTTCCCTAGTCACCTTGTTACCCCAGCCACCTATGTTTGAGCCCCTAAATTTATGGCTAGATATATTTATGAGACCATTAAAGCGGGAGCAGAGGAAAGCGCCTTGTACTATGGAGGTTCACTACAGACAGGGGAACCCTCTAAAATGAAAGAGTTGAATGAGCCAGAACAGTGAAGAAAAAGAGCGTGTGACGCTTGCCACCCCTCACCCCCTACATTTCCCTAAGTAAAATTCCTTCAGATTTTGAAACGTTGCACTTCCTGATTCTCCTCCTACTTCTGTCTATTCATTCACTGGGTCTTTTCCTTCTCCGATCTCCTAAATGCAGATATCTCTCAAGGCTCCATCCTTTGGGTCCGTTCTTTCTCTAAAGAGCACTGCCCAATGGAGTAGCCACCAACCATGTGATGGTTATAGAGCCCTTGAAATTAATTATAGATATACTGAAGTGAAATGTGCTCAAAGTATAAAATGCATACAAGATTTTATTGACTTCATACCAAAAAAATATAGAATATCTCATTAATAATTTTTATAGTAACTATATGTTGAAATGATAATTTGGGTATGTTGAATACAACTAAATATGCTATTAAAATTTAATTTTATCTGTTCCTTTTTAATGTATTTAACATGGCTACTGAAAAATTTAAATTGCAAATGTGGCTCACATTCATGGTTTGTGTTATCTTTCTGTTGCACAACACTGCTCTAAATTTTCTCTTTCCAGCCATCTCATCCATGCTTTAGGTATCAGGTGTCTCCTCTATGAGATGATTCTAGGATCTGAAATCCCAACCTCTCTTCTGAGATCCAAACCCACATTTCCAATGGCCAGAAAGTCTGGTGGCCCTTTTACAAATAACCACCAGCTCCTTAGCTCTGCAAGAACAAAGCCAGAAGCTTTCCTTCAAAACCTGTTCTTTCTCCTGATTAACTTTATTAAAATTTGTGTTGTTTTCTTATTGCTGCTGTAACAAATTACCACAAACTTGGTGGCTTAAAATAACACTAATTTACCATCTTGAAGTTCTGTAGGTCTGAAGTCTGAAATGGGACCCACTGGGCTAAAATCAAGTTGTCTGCAGGCTGGATTTTCTTCTGGAGGCTCGAGGAGAGAATCCATTTCCTTACCTTTTCCAGCCTCTGGAGGCTTGCGTCCTTCTTGGGCTCCCGACCCCCTTCCATCTTCAAAGCCAACAATGATAGGTCAAGTCTTTCTCAGGCTGTATCCCTATGGCACTAACTCTCCTACTTCTTCTTTCTAGTGATTACCCTGGGCCCATCAGGATTATCCAGGATAATCTCCCCATTTATAGGCGAGGTGATTAGCAAATCTATTTCCATATTCAATCTTAGTGTGTAACAGGACCCATTCCAGGGATTAGGGTGTGGACTTTTTTCATCTGAAAGGGCTGGGCAGAGAGGAACAATCTGTGTTCAAGGCTAACAAGAAAAGAAATGGTAATCAGGGCAGATAGCTCTCATGGCTTTCAAGGCAACAGACTTTCAAGGGGGCAGACATCAATGGTCATCGATGGTATGGAGACATCAGTGGTATGGACATCAGTGGTCTAACACCTTTCTTAGTTTACTGCTTAGTCTATCTCCTCTAAGGCGCCTTTCCCGATCACTCCTTTTTCCCAGTTCCATCACCCCTCCATGACAATTTTTGTACATCCTAAACATCTGTCTTACTCTTTCTGTATCATGATTATGTATACAAGCACTTGATCTTAACTCCTCTACTATGTTGAAAATATTTTGTGAACAGGAACTATTGGGGTTTTTGTTTTGTTTTTAAGTAAACTCTACACCCAACATGGGGCTTAAACTCACAACCCCAAGATTAAGAACTACACAGTCTACTGACTGAGCTAGCCAGGCATCCCAGGAACCCTTCATCTTTGTGTTTCACCTGATGCCTCACATGGTACTTAGTGTAGTTTCCCAATGACAATTTCTTGAATTTAGTTGAAACAACTCATGTTGACTTGTAAAGCATGTGCTTTGTCACCAGAACCACTGATGTCCTTAAACTGTGAACACTTTTTATTTTACTTTTTTTTATTTCAAAGGATTTTATTTATTCATTGGAGAGAGAGAGAGAGAGAGAGAGCGTGCAAGCAGTGGGAGCGGTAGGCAGAGAGAGAGGGAGAAGCAGGCTCCCTGCTGAGCAAGGAGCCTGATGTCAGGCAGGATCCCATGACCCTGGGATCATAACCTGAGCCTAAGGCAGACACTTAACTGAGTCACCCAGGCACCCAGTGAACACTTTCTAAATTGACTTCCACTTAAATGATCCTCTCCATTCTGTTTCAAAAGAACTATCTGGGGTCCCTGGGTGGCTCAGATGGTTAAGCATCTGCCTTTGGCTCAGGTCATAATCTCCAGGTCCTGGGATCAAGGTCTATAATGGGCTCCTGGGTCAGCTCAGTGAGGATGATTCTACTTCTCCCTCTCCCCCTGTCTCTCCCTCTGCTCATGCTTGCTCCCTCTCGGTCTCCCCATATCTCTCTGTCTCAAACGAATAAATAAAATCTTAAAAAAAAAAAAAAAAGAACCATCAGTGCAGGGCACCTGGCTGGCTCAGTTGGTGGAGCATGTGACTCTTGGACTCAGGGTTATAAATTTGAGGCCCATGTTGAGTATAGAGATTACTTAAAATCTTTAGGGGCACCTGGGTGGCTCAGTGGGTTAAAGCCTCTGTCTTCAGCTCGGGTCATGATCTCAGGGTCCTGGGATTGAGCCCCACATCGGGCGCTCTGCTCAGCAGGGAGCCTGCTTCCTCCTCTCTCTCTGCCTGCCTCTCTGCCTACTTGTGATCTCTGCAGAGTAAATAAATAAAATCTTAAAAATAAAAAAATCTTTAGGGTGCCTGGGTGGCTCAGTCGTTAAGTGGCTGCCTTGGGCTCAGGTCATGATCCCAGGGTCCTGGGATAGAGGCCCACATTGGGCTCCCTACTTAGAGGGAAGCCTACTTCTCCCTCTTCTGCTCCCCCTGCCTGTGTTCCCTCTCTCTGTGTGTCTCTCTCTGTCAAATACACAAATAAAATCTTAAAAAAAATAATAAAATATTTAAAAAAAAAAGAACCTTTGCCTACAAGTGTAATCCTTGTAGGTAATGGGCTGCTGTGCACATGAATTTTATGCTTATCTAGGGTCAGCTGTATTTGATTTCATAACCTGTTGATGCCAGATGTACTTATTAAATTATAAAATATAATTTAATTTAAAGTTATGTATAGCAATGTAATATGGATGTCAAAAGAAAGAGAATTGTTTCTATGAAGATTGAGTTGGTTATCCCAAAAACGGGAGGAAGTACAGCACCCTAAAATCTACTGATACCATGTGAACAGATTAAAGGAGAAAACCTGACCATTCCAATTTTTTAAAAAATCCACAAAATTTAACACTCATTAATGATTTCAAAAAATCTTTAAAGCGGAGACTAGAAAGCCATTGTCCTTATTTACAAATAATGTGATTGATTACATACAAAATCCAAGATAATCCACAGAATAGAATCTATTTAAAACTAATAAGGGAGTTTAGCAAACATGCTATATTCAGGATCAATAGGGAGGAATCAGTAGTCTTTCGACATCAGTAAATAATCAGAACTTGTGGTAAGACCAAAGATCCCATCTACAATAAGGACAAAAATAAGATTACCAGGAATCAATCTGACAAAAAGTAACATTGTGAAGAAAATTATAAAATTGAAGAAGATGTGTACATACACACAGAGAGAGACCTGTCATAAACATGTAAATTTAGATTTAATATCAAACATGTAAATTCTTCCCAAATTAGTTCAGAAATCCAATATAATTTTAAATAATATCCAAATATAACTATTTATGAAATTAAACAGACCAGTCTTAAAATTCATATAGGAGAGAAAAAGGATAAGACAGTTTTGAAGATGACAGTTTTGAAGACCGTTGCACCAGGTATCAACTTATTTTCATGTTATAGTTAACACAGCATGATACTGGCTTGAGGATAGACACATTGGTGAACAGAAAAGAGACTCTGGAAAGAGGTCTAGGAATATATGCAGACTCCATATATTCAACAGTGGCATTACAATGGTGGGGGATGGGTGGGTGGAAAACAAGCTATTCAATTATGAGAAAATTGGCTGTAAAGAATTCAGATAATATACCTGGATCCACTTGCTCCTGGAAGCCCCAGAAGCTATTGACATTTCTTCCTCTAATACTTCTAGTTGTCTCACTCTCACCATAGAATGAGAACTGGCCTTGGTGTGGACTCTGTTGTTCCCAACACCGCGGAAGACACATTGGTTCTGGGACCCAGGTCCCACCTTACCAGACTTAGGTAAGATAGGTCTCTTCCATCACCTTCAGGCTCAGATAAAAGCGTCAAGCTCCATACAACAGCGCTGGACACTGGTTTACCCACTGGCTACACAGAGAAAATGTGTAACTCAACCCAGAAGTGAGTTAAATTTCAGAGGAGTAAGCTTCAACCATGAACGGGGAGGAGAAAAGAAGACCCAGGCGATATATTGTTTGCCCTTCTTCCTCTCTCTGACGGACTATTCTAAGGCATGGTGCACACACAGAACATGTCAGGAAGATGTCCTAGGGGACCAAGGCTGGATTTCCTTGGGATGCCATGGCCAGCGTGGCAACATATCAACTGATAGTTGGTTTTCTTTCTTCTACTTCCCATTTCCCTTCTTAACTCTTACTGCCCTGGGATTGCTCCTCTCAATACTTTAGCAAGAGGGGGGCCTGAGTTCTATTTTTCAGAGAACCTGGCATAAGACGGTTGTATATACAAAAAAAAGAAAGCTAACTCCCTAGCCACCCCACACCATACTGAAAATCATATCAAAATCGAATAAAGACCTAAAATTAGAAATAAAAAGCTTTAAAACATTTTGAAAATAATGCTGGGAGAAACTTTTTCTCAGAATAAGCAAGTATTTCTTAAAATCTGAGAGGATAAACCATGACAGAAAAGACTGATAAATGTGATTACCTATAATTTAGAAACATTTATTCAACAAAAGATGACATGAACAGGGGCACCTGGCTGGCTCAGTTGGGAGCACTATGTGATTCTTGATCTCGGAGTTGTGAGTTCGAGCCCCATGTTGGATGCAGAGATTTATTTAAAAATCTTAAGGGGCACCTGGGTGGTTCAGTGGGTTAAGCCTCTGCCTTCAGCTCAGGTCATGATCCCAGGGTTCTGGGATCAAGCCCCTCGTTGGGCTCTCTGCTCAGCAGGGAGCCTGCTTCCCTTCCTCTCTCTCTGCTTACCTCTCTGCCTACTTGTGATCTCTGTCTGTCAAATAAATAAATAAAATCTTTAAAAAAAAAAATCTTAAAAAAAAAAGATGACATGGATAAAGATAAATTACAACCTGCAATCTGAGAAAGATATTTGCAATTCATTTAATCGACTAGGCCACGTATCTGGAATTTAGCAAAAATTTTTACAAGTCGAAACTAAAAGAGGAGTGCCTGGGTGGCTCAGGTCATGATCCCAGGGTTGAGCCCAGCATTGAGCTCCCTACTCAGCGGGGAATCTGCTTCTCCCTCTCCCACTCCCCCTGCTCATGCTCCCTGTCTCTTTCTCTCTCACAAAAAATAAATAAATAAATAAATAAAATCTAAAAAAAAAAAAGAATAAAAGATAACAGAGAAATGAGCAAAGAACAGAAACGAGCAATTCCTAGAAGACTTCTGGATGGCCAATAAATATATGAACAGATAATGGACCTCATTACTGATTGGCCAAATTAAAATCACTTGAAATATCATTCCAGGGGTGCCTGGGTGGCTCAGTGGGTTAAAGCCTCTGCCTTTGGCTCAGGTCATGGTCCCAGTGTCCTGGGATCGAGCCCCACATCAGGCTCTCTGCTCAGCAGGGAACCTGCCTCCTCCTCTCTCTCTCTGCCTGCCTCTCTGCCTACTTGTGATCTCTATCTGTCAAATAAATAAATAAAATCTTAAAAAAATATATCATTCCACACCTATCTATCTGGGAGAAAACTTAGAAGAATGATAGGATGAGTGTTGGGTATGGAGCAATGAAGTCTCACACACTGCTAGAGAGAGCGTCAAAGGCTACAACCATATTAGAAAATAATTTGAGGGGCCCCTGGGTGGCTCAGTCCTTAAGCATCTGCCTTCGGCTCAGGTCATGATCCCAGGGTCCTGGGCTCGAGCCCCGCATCGGGCTCCCTGCTCAGGGGCAAACCTGCTTCTCCCTCTCCCTCTCCCACTCCCCCTGCTTCTGTTCCCTCTCTCGCTGTGTCTCTGTCCATCAAAAAATAAATAAAATCTTAAAAAAAAAAAGAAGAAAAAAGTAAAGAATTTGAGGATATACTTCTAAAGTTATGTATGCCCTTTGACTCCCAGATTCCATTTCCATTATATTTTCTAGGCTACAGAAACTCCCACATATATCAACCAGGAGATTTATGAAGGAATGACTGCTGCAGTGTTGTTTGTAATGGAAAAAAATGGACATAACTCAAATGTTCAACAAGAGAAAAAACAAGTTTTGCTATATTGACAAAATCTTATAAATTGAATGCAGATGTACTCACTAGAGCTCTATATAGCAACAAGGATTAATCGCAAACAAATGATAATGAAAGAAAAAAATCAAGTGGAATCGTGCATGCTAGGTGACACCATTTACATACAGGTTCCAAATACGTCAAACAAAGCCATGTACTTATTGGCACACATATGTAATACATACAAGAACCCACATGGGGTGGTGCCTGGGTGGCACAGTCGGTTGAGTGTCCAATTCTTGATTTCAGCTCAGGTGCTGATTTCAGGGTTCTGTCAGGCCTGAATTTGGGTCCACGCTCCAAGGGAAGTCTGCTATGGATTCTCTTGCTCCCTCTCCTTCTGCCCCTCCCCCTTTCAAGTAAGTGAACAAACAAACAAACAAAACCACATATGAGTAAGGTAAATGCTGAATTCAGGACAGTTGTCCTGGATGGGGAGGGCGGAATAGAAATGAAATCAGTGTGTAGGGCCTGCTGGAGGTTTCAACTCTATCTGTAATGTTTATTCCTTTTTGAAAACTCTGAAGCAACTTTAGCAAAACGGTAGCATTTATACAGCTGAATGTGGGCACAGGTGTTCCTTCTGTTTTTCTCCTTGCATGTTTGCAACATTTCATTAGAGTTTTCTTTTTTTTCCCTAAACTAAGTGGAATGCTTTGAAAAGATCCAGTAAAAGCTGAGTCACGGAAAAACAGAAAAACAAAAACAAAACTACCATTGAGACAAGCGTGGGCCAAACAATTGTAAAAAGTTGGGTAAGTAATTCACAGCACAGTAATTTCAAGTCCTGCACACAGATTTCCTTATCACATGTGTTGAAGTTCTTGGCCCACTATAAAGAAACCCAAAGTGGGGGCACCTGGCTGGCTTAGTCCGTGTAGCATGCAACTCTGGACCTCAGGGTCCTGAGTTCAAGCCCCACGTTGGGCGTGGAGCCTATTTAAAAAAAAAAAAATAGAAAGCAAGAAACAGAAAAAAAAAAGAAACCCAAAATGGAAATCATCAAAATGCATGTTGTGGGTGTAGGTTGCTCAAGAAAGATAATGCAGAGCTCCAAACAGAGGACTCCTTCTCAACCTTGCCTTATGTCAAACATTCGTGAGTGAATATATCTAAATATGTTTGAAGTTAAAATGAAATATTTAAAGTAAGTATGGGCCCCATTTTGTGCTTTCTTTCTTTAACAGAATTATTCAATTTCTGGTCCTGATCTGTTGGATAAGAAGACTTCCTCGGTAATCATTCCAAGGTCTATTAACACATATTAAAGGCCTCCATGCTAGGCATGGAACGAGGTACAGGTGACTCCCTGAAGGACTGAGTGAACCGAGGACGTGAGGGTACAAGCATCCTGGGCAGAGGATGAAATGGGAGCAAATTCAGCAAAACATGGCCAGGAAATAGAGCATGGATTTCTTCTCCTGGAAAGTGTCAGAGCAGGAAAGAAGTTGAAATCGGTTATGGTGAGACTAAAGAAAGAGGTACTTGAGTTTGTCTTAATTTCGAATTTAGCATACAGCAGTTTCAAAATTGAATGCATTTTATTCATCTTACATTAAGTTGTCAGCTCAGAGAGTGGTCATCTGTAGTTTCTAAGCACTTCCTGAAAAGCCTATGCTGATGTCATTTCTAAAAATAACACAGTGGAGAGGCACCTGGGTGGCTCAGTCGTGAAGCGTCTGCTTTAGGCTTGGGTCATCCCAGGGTCCTCGGATTGAGCTCCGCACTGGGTTCCCTGCTCAGCGGGAAGCCTGCTTCACCCACTCCCTCGCTCCCTGCTTGTGTCTCTCTCCCAGTGTCTGTCTCTGTCAAATAAATACAATTTTAAAAATAAATAAATAAAAAATAAAAATAACACAGTGGGATAGGAGTTATCTCTTTCAGCTTCTATAATAATTAATAAATTGCCATATTTATTTTTTAATAAATTTTGACACCAAAAAAATGCACCTTTACTTTTTTTTTTTTTTTTTTAATTAATACACTCTTACAGGGTGCCTAGGTAGCTCAGTCAGTTAGGTATCTGCCTTTAGCCCAGGTCATGATTCTGGGGTCCTGGAAGCAAGCTCCGTGTAGGGCTCCCCTCTCTCTCTTGCTCGTTCGCTCTCGCTCAAATAAAAAAAGATAAAATCTTAAAAAAAAAAAAAAAGTAATGCACCTTTAAACAGAATAAAGACATTACAAATTAGGCCATGGTTTCTTTTACCACCATCCCAATGCTAGTTCCCTCTCCCCACATATATTTTTTAAAATTTTTAAAGATTTATTTATTTATTTGAGAGAGAGAGAGAGAGTGGGGGTGGGGGCAGAGGGGGAGAGAACCTCAAGTAGACTCCCCACCGAGTGTGGAATGTGATGCAGGGCCCCATCTCATGACCCCGAGATCATTACCTGAGCTGAAAATCAAGAGCCAGTTACCTAACAGACTGAGCCACCCACGTATAACCAAAGTAATATGGGTGCCCCTCCCCTTCCCCACACATAACGAAAGTTAAGACCTATGGCTATGGAGCGAGATTGTCCAAGTTCAAATCTTTTGTTTGGTTGGTTTGGGTTTGGGTTTTGATTTTTTTCTCTTAAAAAAAAAAAAAAGAACCACTTTATTGATGTATGATTAACATGTAAAAAGAGATATATATTTAAGACATACAATTCAATGAGTTTGGAATTAAATATATGCCTGTGAAATCATTGCCACCATCAAACCCATAGATGTTTCCATCCTCCCCCAAAGTTTTCTCTTCCTTCCTCTTTATTATTATTTTTGTTTTGTGTTAAGAACATTTGACATAGCATCTACCCTCTTACCAAAAACACTCTTTTTAAAAGATTTTATTTATTTATTTGACAGAGAAAGAGAGAGAGAGATGGCAAGAGAGGGAATACAAGCAGGGGGAGTGGGAGAGGGAGAAGCAGGCTCCCTACCCAGCAGGGAGCCCGATGCAGGGCTCAGACCTAGGACCCCGGGATCATGACCTGATCTGAACGAAGGTAGATGCTTAATGACTGAGCCACCCAGGTGGCCCCTCTTAGCAAAATTTAAGTGTAAAATACAATATGGTGGGGTGCCTGGGTGGCTCAGGAGGTTAAGCAATCAATTCTTGGTGTGGCTCTCTGAGGTCCCCAGGACCCCATGATCTCTGGGTCCCCAGGACTGAGTCCCATGTAGGGCTCCACGCTCAGGAAGTCTGCTTCTCTCCTTCTCCGTCTTCCTCTGCCCCCTCTCTCAAATCAATCAATCAATCAGTCTTTAAAAAATAAAATAAAGGGGCGCCTGGGTGGCTCAGTAGGTTAAAGCCTCTGCCTTTGGCTCGGGTCGTGATCTCAGGGTCCTGGGATCAAGCCCTGCATCGGGCTCTCTGCTCCGAGGGGGGCCTGCTTCCTCCTCTCTTTCCACCTGCCTCTCTGCCTACTTGTGATCTCTGTCAAATAAATTTTTTTTTAAATCTTAAAAAAAAATAGTGCTAGCTATTGGCACTATGCTGTAGAACAGATTTTCAGAACTTACATATCTTGCATAACTGAAACTTTGTGTTCTGTGACCATCACCTTCCAGTTTCCCTCTCCCCCCAGCCCCGCTAACCACCGGACTACTCTCTTCTATAAGTTTGACTACTTTAGATTCTACATATAAGAGACATTATTTATAAATTCAAATCTTGATTCTGCAACTTACTCATGACTTGAAAAGTCATTTAACCTCTCTCAGCTTCAGTTCACCATCATGAAGAAGATAGTGGTACATATCTTAGAGGGTCATTGTAAGGATTAAATGAGGAAAATCTTTCAAAGGGCTCAGAGCAGTTTTGTTGTTGTTGTTTTGTAGAAAGCACTCAATAATATGCCATTATTGGTTATTATTTTCAGTTTGATAGGATCTCAGCCCTTAACTCTTATGTTTTAAATATACACATTGCAGATAACATTGTTTTGTGTGAGGTTGTTTTTACTAAATGATATCATACCAACCCTATTGGTCAGCAACTTTGTTTTGTCACCAAAAATAAATTCTGGAAGTCATTCTCTGCAAAATCAACCTTTTCTTTAAAATTGTGCATAGGCAGTCCACTTCCGATAAAACTTAAGACCTTTAAATTTTTTCCCAGTTTGTCCTATGATGAGCAATGCTGCAATGAACATTTTTATGTGAGCAGCTTGTCCACTTGTTTTTTTTTAAAGATTTAATTTATTTGAGAGAGAGAAAGATTGCACAAGCAGAGAGGAGCAGAAGGAGAGGGAGAAGCAGTCTTCCTGCTGAGCAAGGAGCCCCATGTAGGACTTGATTCTATAGACCCTGAGATCATGACCCAAGCCGAAGGCAGAGGCTTAACCAACTTAGCCACCCAGGTGCCCCTGTTTTGTTTTGTTTTAAAGATTTTATTCGTGGCACCTGGGTGGCTCAGTCCGTAAGCCTGTGCCTTTAGCTCCGGTCATGATCCCAGGGTCCTGGGATTGAGCCCCGAGTCAGGCTCCTTTCTCAGCCAGAAGCCTGCTTCTCCCTCTCCCACTCCCCCTCCTTGTGTTCCCTCCCTCGCTATCTCTTTCTCTGTCAAATAAATAAAATCTTTAAAAACAAATAAATAAAGTTGTTATTCATTTATTTGAGAAACAGAGAAAGTACAAACCAGAGAGGGGCAGTGGGAGAGATGGGGATGGGGAGGAAGAGGGGGACAAGCAGACTCCGTGATGACCGATGACTGGGGAGCCACACCTGGGGCTCCATCCCAGGACATTGAGATCATGACCTGAGCCAAAGGAAGATGCTTAACCAACTGAGCCACCCAGGTGCCCCCAGTTTGTGCACTTGTAAGTGCTTCACTATGGTAGATGCTGAGAGAGGGAGCTCCCAGGTCATAGTATACACACATTTAAAATTTCAGGGAGGGCTGCCACTTGGCCTCCCAAGTAAGTGGCTGTGCCAATTTACATTCCTATCAGCAGTCTCTATGAGGATTAGGCGTTTCAACTTTGTGAATGCTTTTCACATCCTTTCTAACACTTAATATTAACAATCTTAAATTCTGATCTAATAGGTGAATTTTTTTTTTAAAGATAGGGCCCTAGTGGCAATATAATTTTAATATCTTATATTTCTTTTTTTTAAGATTTTTTATTTATTTCTTTATTTGACAGATGGAGATTACAAGTGGGCAGAGAGGCAGGCTGTGGGGGTTGGGGGGGAAGCAGGCTCCCTGCCGAGCAGGGAGCCCAATGTGGGGCTCTATCCCAGGACCCTGGGACCATGGCCTGAGCCGAAGGCATAGCCTTAAACCCACTGAGCCACCCAAGTGCCCCTAATAGGTGAAAAAATTTTAAAAAGATTTTGCTTTTAAATAATCTCTACACCCAACATGCGGCTCGAATTCACAACCCTGAGCTCATGCTCTTTTAATGGAGCCAGCTGGGTGCCCTTGAAATTTATTTTAAATTAAATTTCCCTGATTCCTGGAAGAATTGGTCAAATGTGTGTTTTAATATGTATATTGGCCATTTGTGTTTTTCCATTTGTAAATTGTTGGTATCCTATTTTCTTGTTTGTTTATTAAGTATAGGAGTTCCTTATACACAATGAGTCTTAATTTCCTAACAAATATACTACAAATATTTTTTTCTCAGTGTGCTGCCTTTAGCTTTACTTATGGTATCTATTGTTTTACAGAAGTTTTTAATAGTGATATAGTCAATGTATCACTTCTCTCTGAAGGTTTTTTTTTCTATTTGAATCTCCCTCACCAAGATTTTCCTTACTCCTAAGGCCAAGAACATTTGTCTATAATTTTTTTTCTAATAATTTCATAGCATTTTTTTACACTTAGGTTTTTAATTAATCAAAAATGTATATTTTTTGTATGCCAGGCTGGCTCAGTCAGTAGAGCATGCAACTCTTGATCTCAGGTTTGTGAGTTCAAGCCATGTTGGGTATAGAGATTACTTAAAAATAAAATCTTAAAAAAATTTTTTGATATTTAAAATTAATTATTTAAATCTAATTTAACTTAAATTTAAATTTAATTTAAAATTAAAAATAAATTTAATTAAAAATTTAATTAAAAAATAAATTAAATGCACAAGTCAATGGTTTTTAATATATTCACAGAGTAGTACAATCATCACACAATTTGGGGAAATTGTCATCATCCCCAGAAGAAACCTCATCCCCTTTTCACTCCAGTCCTTCTCCCAGTCCTAGACAACTATTAATCTACCTTCCTTCTCTATAGATTTGCCTATTCTGGACAGTTCATATAACTGGGATCATACATGTGTCCAACATACTTTGTGTCCAACTGCTTTTACTTAGCAGCAGGTTTCAAGAGTCATCCAAATTGTAGAATGTATCAGTATTTCATTCCTTTTTATAACCCCAAAATACCACATTTTATTTATCTATGCATCAGTTGATGGACATTTGGGTTTTTTCCATTTTGGGGTTCTTAGGAATAATGCTGCAAGGAGCATCACGGCCCCAGGCAATCACTAATCTGCTACCTGTCGCTGCAGGTTAGTATTCCCTTTTCTAGACTATCATATTAATAAAATCATATAGTATGTATTCTTTTGTCTCTGGCTTTTCTTGCTGAGCATAATGTTTGTAAGATTCATCCGTGTTATTGTACATATCACAAGTGCATACCTTTTTATGGCTGATAAGCATTCCATTGTGTGGATACACCACCAAATTTTTAAATGTTGATGGGACCCAATGTACCAATTTTTAAATATTCCATGCATTTTGGATCTCACTCACAATCTGCCTTTAAAATTGATTCATTGGGGAAGCTTTCCGCGCTGGTCCTGATGAATCTCAGGCATTCACATGACTCTTAGATAATAAGAAGATCCCATGGTCACAATAAATGACAGTGTTACTTCAGGCATGGGAATGCCCAGTTCCAGATAATAATCAAAATGCCAAACTTTATTAAAGGCAAAACTCCTCTCCTCTAACTTGGACTTTCTGCATGAACACTTAAAACAGGACCTGAGGGAGGAAAGGAGGGGCACCGTTCTGCTCTCTTTCCCTGTCTAGGTTATCACCTCCTTTTCCAGGTGGCTCTCTCAGTTTTGGAACAGTCAAGTAAGAACTTTCTCTCAGGTTTGGGAAAGAAACACTTTCATTAAATAGTTTCAAGTTCTTCGGGACTGGCAAATAGTCAAACTGACCCTTTCCTTCTGGGCTATGTTTCCAGGTTGTGCAGAGGTCCCCAGTAGATACCTTTTGTTGTGCTTGCCACAGTGCAGGCAATACCATTTTTTCCCATTGGCTTCTCCCATCTCAGCTCTTGTGGTGGCCCTCTTCATCATGGCTCTGTCTTTTTTTTTTTAAGGATTTTATTTATTTATTTGACAGACAGAGATCGCAAGTAGGCAGAGAGGCAGGCAGAGAGAGAGGAGGGGAAGCAGCCTCCCCACTGAGCAGAGAGCCCGATGCAGGACTCGATTCCAGGACCCCGAGATCATGACCTGAGCCGAAGGCAGGTCTTTACCTTTAACCCACTGAGCCACCCAGGAACCCTATCATGGCTTTTTCTGTTGGTGTCCCATGACTCTTCCAAGCCATTCTCTTGGGCAAGATTTAACAGGGGTTAAGCCAGCTCTCCTTCCAAAGAAATCTTCCACCCTAACTCTTGGAATGTAGACCTCTTGACATAATCATTTCCCCTCCTCCCGGGTGGTCTGAACAGCCAGCCATCCCATCTCCGCTCTTCCCATGTTGCAGACACAAGGCAGACACTGACCTACTACCTGGAGGAGTTATAGATCAAGGTCTCCAGGTAGTCCCATTGAAATGGTTCCCTCCTGACTTGAGAAGGGGAAAGGATCCCCTAGCCCTGCTCCTTGTGAGGGAAGGAGAGATAAAGCCTAGCTCTCTTCAGAAAAGTCCTCTTCACAAAGTTTTACAGCAACCTTTATACCCTGAGGGTGAGGGAGCTGAAAATGTGCAACTCATTTTTGACCATTTACTTTGAGACTCCTACAAGATGGCCTGCTGACAACTTTGTTATAACATCTATTGCCTTAGGGTTTCTGGCTGAAACTTCCAATTTAAAATCCTATTAACACATGCATTTGTGAGCTAAATGCTACTTGGATGTGATGTATTATTCTTTTTACTGTCCTAATGGATTAAATTTGTCAGTGTTTTATTTAAGATTATGGAATCTCTGTTCATAAATGAAATTGACTATACTTGTGCTTTTTTGGTACCGACCTTGCAAGTATCATGCGGCAGGATAGAAATTTGCATACTGTGACTCAGATGTGAAAAAGAATACAATGTTCATTATTTTCTACAACTAATTCTGTCTTAGACTTAAGCCTCTACTTCTGCTAATAGCATGGGAAAAAACCTTTTAATTATGTTTATGTCTCTATGAGTTCAAATTGAATTTAGTCAATTCAGAATTATACTCCCTGCTGGCTGTTCCCCCCCCCCCCACTCATGACAGCAGGGGAGGAACCCCACACTATCCTGTGACCTTCCCTGATCCCACTATTCAAGCCCGCTGAGGAAAAGCTGGTCCTACCTTATCTTTTGCAGAACTGTTCTGATGTCTACTACTGAGATCCAGCATCTCTGTGTTCTGGACTTCCCTGTGCCAGGACTTACCCCAGGCAGGGAAATAATCTAAATTATTAAGAAGGGAAAAATGCATCAGGAGGTATTTTCTAAACATTCTAACTAGCATCCTTGCATTTAAATCCAAGACATTCGGGGCGCCTGGGTGGCTCAGTGGGTTAAAGCCTCTGCCTTCGGCTCAGGTCATGATCCCAGCGTGCTGGGGATCGAGCCCCACATCGGGCTCTCTGCTCCGCAGGGAGCCTGCTTCCTCCTCTCTCTCTCTGCCTGCCTCTTTGCCTACTTGTGATCTCTGTCTGTCAAATAAATAAATAACATCTTTAAAAAAAAATCCAAGACATTTATGGTTCTTATGCTTTTGTTGCTAAATCAAGAATCCAATCACACAGAATAGTTCCCAATTAGACTGATGGGGAAGCAAGCTGCCGATTTTCTCCAAGTGCTATCCGCAGCTCCTCAGAATCCTCTCATGAAACCTATGCTAATAACCCTTACTTCTAAAAGCCCTGCCAGGTGCCTTCCTTATATTATTTTTTTAAAAAGATTTTATTTATTTTTTTGGCAGAGAGAGAGAGAGAACACAAGTAGACAGAGCAGCAGGCAGAGAGAGAGAGAGAGAGAGAAGCAGGCCCCCCACTGAGCAGGAAGCTCCCTGTGGGGCTCGATCCCAGGACCCTGGGATCATGACCTAAGCGGAAGGCAGCCGCTTAACCGACTGAGCCACGCAGGTGCCCCTTTATATTATTTTTAATTCTTGTTATATAACCCAGTGGAGT
Source organism: Enhydra lutris kenyoni (assembly GCF_002288905.1). Taxonomy (NCBI): domain Eukaryota; kingdom Metazoa; phylum Chordata; class Mammalia; order Carnivora; family Mustelidae; genus Enhydra; species Enhydra lutris. Next base: position 12,727,256 of record NW_019154093.1, read on the forward strand.
ACATAATGCCATTGGCATTTTACAGAAAAATAAATTGAGGCATAGAAAGATGGCCTGTATTCCTTAGGATACAGGCTAACTTGCTGTAACAAAGAGACAACAAAATACAGTGGTTTGAACAAGCTACAGGTTTATTTCTCTCTCACAGAACACAACAGAGACAGGCAGAAAGTCCAGGAGGGCGGGCGTCTCCGCTTCCCTCAGTTATCCAGGGACCCCGGACCTTCCATCTCGTTCCTCCACCATTGAATCATCCAGGGTTCTGTCCTCACCTATTTGGTAAAAGCTGGCTCGCCACTACACACGCACGCCCCAGCCTGTGGGAAGGAGAAGGAAAGGATGAAGGACAGGCAGTTCCTTTAAGGAGAGTCCACACAAAGCCTTCAGTGTGTGTCCTGCTGTCCAGAAAGATCATAGTCACACGGCCACAACTGACTGCTGGAGGGGCTGAAAAATATAACCTCTACTCAGTGGCCACATGCCAAGGGGAAACTAGTGTTAGAGAGGTATGGTGGGAAATCCATTACTAGAAGAAGTTCGGAATCATGGACACTGGGAATGGTTTAGGACTCTCTACACAGGATCTAATATGATTCTTTCCTTCCAAATTCCGAGCAGCGTGTGCAGAGCGGAAACTACATTTCGCATTTACCCTGCAGATGGGAGCCACCAATGAGATGCACACAGAAGTCACTGTGGGGGGCTTCCAGGAAAGCGTTTGTTGTCCTTCTGCCTTTCGTCCTTCCTACTTTTTGGAAAGCAGATCCGGTGACCGGAGCTTCAAAAGCCGTATTAGACCATGAGTGACCTAGAACGTGCTAAAGATGATGGCGGCATGCCAAAAGGAAGAACCTAGAAATGTAATGATCAGGGAGCCACCATCCCCCTCCTGAACCACCTAACTCTGCACTTCCTTATTTTGAGGGAGAAACCAGCCTCTTTCACATTTCAGCGGCTTTATGACCTATGAGCAACCAAATATAATTCTTAACTAACTCAAATTGTTCAGTTAAGGAATGTTTTCACAGTCATGCAGCTAGGAAGATGTTGACACTCAGATTTACTGAGCTCTAAAGCCCATATTCTTGCCCGTCCTGGATTAAATTAGTCTTTTACAAGACAAAATGGTATGCTTTTGTTAAGATTCTGCAATGCAATGAAGAAATAGTGGTAGGGTCCATCATAATTTAGCAAAAGATATTTATCCTTTACATCTAGAGTCCTTGATGTGATTGAAAGGGTCCGTAGACAAAAGGACGAGACTGATACAAAGCAAAGGTCAAGCAAAGCTTTATTTCGCGCCAAGCATCGAGAATCAAACTGACTGGCCAGGGCCGTCTCTTGCAAAGAGGCGACCCCTCCCAGTCTCGCAGATTAACTTTTATAGAGTAAAGGCCATGTGGTTGAGCCTGGCCACACACAGGTGGCCAATTGAATTACATTCTACCCCATGATAGTCATCTAATTCAGCCAATGACCTTGGCTAGAATTGGCGCCTTTGTCTGGTGCCCAAAAGGCGGGGGCTCACGCTCTCTGGCGGGTAATACGTGCGCTTTTACTTGATTGGACGTCTCCACCTGGCTGAACACGTCCTTGGCGGTTAGGGAGGTAATATGTGCGCTTTCCCTTGATTGGACGTTTCCATCTGGCCGGACACGTCCTTGAATCTGGACTCTGTTATCCGGGCTATTTGGCCGTATTTCACCAATTCTGTTTCTAAGCGCTTTCCTCTTGGGGGAAGGGGCAGGTTCAATCTAAGTTTACTGCATAAACAACAAAATGGCTCACTCTGTCTAAGTAGGCCCTTACAGTGATAAGGCATTTGGTTAGCAAAATGTTCCTCTGTTCGATGTATGGAACATACAATTACAGAAGAGCTCCCTGAGCTGTCGAACCAGGCATGATCTGTTATTCTTTTTTTTTTTTTTTAAGATTTTATTTATTTATTTGACAGGCGGAGATCACAAGTAGGCAGAGAGGCAGGCAGAGAGAGAGGAGGAAGCAGGCTCCCTGCTAAGCAGGAAGCCCGACATGGGGCTCGATGCTAGGACCCTGGGATCATGACCTGAGCCGAAGGCAGTGGCTTTAACCCACTGAGCCACCCAGGCGCCCCATGATCTGTTATTCTTATCTCTGACTTTTTCTATTAATTTTAATTGGCTTCCTATTCATTCCTTTTGTTGTGAGCTAGCATGTGCTGACAGGCAAGCAGTAGGAGGCACCAGTGTAAGGAGGATGAATGGGGAACATTTTTGAAATATATAATAATCTATTCATCACTGTAACTTTTGTTCCTATTTGGGAAAAGTCCAAATTATTTAACTTTAAGTCTAATACGGTGGGCGCACCTTATGGGACACAGAGTTGGAGAGTCTCTGATTGACATAATTGACTGATGGACCTTATACTGTCAGGATGGAAAAGCACAGAAAAGGAACAGGTTATGAGAGCCATTACGGCCCTGTGAACCTGGATAAAGGCTAGGAAATCAACTACATGGACTATTTAACCCACATGTTCCAAATTGCTCCTAGGAATAATAGCACTAAAATTAGTGAGGAAAATTTTGCTCATTTTTATGGGCAAAATACCAGAAAGTTGACATAAGTTGCTTAAAAGGGCTTATTAGAGAATTTTCTTATTATCTTCTTTTGAGAAAGGGAGAAATGATTGTCTGAGGCTGTCAAAATGTTTAGATTCAGAATGTCCTGTGTAGTATAAAGAAAATAGGTAAGACTGATCTGTCAGCAGATGTCACTTTTTCATCGTAGGGGTTTGTGGTAGATGGAATAACGAATGACCGTCCAAAGATGTTCATGTTCTAACCCCCGGAACCTGCGAGTACGTCGCCTCACATGGCAGAAGGGGTTTGGTAAGTGTGATTAAATGAAAGGTTTTAAAATAAGAATAGTTTAGGGGGGTAGGAAAGGAATAAATGAAACAAGATGGGATCGGGAGGGAGAGAAACCGTAAGAGACTCATAATCTCATACAACAAACTGAGGGTTGTGGGGTGGTGTTGGGTGATGGACATTGGGGAAGGTATGTGCTATGGTGAGTGCTCTGAAATGTGTAAACCTGGCGATCCACGGACCTGTACCCCTGGGGCTAATAATGCATTATATGTTAATAAAAAAATAAAAAATTTAAAAAATAAAAAAAATTTACTATAAAATAAGAATAGTTTAAAGGTTGTAGTGGTTGTTGTTATGCCACTGTGAAGGCCATGAGGCAAGGAATGTGGATTGCCCCTAAAAGCTAAAACAGGCCAGGGACTGATTCTCCCTTGAGTTTTCAGAAGGAGTGAAGCCCTGTCGGCACTTGATTTTGGCACCATAAGGCCATTTTTAGACTTCTGACCTCTAGGACTGTAAGATAATGAATTTGTGGGGTGCCTGGCTGGCTCAGTTGGCAAGGCATGTGACTCTTGACCTCAGGGTTGTGAGTTCGAGCTCCACGCTGGCTGTAGAGATTACTTAAAATAATAATAATAATAATTAATTTGTGTTATTTCAAGCCACAGAGTTCATGTTAAGTTTATGGTCATTTGTTACAGCATTAACAGGAAATACTACATGTTACAGCTATATTTGGAAACTAATATAGGTGTCAAACTTTTCTTGGGGTTAAGCATGGTAAAATAGTCGAATCAAGAAGTGGAGTCCATTCATTCTACTCCCAGCCTCCCTCAGCACTTTCTTTTTTTTGTTTTTTAAGATTTTATTTATTTATTTGATACAGAGAGAGAGAGAGTACAAGCAGGGGGAGCAGAAGGCAGAGGGAGAAGGAGAAGCAGACTCCATGCTGAGTGAAGAGCCCGATGTGGGACTTGATCCCAGGACCCTGAGATCATGACCTGACCCGAAGGCAGCTGCCCAACCAACTGAGCTACCCGGGTGCCCTTTTTTTGTTGTTGTTGTTTTATTTGTTTGTTTTCTTAAGGTATAAGTAAAAAGGACTACAAACTTTATTGAAAGTCAGTAAAGGTAACATATAGTATGTACAGATGGCCCACGGTGTCAATTTCATTTGCAGTTATTATAGTACTCCAAGGTATGTTTACAAGTTACACCTTTGCCACAGCCTTGGCTAAATCTTGAACTAGTGCAGAATTTAGCTGCGGCAGAGTGCCAACCTTCGTGTGCTTACATGTGGCATACTTGTTCTTGATGGTCATGTGCTTTGTAAGCCCACCATTCACCATGACTATCTTCTTAGCCAGGTGTTGTATAACACTTAGAAAGGACTCTTCAGGGTATAATAGATAATGCTGTAGAGTTGGTGTCCACTCACTGTTATTGAGAATTTTCAGTGCTAAGCGAAAAGCTCCTGCTGCCATCTGAGAAGGAAGAAAGTGCCCCGTATCATGGCCCAACACAGTTAGCTCCATCAGGGATTTGGCCAAAGGATGTTGCTCAACATCAACCTCTCCGAGCTTAGATGCAAGGGTAGCGGGCGGCCCAGACCAAAATTTAAAGATCTTAGAGTCTTCATTTCCATCTGTCTGATTTGGTGCTTAGTGTTAAGTGTTGTCAGTCACGAAGGCAAAGTCACCAGTTTCGGGGAGGGTACATTTCTTCATACTTGCTTGCAATAATCATGGCAGGGACACCAACCAGCTGCAGCATCTTCTTGGGCACACGATTATTCTGCATGAACCGATCAATAATGGAAACGGTCATGTACATGGTCTCCTGAAGGAACCTGAATTTCATCTGAACCTGTACTACCCAGTCAATAAGGAAAGCTCTCATGTTTCCAGTGACTTCGTGACTCGGTAGGTATTGTGGTCTGATGGCTTGCTCTTCCTCAGGTTGTCTCAGATGAGCATAAATATCTTTCACATACTCGCTACAAAGATTTGGATCAGCTCCATCTTCGGCACTCACATCATTCACTGCAAGAACTACATCAGAGAACACCTGACACAGGTATTCTTTTTTTTTTTTTTTAAGATTTTATTTATTTATTTGACAGAGCGAGAGATCACAAGTAGGCAGAGAGGCAGACAGAGAGAGCAGGAAGTAGGATCCCTGCCGAGCAGAGAGCCTGTTGCGGGGCTCGATCCCAGGACCCTGGGATCATGACCTGAGCCTAAGGCAGAGGCTTTAACCCACTGAGCCACCCAGGTGCCCTGGTATTCTTCTGCAGGGGCACATCCAGATGTTTCCATTGGGCTTGGAGAAGGAGTAGAAACCAAAATAAGCTCAGGTGAAGGTTTTTCTTCTTTAACGGGCTCAGGTTCTGGCACAGGCTCGGGTGCCTTCTCCAGAGATTTAGGTATTTTTTTTTAGCAATAACTTTTCCAGGAACCAAAGTTTTTGCTTCCTTTTTCAGAGGCAATTTGGCCTATGGTTGTTCGCTGACTTTGTTACCAATGTCTCTGAGGGCTGTTTTGGCCTCAGCCCGGGCTTGGAGGCTGCAGTCATGGCCAGAGGCATGCACTTTGGCCTGCCATGCTGATCTTCGCCGTATTTTCCCCAACAATAACTTTTGTGTTCCTGGTGACCCGGAGCGCCATGGCTTCTTCTTCACCAGGCAGCAGCTCAGTGGGGAGAAGCATGTTACACCCGAGTTTTCACATCTGAGAGACCACCAAGGAGTCGACACCGATGCAATCACACGAGGGTTTATTCGACAAGCTTAAGCTTGGGCCCAAGTATACCCGACACAGCAGAGTAGGGACTTGGACCCTGAGCTTAGTTAAGGCAGGGGTATTTATGGGTTCCTGTTACTAAAGCAGGGTGGGGATCCTTAGAACTAAAGTAAAGTAGGGGAAAGTTCAGCCCTTGGGCACAGGGGTCTGAGATGGTTGCCAGAAGCTAAGATGGCTGTACTTATGCTAAGGCTAAACCTGAGGTGGGATGGCCTTAATTTTTCTCGGCCTCCACATTTCCCCCTCTCAGAGGAACCTAAGGAAGGACCCAATCATGGGTCCAGGCTGATCTCAGCAACAAGGTCCGGTGGTTGGTATTGCTGTTTGAGTATCATGAGCTGAACTGTACTGACTCTGTCTTTGACAAAGGTAAGCAACATTAGTGGGGCAAGTGAGAACGGCGCAGTCTTAGCTTTAGGGGATTGTCTTTGTTGGGCTGACTTTTCCATTCTGGGGCGAAGTCCTTGAGAACGCCGTGTGGGTCAGCTGGCCGGATGTGGGTGTAGTGGACCCAGGGAGTAATCCCGTTGAACTTGAGAGCAGTGGGAGTGGTCAGGATTATGATGTAGGGTCCCTTCCAGCGTGGTTGAAGTGTCTGGTGTTGGTATCTCTGGACATACACCCAGTCACCCGGCTGATATCGATGGGGGCCCGGGGGTGGCCCAGTCTTGTAGAGGGTCCTCAGCTTAGGCCACACCTATTCATGGGTTCGTTGTAACGTTTGGAGGGAGAAAAGGAGTTGGTGATCATCAAACTCAGCAAGCACCACAGATTTTTTTTTTTAAGATTTTATTTATTTATTTATTGACAGAGAGAGATCACGAGTAGGCAGAGAGGCAGGCAGAGAGAGAGGAGGAAGCAGGCTCCCCGCTGAGCGGAAAGCCCAATGCGGGGCTTGATCCCAGGACCCTGGGATCATGACCTGAGCGGAAGGCAGAGGCTTAACCCACTGAGCCACCCAGGCGCCCCAGCACCACAGATTTTAAATTGGGGATAATAGGTAGAGGAATACCGAACATGATCTCATAAGGGGTAAGTCCCATCTTATATGGGGAGTTTCACACCCTATATAGGGCGAAGGGGAGGAGAGTCACCCAATCCCCGCCAGTCTCCAAGGCTAATTTAGTCAAGGTCTCTTTTAATGTTCTGTTCATCCTCTCTACCTGTCCTGAGCTTTGGGGCCTATATGCGCAATGTAATTTCCAATCTGCCCCAAGTACTAGTGCCACTCCCTCTGTTACCTTAGAGATGAATCCCGGTCCATTGTCTGATCCAATCTTAACAGGAAAACCATACCTTGGTAAGATGTCTTTCAGCAGTTTCTTGGTCACGGTCTGTGCAGTTTCATGTTTGGTGGGAAATGCCTCTGTCCATCCTGAAAAAGTATCTACAAATACCAGTAAATACCTGTATCCGTATTTTCCAGGTTTTATCTCGGTGAAGTCCACTTCCCAGTAGGCTCCTGGGCGGTCCCCCTGGAGCTGGGTGCCTGGGTTAGATCCATGGGCGGTGGCATTAGTTAATTGGCATGCGTGGCAGCTTGTCACGATCTGTTTTATCTTTGATTGGGAATCTTTGATAGTGATCTTTGCATGTCGCACCAAGTCTTCTATTTTTTTTGTTCCCATGTGTGTACTCCTGTGCATTTTGGATAGGAGTCGCCGTCCCAGTTCCTCTGGTAGGATTATGCTGCTATCTGCCGCTCTCCACCAGCCATGTAGGCATTGTGTCCTGGGCAGACGCCTAATCCGTTGTAAGTCTGCGTCAGCGTAGTTGGGGTTGTCTGGCAAGCTTGGTGCTTCCGGATGGGGCAGTGTGGTCACTAAGACATGGTCCACTGAAAGAGCTGCCTCTTTTGCCTTTAAGTTGGCCAGCCTGTTTCCTCTGGCCACAGGTGTGTCTGCTTTTTGATGTCCTAGACAATGGATAACGGCCAGTGCCTTAGGCAGCCAGAGGGCCCTTAGGGGCTCGAGGATTTCTGCCTTGTTTTTAATAGTCTTTCCTTCTGCTGCTAAGAGCCTTCTTTCTCTATAAATGGCTCCGTGGATGTGGGCTGTGGCAAAGGCTTAGCTGCTCTCAGTAAAGATGTTTACCCGCTTGCCGGCTCCCATTGTTAGCGCCTTGGTTAGCGCAATCAATTCTGCACGTTGGGCAGAAGTCCCAGCCGCCAACGGTTCCGCCCAGACAGTCTCTGTCTCTGTGGTCACAGCTGCCCCCGCATACCTGATTCCTTCCCGGACAAAGCTACTGCCGTCTGTATACCAGGTGTCACCTGCATTCAGCAGCGGTCGGTCCTGGAGATCGGCTCTGACTCCGTGCACCTGAGCCAGGATTTCTTGGCAGTCATGTGGCGGGGGTGGGGGGGGGATGCTGTCAGGGTTAGGGAGCAGTGTCGCTGGGTTTAGGGCTGTTGGCACCTGGAACAAAATTCTGGTAGGGTTCAAAAGCAAGCTCTGGGAATGGGTCAAGCGGGCATTGCTGATCCATTGGTCCAGGGGTTGTTTGAGTACCCCTTCAATGGCATGTGGGGTAGTGACGTATAGTTCCTGCCCCATAGTCAGCTTATCTGCATCTTTAATCATGGTGGCCACTGCAGCAGTAATTTTTAAACATGGAGGCCATCCAGCGGCCACGGCATCTAATTTCTTTGAGAGTTATGCCACTGGTCTCTTCCAGGGGCCCATGTATTGAATTAGGACTCCCTTTGCCACCCCTTCCTTTTCATCCACGTAAAGATGGAAGGGCTTAGTCAGATCAGGCAACCCGAGTGCTGGGGCCGAAAGCAAGGGTTGTTTAAGGTCATTGATGGCTTTGTCCATGGCCTCAGTCCATACAAAGTCCTGTTTTTGTCTCATGGCCTCGTAGAGGGGCTTAGCTATGTCAGCAAAACCTGGGATCCACAATCAGCAGAACCCAGTCGACCCTAGGAATTCACGTACCTGGCAGATGTTTCGAGGCTGTGGGATTCTCATGACGGTCTCCTTCTGTGCATCCGTTAACCATCTTTGTCCATCTTTTAATTTGTACCCCAGGTAGCTCCCTCCTTTCTGCAGATCTGGGCCTTCTTAGCTGAAGCCTGGTATCCCAGAGTTGCTATCATTCGGAGCAAGTCCTTGGTGTGTTGTAGGCATGTTTCCTGGTCTTCTGCTGTCAACAGGATATCATCTACGTATTGTAATAGAGTCAGACTAGGGTGTTTGGCACGGAACTCACCTAAGTCTTCACGCAGTGCCTCGTCGAAGATGGTGGGCGAATTCTTGAATCCTTGCAGTAGTCGAGTCCAGGTGAGTTGGCCATGGATGCCCTTCTCTGGGTCCGCCCATTCAAAAGCGAAGAGGTCTTGGCTCTTTGGGATGCTGAAAAAGGCATCCTTTAGGTCTAGCACTGTATACCAAGTCTTGTCTGGGGGCAAGATGGAGAGGAGGGTGTAGGGGTTTGGGACTGTAGGGTGCATGTCCATCACCCGTCGGTTAACGTCCCTCAAGTCCTGGACCAGTCTATAATCATTAGGGTGTGGCTTTCGTACCGGCAGCAGGGGAGTGTTCCATGCCGACTGACAAGGCCGAAGTATGCCTGAGTCTAGCAGTCACCGGATGTGTGGGGTGATCCCTGTCCGTGCTGTGAGAGGCATAGGGGTATTGGTGGACTCTGACTGGTTCTGCTCCTGGCTTTAATTCAATGTATATCTCTGGCCGATGTTGGGCCAATCCCATTCCCCTGTTTTCTGCCCATGCTTGGGGAAACTCCTGCAACCAGTGGTCAATGTCGGTCATTGGTTCCGGGGGCGTTTGGTGAAGACGATATTCCTCCTCCAGGTTCAAGACAAGCACCTGGATCGGGTGTCCCTCTTTATCCAGAACCTTGGCCCCTTCAGGGTGGAAATAATTTGGGCTCCCATCTTGGTGAGTAGGTCCCAGCCTAAAAGTGGGTAGGAGCACTCAGAAATGACCATGAAGGAGTGGGTTACCCAGCCCACGCCAAGATCCACTGTTCTTCGGGTAGTCCATGAATATTGTTTAGTGCCTGTGGCCCCCTGTACCCATGAGGTCTTATTTGCCAACTTCCCTTGAGGTTGTAGCAAGACAGAGTGCTGTGCCCCGGTGTCTACTAGGAATTTAATTGGTTGCCCCTCCACTTTAAGGGTTACCCTGGGTTCGGGGAGGGGTGCCAAACCCCGACTCCCCTAGTCATCTAACTCTTTGACCTCCAAGATAGTAGTGGAGGCCTTTGGTCTTTTGTCGGGGGATTCCTTTAACCAGGGGCAGACCCTTGCCCAGTGGCCTTCTTTCCTGCAGTAAGCACACTGGTTTCTATTCAGTTTGGGGTGTTCTCGGTGGGGGCCGTCCCCCTTACCTTCTCCTGAAGCCAGCTTCTTGAGACGTCTCTGCTTTTCATGTGGGTCATCGATGGTCATGGCCAGTAGGATCTTAGCCAGGTTCCGAGTCTGACGGTCACTTATCCTAGCCTGTTGCTCCTCCAGGGTCTCTCTGTTATTGTACACTCTTTCTGCCACCACTATCAGATCCTGTAGGCTCTTCTCTCCTAGTCTTTCTACCCTCTGTAATTTCCTTTTCATGTCTGGAGCAGCTTGGTTAACAAAAGCCCTAACTATGGCAGCTTTGGTCTCTGGGGCCTCTGGATTCATAGGGGTGTACTGTCTGAACGCCTCTATGACCCTTTCTAGGAATGCCGCCGGACTCTCATCTTTACCCTGTTTTACATCATATACCTTGGCCAGATTGGTGGGCTTGTGTGCTGCAGCCTTGAGACCTGCCATTAGAGTCTGGCGGTAGACCCGGAGCCTCTCCTTACTTTCTGCTGAGTTGTAGTCCCAAGCGGGGCAAGACAAGGGGAAAGCTGCATTTATGAGATTGGGGTTCTGAGCCGGCTGTCAGTCGTCACCCAGGATGGACTTCCTGGCTTCCATCTGGATTTGCTCTTTCCTCAGCGGTAAAGAGAACCTGCAGGAGCTGCTGACCGTCATCCCAGGTGGGCTGATACGTGAGAACAGTATCCAAAAGACCAATCAGAGCTTTTGGATTATCAGAGAACTTTGCATGTTGAGTTCTCCAATTGTATAAATCACTAGCAGAGAATGGCCACTATAACATTTGTTGTCCTCCTGTTTCATTGGGGGGGTCCCATGGCGCGGAGAGGAAGGACAGTGGAATCGGCCGGTCCCAGGTTTGAGGCTGGGGCTGCTCGGTGGGTCCATCCACATGTCCCTGCTGCCGGCCCATGCATGGGGGCCCCTCCATCTGGGAGGGGGGTGGCACTCCCTCGACAGCTCCTGATGCCTCTGCTGGAGGGGCAGACGGGGGCTGTGAGGGGAGACCTGGTAGGACGGCGGAAAAATCAGGTCCTCCATGGGAGTGTCCTGGAAGACCAGGTAAAGCAGAGTCTTTGGTTCAGACTCCGCTTTCTTGTTAGACTTAGGAGTTGGTTTCCGCAAGGCCAGGATCTTGGGTGTAGGTCCTGCTTCGGGAGGGAGAAAAGGTTTAAGCCAGGAGGGAGGATTCTCTATCATGTCTTGCCAGACCAGTATATAAGGTATTTGGTCAGGGTGGCCATGTGGTTTTTCTCTGAAGGTGACGGCCTTAACCTGCAGGATAATAGGCAGTTGAAAGATTCCCTCCCAGGGCCATTTTATATTAAAAGCTGGCCACTCAGACATGCAGAAAGTCTGAAACTTTCCCTTTCGTACGTCTGTGCTCAGATTATGAGCTCTCTCCTTGACGTCGGAGAAGTGGTTAATCATCAGGGACAGGGGGGTAGTCTGTGTCTGTCCCATCACACCTTCAGTCCACAACAAGGCACATACACTTACAACAATTAACAAGAACACACTCACACAGACAAACGATCCAGCGCGGCCGCGAAGACAAAACTGAAAGGAAGTTAAGGGAGAATCCAACCGCAACGGCAGCCAGCTCTCCTCACAGATGAGGATCTTGTCCTCCAGGGGGTAAGGGACACCTCTTCCAAAAATTCCCATAAACTTAACAACCGGCACAACAGACAAAATTCCCATACATTTAACAAACAGCACAACTGACAACAAAAACAAGACGCCTGACCGCCTAGGGGGACTCGAACCCCCTGGCTGCCTTGGGGGACCACAAACCCCCTGGTGACCGCCTAGGGGGACTCTAACCCCCTGAAATGGTGGGGGACTCGAACCCCCTGCAGCGGCAAGGGACATCTCCCAAGACCCCAGGTTGATGTCCCGCCACGCGTCCCCTTGAGCCAATGTCGACCCAGATACAAGTTGGAATTCCTACGGGTAAAAATGCAGATTGGAGCTCCCAAAGTATGCGTGCAAATAGATAAAAACGAGTCCACTCACCAGCTGGCGCAAGACCCTCTGGGTTGGGGTCCTGGGAGTCTCCCAGGTCTCGGTGGAACTTCCAAATGTTATACCTGAGTTTTCACGTCCAAGAGACCACCAAGGAGCCAACACCGATGCAATCACACGAGGGTTTATTCGACAAGCTTAAGCTTGGGCCCAAGTATACCCGACACAGTGGAGTAGGGACTTGGACCCCGAGCTTAGTTAAGGCAGGGGTATTTATGGGTTCTTGTTACTAAAGCATGGTGGGGCTTCCTATTACTAAAGCAGGCTGGGGGTCTCTGGAACTAAAGCAGGGTGAGGCTTCTTGTTACTAAAGCAGGGTGGGGGGGTCCTCAGAACTAAAGTAAAGTAGGGGAAAGTTCAGCCCTTGGGCACAGGGGTCTGAGATGGCTGCCAGAGCTAAGATGGCTGTACTTATGCTAAGGCTAAACCTGAGGTGGGATGGCCTTAATTTTTCTCGGCCTCCACAAAGCAGAGCACGGGAGTCACCAATGAGCCGGGGACCTCAACCCAGCGCAGCTCGAAGGCCTCCTCAGCACGCCCTGTTGTTTGTTTTTAGTTAAAGATCTTATCTATTTATTTGAGAGAGAGAGCGAGAGAGCACAGAGGGAGAAACAGACACCCTGATGAGCAGAGAACCTGATTTAGGGCTCCATCCCAGGACCCTGAGATCACGACCTGAGCCAAAGGCAGACACGTAATCACCTAAGCCACCCAGGTGTGTCATCCGCCACCACTTTCAAATGAGTTGATTTTAGATACAAACATGCAAATCAGGAATGAACTCTAGCTCCTTGGATGAACCGGTTGATCCCACCTAGCACTGGGATAGGAAATATTCAAGATGAACCTGAAGCATCTTTAAAAAAAAAAAAAAGATTTATTTATTTTAGAGAGAGGGAGGGAGGAAGAACGCCTGCACACAGTCTCTCGAGTAGGGGGAAGGGCAGAGGGAGAGACTCTTCAGGCAGACTCCTGGAAGAGCGCAGAGCCCACACTGAGCTCAGTCTCACAACCCATGAGATCATGGCCTCAGTCTCACAACCCATGAGATCATGACCTCAGCCAAAACCAAGAGTCAGATGCTTAACCAACCGAGCTACCAGGCACCCTGAGCCTGAAGCATCTTGGTGCCAGAAAGTAATGAAGTGCTAACAGACAAAACAAAACAAAGAACAGTAAGATCATGATGGAGACCCATCAAAGAGACACAGGAACCACCTGAAAGAGCTTCTAATGGCCAAAGCTGGAACAATTTAAGCAACAAAATAAACAAATTAGTGTTGGGTTATAACCCAATGCACAGAATAAATATCCATGAGAATCCAGTGTGATTCTCTCCTAAATTCTGAGCATGTGACCAGAAAAAAAACTACATTTCCATTTCTTTTGCAGATAGGAATAGCAGTGGAATATAAGAAGTCCCTAAGTGATACCAATGATTATTGAATAAACAGGTTAACAAGGAGGAGAAGGGACAAATGTCCTGGGCAAAAAAAAAAAATCCAAATAATTTATGTAGATGTTCTGTCCTTCAGGAGGTAGAACTAAACTCCCCCTGAGTGTGCTGCACAGAGTAACAGCCTTCCAAAAAGTACAGTATGGAAAGGGAGGGTAAAGAGTAATTTTACAGTAGAAAACCTGACAAACACTATCTCAGGTGACCAAGGTCAACATCAGTAGTAACAAGTCATATTGACAGTATATTCCCTTGATTTAATGTGATGAAAAATGGCATCTGTTAAAAAGAAAACCACAGGGGCACCTGGGTGGCTCAGTTGGTTAAATGTCTGCCTTCGGCTCAGGTCATGATCCCAGGATCTTGGGATCAAGTCCACATCAGGCTCCTTGCTCGGCGGGGATCCTGCTTCTCCCTCTCCTGCTCCCCCTGCTTGTGTTTCCTCTCTAGCTGTCTCTCTCTCTCTTGAATAAGTAAGATCTTAAAAAAAAAGAAAAAGGAAAAGAAAAAGAAAACCACATACCCCAAATGGTGTTACTTAGGCCAATTCACCAAACCCAGGCTTAATACCTAACATAATTGCAGTTTCAACCTCCCGCCAGAAATGTAGTCTTAACAGGCAGTCAAGAATCTTCTGGGGCGCCTGCCTGGCTAAGCCAGTAGAGCATGAGACTCTTTGATCTTGAGATTGTGAGTTCAGGCCCCACGTTGGGCACAGAGCTTGCTTGAAATTTTTTTCTGATAAGCACCCTGAGATAATCTGTCACCTGGGCCTCTCCATCCTCCTCCCCACCCCCCAAAGAAAGCTGGAGGTAACCTGCATGATAAGACTACCTACTCTACCCTGAAGGAAAGTGACCTAACCCAAAACACTCTTTTCTTTCTTTTGCTAATAACTTCCTTGGCCCACCCTCCTTCTTACAAAAATCTTCTCTTCTACAACTCCTTCACTCCACCTAACACTCCTACTTGTTAGGTGGGATGCTGCCCAACTCATGAATCAGTTAATAAAGTGAATTAGATCATCAGATTTACCCAGTTGAAGTGTGTGTGTGTGTGTGTGTGTGTGTGTGTGTGTGTGTTTTCAACAAACCTTACCTCTGTGGTCTTCCTCCCAAAAGGCAATAATCTGGCTGGCTCAGTTAGTAGAGCATGTCACTCCTGATCTTGTGGTTGTAAATTTGAGCCCCATGTTGGGTCCAGAGATTACTTAAAAATAAAATCTTAAAAAACAAAAAACAAAAACAAAAAAACCTGACCAATTGTCCTAAAAACAGTGATGGTCACCAAGAACAAGGTAAGTCTGAAAAAGTGTCTCTTTTTTTTTTAAAGAGATTGAGCTTGGTGGGGGTGGGGTGGGCGGGGCATTGGGAGAGGGAGAGAGAGATTCTTAGCAGACTCCATGGCCAGCACGGAGCCCGTCGTGGGACTCAAGTCTCATAACCCTGAGATCATGACCTGAGCTGAAATCCAGAGTCAGACCGACTGAGCCACCCAGGCATCCTTCTCCTATTCTTGTAGACAACTGTGGGGGCGTTTGGAACCCAAGCTGTGCTATAGGATCTGTGCAAAGTACAGATCATATCTTATGAACAGGAACAGGACCACAGATCAAGCAAGGCTAGGAGGTAACCAGTAACCTTTGGGCCACATTTGGGTACCTCTAGAATGGCTACAACAACACAATTCTTTATGCTGGTGTTAACCACTGGTCTGTTATGTTGTGTACAACCTCAGCCTCCATAGATACATGAAGAACTTGACTGTGTGAGTATGTCTTTTTGGACAGATTTCTCTAGAGAGATAAGAGACAAAAGGCAAAAAAAGCAAATCACAGATAATATTTAGATGTATCTTAATCTCACACCTAGACGGAAAGGAACGTTTAGTTTAGTGAACCCGGGACTAAGTATTTTCCCACTACCATCTGTCATGGCCGCTGTGCCCAGCCATCACACTCCTCCCAGGAAAACAAGGGCAGACTTTGCGGCTGTCTCTCTGGTCTTCAGCAACTTGGGCTTGTTTCCTTCTTGTAGTTGGCCCAGTTCAGTTCATTTACTCTTGGCTTCTGGTGTTTATCTATGAGTTTCTTGAATACCTAGTGACACTTCCAATGACACTATGGAATTATAATATTTTATTTTATTTTTTAAAGATGTTAAGTCAGAGGCACCTGGGTGGCTCAGATGGTTAAGCATCTGCCTTCAGTTCGGGTCATGATCTCCAAGTTCTGGGATTGAGCCCCATACTGGGCTCCCTGCTCAGCAGGAGTCTGCTTCTTCCTCTCCCTCTACCTCTGCTCATGTGCTCTCTCTCTCTCTCTCACTCTGTATCTGTCTCCAATGAATAAATAAAATCTTAAAAAAAAAAAAAAGATGTTACATCATCTCTACACCCACTGCAGGGCTTAAACTCACAACATTGAGATCAAGAGCCCCATACTCCAACGACTGAGCCAGCCAGACATCCCTAAATATGCTATTATATAGTATTTTAGAGCTGGCTTTAGGGGTTATTAACTAATTAATTAAAAATTTTAAAATTAGTTATTTATTTAAGAGAGAGAGAGAGAGAGAGAGCACAGGAGAGAACACAAGTAGGGGGAGTGGCAGGCAAAGGGAGAAGCAGGCTCTCCGTTGAGCAGGGAACCCGGGCTGCATCCTAGGACCCTGGGATCATGACCTGAGCCCAAGGCAGGTGCTTAACAGACTGAGTCACCCAGGCTCCCCATTAATTAATTTTTCTAAAGATTTAGTTATTTATTTTAGAGGGGGAGGGGCAGAGGGAGAGAGGAACTGTCCCGCAGACTCCCCGCAGAGCCCAGAATCCGACATGGGGCTCCACTTCCATCCTGAGATCACAACCTGAGCCAAATGAAAAGTGGGACTCTTAACTGACAGAGCCACCCAGGTGCCCCAGAGGTTATTTAATTTAAATTAAGGGGTCTCTAATTTAAATTTCTTCATCTTGCACATAAGGCTAGTGAGGATGTGGTGACTTTTCTGACATCCCATTGCTAGCTACTCAGCAGTACTAGTGAGGTAGGACAAGAACTTGGGTCTCCTAATTTAGTGGGTTTTTTTCCCTCCTCCTGGTGCTGCCTCCATATATCCCACCTCATATCTGCTGTGTCTAGTACTCTCTCTTCTACTGAACATGACTAAATTATCTGATGCATTAGCTGGCATCAAGATTTAAAAAATAATCCACAAGACACGACAAAATAAATACTGCACAGTGTGCTGCCCGCTTCCCAGGCAAGAAGGGACAGAGGCCATGACCCTTAGTTTTCCCAAGTCATGGGTGTGACTCATGCCCCTTTTGCTTTTCACTGCGGATTCAGTTCAGGAGGTATAGGACTGTTCTCTGCGGGCAGATCAGTTGGAAAAGGAATTATTCACAGCTGTGCCTCCCGTGCTGCCTGACTGCGGAGGAGCCTTCCAGGAGAAGAATTCGAGCCATAGCCACATTTTCTATGTCTGAGGGGCTCGGGGAAAGCAGGCGGGACTCCAGATTCCTAGGAGAGCTTTCTTCACGACAGGAAGGATGTGGGGTCAACAGCCACCTGCAGCATCAGGGTTCCAAGTCTGGTTAGTATGGTAGTTCGGGGACCAACGGGCAGCTATTACCGACACTTGTCAAACGCAGCCAGTCGCCATCGGTGTCTTCCATATGTTCTGGGGAGCCAGAGAGGGGCACGTTTAAGCTGCATGTCACGTGGAAAGGCCTTCCTCGGTACGTGGGAGAGCCGACTCAATGCGAATGTGTGACTAGATGTGAACATGGCTTACTCTGACGCGGTGGTGGTGGGTATCACCATGAGATGGTTCTCACAGTCTTTTCCTTAGGCTTTTCTTTTCTTTTCTTTCCTTCCCTTAGGTTTTCTTTTTTTTTCTTTGTTTTTAAAGATTTAATTTATTTATTTGACAGAGAGAAAGCGCACAAGCAGGGGGAAC
This sequence comes from Enhydra lutris kenyoni, assembly GCF_002288905.1. NCBI lineage: Eukaryota > Metazoa > Chordata > Mammalia > Carnivora > Mustelidae > Enhydra > Enhydra lutris. Next base: position 12,744,678 of record NW_019154093.1, read on the forward strand.
AGCAGAGGGAGAGGGAGAAGCAGACTCTCTACTGAGCAAGGAGCTCCTTGCGGGGCTCAATCCCAGGACCCTGGGATCATGACCTGAGCCAAAGGCAGACGCTTAATCGACTGAACCCAGGTGCCCCCAGATTTTATTTTCTATCTTGATAAGAAGTGTGCCTTTTTCAGAAAACATGGGACCCAAAATGCTTTATAATTTCCGTAGCTGATGTCTGTGTGCTTTTGACAACTCTTGTCACGTTCGTGATGGTTTTTCATGATTTTTCGCTCTGGCATATTTGAAGGGCGTATGAAGATGTTATGGCTGGATGACAGGGTGGGGTGGGCCTGTGATCCCTGCGGATCCTCTGACCTTCCCACCCCCATTATGTTTAAGATAGTGGCATCTCTCTGATATGCTGACAAATGAGAGAGGGAGCTGTTTCTCTGCTTTTCAGAGGAAACCTTTGGAGCTGTGCTTGTGCTGGCCTAGGGGCAGTCACAGCTCCTGGGGGCAGGGCTCCGCACCCTTGCAGAAATAGAAGAAGCACTTCTTCCTCTTGGGGAACACATGTGGGTGGGTGGGTAGCTCAACTGGAGTGAACTACATTTCGTGCTAGACTTTGATCCCCATGTGTGCCCTCACCCGGTGCCCTTGTGCACTGAACAACTTAGACAATGGCGCATAACTGCACAGCCCCATGCACTGGCCCCTGGCAAATCATCTGGGAAGCTCATGGGCACATCTCCAAACAGAGTAGTGCAAGGAGGTCCCGGAAAGAAACACAACACAGGCATTGGCCTGAGCAGCAGAGTGTGGCCAACCATGGTCAAGCTAAGTGGTATCAGCATAAGGGATAAGCAGTCTGAGGGAACCATGAGCAGGGATCCACACAGCAGGCAAGCAGCGATCAGTGTGGAACATTATGAGTAGAAATGTCAGAAGTATGAAGTGAAGCCTGGACTGTTTGGTGGGAACCCTTGAAATATTTACAGCGGACCCTCAAGTGTTAAAAAGAAGAGTGTGGTGGTATTTCTTGTTTTGTCTGCCCTGTGTGAGTCTGGTGAGGCTGCCAAGGACCGCAACCCCACTTCACAGCCAGAGGACCTAGCCAACCAAGGAACCCCATGGCCTTAGCCATGATTAGCCCACGGGTCAGTCAATCAAGTTCTTCTGGAGGATTGTTTTTTAATTAATTAATTAATTTTTTTCAAGATTGTATTCATTTACTTGACAGAGAGAAAGACAGCAAGAGAGGAAATACAAGCAGGGGAAGTGGGAGAAGGAGAAGCAGTCTTCCCGCCAAGCAGGGAACCGAAGGCAGACACTTAAGACTGAGCCACCCAGGCGCCCTGAGGATTGCTTTTTTATTGAGAGTAGAAGAAAAGTCATCTGGCCTTCCAGATAAAGGGCATTAAGAATGTGAATGGGGGCCATCTTCTCCACAGTGTAGAGGAATCTCTTGTAGAAGATAATGGGGGTCAATGTAAGAAAGAAGCAGAGCGAGAGTGAGAAAAAGGAAGGGAAAGGGATTGCAAGAGTGAGAAAGACCAACCCAGAAAATATCTTTTTTTTTAGTCCCCTAGATCTAGCCATGAATGACATCCACTCCTAGACTTCCAAGGGTTGTAAGCTGCCAGCACATGCCCTTTTCGCTTATGTTAGTTTAAATAGAATTTCTGTCATTTATAAATGAATGACTTCTAACAAATATAGGCAGGGAAATTTGGAAGGGTTCTGAGCACCAGACCTATGCAGGTGAGACCTATCTCTAACTCTCAAGTGACCTTTTAGGGTTGGGAACCTTTAGTTCATTACAAATCAAACTGCCAATGCATCTTCATCTCGAGAACACTGGAGTTACCTGCCTCTCTGTTCCCTGGATATTACCAAGGTCTTTGGATGATTTGACCAAATTCCTGACTTTTAATGGTTCAATCTCCTTGCTTCTGACCCATTGCTTTGGTATTCAAAAGTGATGGTATACCAAAAAGCTTTGGTATACAAAAAACCCATCCATCTGAACTGGGAATTCTTCCTCACTGAACAGTCACTAAAGTTCTACCAAAAGAGGGACATAGTAATTCTTAGGATTTTACTGGTAAATTCTTTTGTAAAATAAAACATGTTTGCAAAATGAGTAACCTGCTCAATACACTGGTTTTGCATACTCAAATATTTATATATAAGCTATGTGTATATATATATACTTTTAAAAATATCTATTTATTTTATAATGTACATTATTTTATATAAGGTATGTAAATTATAAAATAAATAAAAAATATATTTTTACACTTGGATTTTTTCTTCCAAAGAAAGTCTGTATAAAGAAAAGTATATATCATTTTGTGCCAGTTATCGATATGCTACAAAGCTAAGAATCCATTCCTATCTTAGACCAGTTTACGTCAACAGAAGGTACCAAAAATACTTATTAATTCTTTTTTTTAATGATTTTATTTATTTATTTGACAGGCAGAGATCACAAGTAGGCAGAGAGGCAGACAGAGAGAGAGGGAGGAAGCCCGCTCCCTGCTGAGCAGAGAACCAGATGCGGGGCTTGATCCCAGGACCCTGGGATCATGACCTGAGCTGAAGGTAAAGGCTTAACCCACTGAGCCACCCAGGCGCCCCTTATTAATTCTAACATGGGCAGATTCATTCATAGGTCAGGCATAACAGAACTTTACCACGATGACCAGTGATGAGGGGAAAGTGGCCACAGCCCACTAAGGGCAGAACCGGGGAAAACTGACATAACTGAAGGGTCATTTGTCAATGTCCTGAGATAAAAAATATGCCAGGACTGGTTCCAGTTGGTCATGGTATCAAAGAGGTACATAGCAGGTGAAGCCTAGCAACTGAAGGGTCCAAGATCAATGGCAGGAAATGGCAGTTATACCCTGGTCTAGGTTGGCAGTCAGCCCCTAGAAAGTAACAAGAACAGGTCCTGGGCTCCCCAGAAGGAGTGCAGAGAGCTAAAAGAGGATCAGGGTCTTAGGCCAGCAGGGGTTTCAGGCTAGTACTTTGTCCAAATGGGAAGAAGAAATGCCCACTTATCCAGCCTGGCCATTACAGATGAGAACTATAACTCAGTGGGCATGCCTGTGGGGGAGGTGGTCAGGCGATGGTGCAACTTACTTCATCCACCGGCAGACAAAAGGAATTCAGCTCAGTTTAGGTAGTAAGGGTACAAATACGACTGAGACACAGCACAATTGCTCTCAAATTGCTTATAATCTAGATGGAGAAAGAGCATGAAGAGATGATCTCAATTGTGTGCAGATGCTGGAGGACTTTGATGAGTGCCAAAGGAGAGAAATGCATCATGTGTTATGGGAGCGCAAAGAAGGGTCACTGACTCTAAACAAAGGTTTAGGAAGACTTCCTGGAGAAGATGTTAGTTGAGCTGATTCTAGCCAGCATGGGAAAGTGAGAACAATTTACCATGAATAGTCATGGAGGTGGGACATGGAGAAGCACATTCAGGGCATTTCAAGAAACTGGGTATTACCTGAGTGGCAGGAATCTCCTGTGCCACGCTAAGATGTTTTTCCCACAATGGGGTAGGGAGGTATGGTGGGAGCTATTAACCATGTTCATGTCTATTTCTCTTCTTCCTTCTAGTAATAGAAACCCTTCTCTCCCCACACTGAGTTTTAGCTGAAATATACATCCCCAGTTAGGAAATACAGTCTCCAGCCTCCCTTGCAGTAGATGCGACCATGGCACCAAGTTCTTGGGATGGAAATTTGTGTGAATGGAATTTAGGAGTATAACGTTCATGTTATAGCATTCAAGGGAAGCCACTCTTTCTCTACTTTCTTTTTCCTCTCTGTCTCCTTCCAGAGGTCTAGAACACAGATGTGGCCAAGAGAGCCAGCCTCAGACATGCCAACAATGACCACGCCCTGGGGTAGGTGGCACACTAAAGATGAACGGAACCAAGATCCTGGGATGAACCCGTAAAGCAGAGCACCCTCCTCATCCCAGACATCCCCTTTACTGGACTACTGAAGGAGAGAGAAATACATTTCTTATTGAGTCACCATCTCTGGGGTCTCTTACTACAGCATAGTGTGTACCCTAATGTGAGAGGGAAGGAAAGATGGTGTTAGGTTTTCTAATAGAATTTCTTATTTAGTCAGTAACAGCTAAGGAGCTAGGAAAGGCTGAGAAAACCACCGTCTGTCTTTAATGATGAGAGCTGAACAAGGCTGGGGCTGGCGGACAGCGGGATAAGCAATCATGGAGCCTTGTCGCAAGAGAGAGAGAGGGAAAGCCCCTTGAGAACTATGAACTTCTAAACCTGGCTCTGAGAGCCGAGTTCATCCAGGACAGCCAGCAACCGGCAGTCAGCAAACTCCTGAACGTACTCTGCCTTGCAAAGCTGTGTCCGCTGTCATCTTCAAAAGCTGACTCCCACAAGCTTCGCCGGAAGGCTTCATGGACAAACCCCACTTAGTCATTTTGTGTTAATGATGTTTGCAGAAGAAAAATATTATTTATAATTGCCTTCTATTTCCTGAAGAGGATGCGTCCTCTAATTGGAAGAATTTCTGTTTTGCTAAACACGGGTGATTTGTCAGGCACAGGTTTGGAAAGTAGAAACTAGGATAAAAGGCATTTCTCTGCGTAATAAAGGGTTGAGGAATTTGCAGAGGGCTGGGGGTGGCCATGGTGAAGAGCAGCAAGGCTGGAGGCTGATGGGGGGGTTGTGGGGGAGTGATGGGAAGAGACCCCTGTGGCAGAAGGAGAGAGAAAGAGGTACGTCCTAGGGGGTCTTCAGTCCCTGCAGCCTACGTGATGTAAATCATGTCTCTCCTTCAGCAAATTCTGTCTTGTTGGTATGAGAGGGCATAAGGGGGTGAGTCTGAGTGAGAGGATGAGGGAAATGCTGATGTCTGGATTACACACAGCAAAGAGAGAAGAAACTAGAACACAAAAAGTGAGAGTCAAAGCTGGTGATTAACTATTCTAGAATTTCAGATAACTTCTGTTAGTCATTAATCCTGTGATTTGCGGGGCGCCTGGGTGGCTCAGTGGGTTAAGCCGCTGCCTTCGGCTCAGATCATGATCTCAGAGTCCTGGGATGGAGCCCCGCATGGGCTCTCTGCTCAGCAGGGAGCCTGCTTCCTCCTCTCTGTCTGCCTGCCTCTCTGCCTGCTTGTGAACTCTCTCTCTGTCAAATAAATAAATAAGTAAATCTTTAAAAAAAAAAAAAATCCTGTGATTTGCAATTATGTGTCCTGGACTGTCTTAATCTGAGTTACCATTCACCCAATAATGACCCAGTGCCCATTACTGGAACACTTACTCATTGTTAGCACATATTAATTGATTATGAAAATTCAGAAACAAAGAGCTTTCCTCTAGCTGAGGGTAGGGTGAATTGAAGAAAGGCAACATGACAGGAGTTGCATTTGAGCTGAGCCTTGAAGAATGGATAAGAATTGGTCATGCAGAGGCTTTTCAGAGGAAGGCAAGAGCATGGACAATCTGACCAAAGGCAAAATCACACATTTTTTTTTCAATACATATTTAACAATGTCCACCGTGTGCCAGGCGTAGCTATGCAAGGTCCCAGGGATGTGAAGATGAGTTTGGCTACATAGTCTTCTGTTAATATATCCTGCTATTTTTCTGTTCATTCTGTTACCAGTTTTCCACATCTATCAGCTCTCTTTGGCCACATTTCTGCCAGGCCAGTTCTTTCAGTGTATGATGCTTCTTTTGCTCTCTGGTGCATTTTAACCTGCCATTGATGACCATTTCTCTAATTTACTGAGGTCAATTGCATTTTGATCCTCTATATACTTGGCACATTCATCTGCTCGGGGTCATATGTAATATTTATGAAGACTATCACTTTCTTTCCATTGTCCAGACCCACATCTCAATATCCTTTTGTGCCAATATGTACTGAAGGTTAGAAGTAAGATGAGAAATATAGCTCCAGAATCCCGGGTTACAAGACCTAGTACACTTGACCCTTGAACAACAGACTTGAACGGTATGCATCTATTTATACATGGATTTGTTTCAATAAATATAATATAGTACTATAAATGTATTTTCCTGCCCTTTTGATTTTTTTAAGTTGCCTTGAACACGGGGTTTGAACTCATGACCCTGAGATCAAGAATCAGACGCTCAACCGACTGAGCCACCCAGGCATCCCTCCTTTTGATTTTCTTAATAACACTTTCTTTTCTCTGGCTTACTTTATTGTAAGAATATTGCAGAAAATACATAAAATATGCAAAATATCTGTTGTTTACATTATCAGTAAGACTTCTGGCCAATAGAAGGCTATTAGTAAAGTTTTTAGGGAGTCAAAAATTATATATGGACTTGTGATTATGCAAGGGGTTGGCATCTCTAACTCTCATGTTACTCAAAGGCCAACTGTAAGGACACCTGGGTGGCTCAGTCAGTTAAGCATCTGCCTTCGGCTCAGGTTATTATCCCAGGGTCCTGGGATCAAGTCCCACATTGGGCTCCTTGAAGCCCAATGTGGGACTTGGCTGCTGCTCCCCTGCTTGTGTTCTCTTTCTCTCTCTGACAAATAAACAAATAAAATCTCAAAACATACACACACACACACACACACACACACACACACACACACACGAAGGCCAATTGTATATCTGTAATTGACCACAGTTTTGTCAACTGAAATCGCAATGATGTCTCTTAATGACAGTCATCACTATTATCAACAGATACCTGAGTACCTACTACAGGTAGAAACAATGATACATGGCATCATGATGCACTGGCCCCAGTTCTTAAGAAGAGGCTTACAGTTCGGATGAGAAAGCAAATAGATGATGCCTAGTGGACTTTTCCATTCCTCTTCCTAACAAAATAAGAGAGAACAGAATTGAGAATGTGGAACATAGGAAGGAATTCCCTTCTTTTCTGCCATGTCTTTTTTTTTAATTTTAAAAAAGATTTTATTTATTTATTTGACACACAGAGAGAGAGAGATCACAAGTAGGCAGAGTGGCAGAGAGAGGGAGAGGGGAAACAGGCTCCTTGCTGAGCAGAGAGCCCGATGTGGGGCTTAATCCCAGGACCCTGAGACCATGACCTGAGCAGAAGGCAGAGACTTAACCCCACTGAGCCACCCAGGCACCCCATGTCCTGTCTTCTTAATGGTTTTCCTCAGAAGGAAGAACTTGTTAATCGGATTGGTCAGAGCCCAGGATATCAATGAATGCACGTTTTACGTAGCTGGGGTCACTTTGGGTTGAGAGGTCATCTCCTTCCTCTTTCTGCAGGCACGCCCACGCATCCTGGCCCCAAAATGTAGAGGGTGGAAGGGGAACAGGGAATTAGGAAGCAGCCTGAAACCTACGCCATGTCATTCAACCTCGTCTTCTGGCAGAGTTCTATTCTAGAGGTTACTGGGTGCTAGCTCAGGTATGAATAAAATGATCCTTTGGTTTCAATTCCAATTTCTTTCTCGTGTAAGGTCCCCTTGGGAACCGTAAGGAGAGGAGACACGATAAGCAGAGCAGGGTTTGACGATTCCTGGTCCTTGAGTATGGAAGACTCTATTTTTGGTTATGGTGGTTCACAAATGTTTGTGGTCCTTCTCTGTGGATGTCAGAGTTGGCTCGGTGAACCTGTTCTGACCAAGAAAATGTATCAGTTCCAGGCAGAGGTATGAAGAGCCAGTGTGTCATTCACCATAATCACTTTTCTTTCACGAGACCAACATTGTCCCGGATAAGGGTCACTTGATAAGCCTGGGTCACAGCATGAAGACAAACTAGAATGTAGTCAAGCTGACCGGCCATGAACATGTAAGGTATTTCAAGAAAAACAAAACAAAACAAAACACTTTCTTGTTATTAGTCACTTTGAGATCATTAGTTACCACAGCCTAACTTACCTGGCATGTTTACCCTATTACCATCTGTACCACCCTATTACCCTATTACCATCTGTGGTTCTTCTAACATCTTTTCTCCCTTCATTTCTCATAAGAAAACTCTCATTTTGCCCAGGTTGTTCACCTAACTCTACATGTGCTTGGGGGAAGGGATTCTAATTCCAAGCCACAGGGGCAAATCATAATTAATTTAAGCCTTTCATGATAGTTTCTTCCTTCTTGATGGCGACTGGTTTAGATGTGGGCATAAGAGACTGTGGGAAGTTGGCTTGAGGTCTTCCGAGACAGGTTTTCCGTGGCAATAAAAAGGGGCACATGGGAAGAAACAGTCTCTCTACTTCTGCCAGACATTATGTGGATGGATGTGTTAGGTGGAATTGTGGCAACCATTCTGTAACTATGAGGGACACTAACCGAAGAATATCAGTGTGAAAAGATGTAAAGAATCTGGGTCCCCTGATAGTGTTATTTAGCTGTTAAATGTTAAAAGCTGACCTATCTCTAAATTTCTTGCTATGTGAGATCATATATTTTCCTTATTGAGACAATAGAATCTGGAATGGAGGGGAAACAAATGAGTTTAGTATTAGGGATGTTGAGGTGATGTCAGGACAGCATCCTTTCACATTGCTGAAGCTCCAGAGATGTCAAAATTAAACTTGAATTTGGGAGTCATCTACAGAGAAATATTATATAACAACGCATCTGGGAAGATAATCCTATACCTGAAACAGTATCTCCGTGCTTGAGGAATTTTGGTGGTATAACAAAACATTATACCTGAACAAGTGTAGCCATCTCCTAACTGGATATGCCACTGTCCCAGGTCCTCACCTGTCACCCATCCTGGGAAAGGAAGACCATAGGGGTGGTAGGAACCTGCTAGCAAGGGAGAGCAAAGACACTGAGGAAGTAATGACACCACCTGGGTCCTCAGACCCTGCTCTCCTCAAGCCTGGATATGGACATGCTTCTGCCTATGACTTACACGTTCTAATTTTGCATAGATGACTATGAACACAGATTATAAGCAACTTCTAAATTTACTTTTTGTTTTTAAGATTTTATTTATTTGAGATAGAGAGAGAGAGAGTGAGAGAGACCATGAGAGGGGAGAAGGTCAGAGGGAGAAGCAGACTCCCTATGCAGCTTGGATATGATGTGGGACTCGATCCTGGTACTCTGGGATCGTGACCTGAGCCGAAGGCAGTCACCCGCCCAGCCAAGCCACCCAGGCACCCTAAATTTATTGACTCTTATCTAGCTTTTAGTAAACAATTGTTCCAGCAAACTATGGTTCATCCTCTCATAGACATCCTATGTGTGAAACTGGGAAAGCCCCATAGGGAGCCCCAGAGTCAACAAAATGAACACCATGAAGTACCAAGGAAATGGTCAATGTAGCAGATGGAGTCTCTAGTGCCCAAGATGATCCGTGGTTAGGAGATAGTTTTGGGGGCGCCTGGGAGGCTCAGTCAATTGAGTGCAGGGATCTTGATTTAGGTTCAGGTCACAATCTTTGGTTGGTGCCCCCCACCCCACACTCAGGTGGAGTATGCTTGAGATTCTTTCTCTCTCCCTCTGCCCCTCCCTTCACTCATGCGCTGGCGCTCTCTCTAAGATAAATAAATAAAATCTTAAAAAAAAAAGATTTTTAAAAATCTGATACAGAGAAAGAAAGAGAGCACAGCAGGGGGAGCTGCAGGGGAAGAGGGAGAAGTAAACACCCCGCTGAGCAGGGAGGCTGGTTCCCAGGACCGGAAGATCATGACCTGAGCTGAAAGCAGATACTTAACCGACCCAGGCACTCAGACACCCCTAAATTAGATAAATAAAATCTTAAAAAAAAAAAAAAAAAAGAAGATAGTTTTGGAAGATACTAATCTATAGGGCACTAGTTTATTGATACTTTAAGAAAATATATGGGGATACTTAAAGAATTAATTTTTGAAATGCCGGTTAGATATAACTTTTCTTTTTTTTTATTTTTTAAGATTTTTTATTTGTTTATTTGACAGAGAGAGACACAAGTAGGCAGAGAGGCAGGCAGAGAGAGCAGAGGGGAAGCAGGCTCCCTGCTGAGCAGAGAGCCCGATATGGGGCTCGATCCCAGGACCTTGAGATCATGACCCGAGTTGAAGGCAGAGGCTTAACCCTCTGAGCCACCCAGGCACCCCTAGATATAACTTTTCTAAAGGCATATCCAGTGGGTAAACGCACACATCTGCCTAATACTTACAGTGAAACCTATACTTTACCTGAGACATCTTAAAATGGGTTTCTAAGTTGAAACTGCTGGGCCTGCATTGAAATTACTCTTGCTTCCCTAAGCCCCCCAAAAAAAGACATTTTCATGAGCTGGAAGAGCAAATGCAATCTTAAAGATGGCTAACTTCAGCCTTGCAGTTATTTAGAAAGGATCTGGCTTCAAACATTGTTTGCAGGCAGGATTTGTAATTGGCTAGGACCAAGGCCGGTATTTAAAGATGACTCAGTGGTACGGCCCGGGGCGGGGGATGGTGGGGAAAGACCAGGCAGTGGTCTCTCTAAAAGAAGTCTTAGACCCGTTTTCATCATATTGAGGGTCTGAGGCCCGGAGCCGCCACAAACTAGGAGGTGCTGTCCAGTGTAAGAATATCTGAGACCCTGAGAAATGCACCTTCAAATGATCCGAATGGGAGGCGGCTAAAACCCAACTCCCCTCAACCCCCACCCCCAGCTCCAGGCCAGGATTTCCGCCAAGAATTCCAAAGCCACGGTCCAACTGGGGGCCTAGCCGGGTGACCTTCGCCAGGCCCCAGAATTCCCCTTGGGACGTCCCGGAGGCCCTGGTTCCGGACTCTGCCGGGGCTCACCGGTGCCCTCGGCCCCGGATGCTCGCGACCGCCTTCGGGACGCATCCCGCAGCGCATCATTAGTCCGGGAGTCAAGACATCCTCTCAGCCTTGCGGGACGCCGCCCCACCCAGGCCGGCGGCGCCACGCCCACCGGTGGGGGTCCCGGGCGGGGCTGGGGATGCCCTCCCGCGGCCGCGCCACCCCCAGCCGGCGGCCGGAGGGCTTCCAGAGGCCCGGAGCCCCGCTCGCCGCCCCTCCCCCGGCCGCCGCAGGCCCCGGGCCCCGCCGCCCCTCCCCGGGCGCCGCCCGCCGAGGCCGCCTCTGCAGCTGGCCGCGCCGCCGGCCCGCCCACGCCCAGTCACGGCGACGCGCCGACCGCGGCCGGCCGCGGCGCTGAGT